>NC_057808.1:420163740-420489504 GCF_018294505.1 Triticum aestivum | reverse complement strand
AAAGAAACGCAAAAAAGTGGGAAATTGTTCTAACAGAAACAAGAAGATGTCCCTAGCATTACTACTTAGATTGTCTATTTTACGCAGAAAAAATATATGAGCAAGTTGAATAACCTTTGTGGACAACTATCTTACCCCCCCTCCCCCATGTAACTTCTCATCTGTTCTAGCAAAAATCCAAAGAACACAACTACGAAAGGACACAAAATGCAAAACTGTTCTAGCAAAAAAACAAGCAACTGCCCTAGCAAAAAAAGCAATTGTCCTAGCAAAACCAAGCAACTCCCCTAGCATCTACTTTAGGCAGAGGAAAAATGTATGAGCAACTTGAATAGCCAAATATTCGATATACTCCCCCCCTCATCCACCTTCTCACATGTTGCATGAGCTTTGCATAAGTGAAAAAAACTACAAGCAACAACTCAATCCACAACTCCGTGCACTATGTCTTCATTTTTAGCAACTCTTATATCACCATGCAGCAACTACTATAGTAGTTCCAAGGTACGCAAAACATATGCACACGTTCTAACAAAACAGCACACCCATGAGACTACCAGCCTTTATTTAGGGCCGATGGAACATATGTCAACATTACATTGTGTTCGTTCCATTGAGACGTCTTAAAAGGTCCTCTGTAATTTCAGTAAGAAATGTTGTGTGTTGACTGTTCACAGTGCACAACTTATATCTGAATCTAGTCCAACACTAATCTCAGCAAAAAGTCGTCGATTATCTGCTACCTTGACTGGGAAAAGAGGCTAAAGAGAACTATAGTTGTACATAGAATTCCCCTGATTGATTTTGAGCAACTCTTATGCCAGCGTGCAGCAACTACTAATCCCGGCCAATTGTTGCAACGTACATATTTCTCTATAGAAACGAACGTCATAGCTGCCCGAAGATAGTTACCTAGCTACTTCGTCTATCCATCGACATCCCTCTACATAGTAGTACCAACAAACAGTCTACAGACTAAAATGTTTAGAAATTTAAACTGAATTTTCAGTATACACTTTGATCCTTACCAACCACAAAACTTGCATCATGTGAAGAGTAGAAATAGGATTCGTTACGAGAGTATTTTCTCATGGTCCAAATGCTTGATTGTGCAGGAACTGCAATGAAGTAAAATTAACTAGCACCAGCAGTAGAACATTCGAGGCTTCGAGCGATTTGCATGTCCTTGATGGTGCTGAACCCGACGACCTTGCCGCACGGCCTGGTGAGCAGGAGGTACGACTGTCAGTGAGCTGCATCTCGACGGCGCCGAGCACCACGAGCATCAGCGGGTGCACGCCAATTGATTGCGCAGCTCCGCTAACAGCAGCAGTACCAGCAGCGTTGTGGTGGCGCCCCAGGCAACACGAACGCGCCGCCGTGGGCTGGCCTGAGCACCAGGTATGAGACCCAGAGCCCCGGTTCTGCATAGCCTCGTCTCCTCCATATCTTCAGTTCTGCAATTTGGCAAGTTCGTGGAGATGTACCACCAGCTCATAGAAAGACGGGGAAGGGGAGGAGACGACGGCACTGTTGCTCCGGCGGACCGGCTCGCCTGGATCCCCCTCGACCTCCAGGGATTCACCGCCACCGTTCTCCTCTGGTTCCTCGCCACCATCGTGAGAAGATGAAAGGGGATCGGGATATGATGTTCTTAGAGAGATAACCAAGGGACTAGCTAGCGGTGGGAAAGGTTTTTTTGTTGACTTGCGCCAGGCTTGTCGGGTAGCGCGAGCGCTCGCAACAACCGAATAGCACAGCTGCGCGATTGAGAATTCGGGTTTATAGTTTTGTTATAATCTGGGAGCCTGCAAGTACTGGATTGAGGCATTTTGCTTAATCTATTATGCAAAAAGGAGGAAAAGGCCGGCCTGTTCAAAATAACAAAATAAAGGGGTACTAGCCAAATCGTTAGGCCAATTTTTATTATGTTTTTTTTTTCTCTTTTTTCCTCCCCATCTCTGATTGTATATAATTTACCGTAGAAAAATTGTTCTATTGTGTAGGTTTCAAACAAAGAAATAAAATTGTATCACTGTTAAATGATACTGTTGATAAACAATATCGACATTGGCGCCCACCCCTAGGGTTGGCGCCAATGTCGGTGTTGTTTATCAACAGTATCATCTAACGATGATTATGAGGATTAGTACATGTGGAGATCGCCGAGCTGGGTTAGCACACGAGAAAAGATTTAGACAGCTTTAGACTCCGGGAAACATCATCCGGTAAGAATCCTACATGTTATTTGTGGCTAGGTCTTATTCTGTAGGCTCATGAGGGAGTTGTGGTATGAGTCGGCTCTCCTCTAGTTGTGTCTAGCCCTAGAGATTCTACCCTCTTGGGGCGCCTTGCCCCACCTTATATAGGTGGAAGGGGCCGGCTTACATGTAGAGTCCTAATAGGATACAAACTAGTCTCATCTTCTATTACAAGTCGGATATTAGTCCGGGTGCTATTCAGACAGTTGGAGCCGGCCTGCTGGGCTACCCCCATGTTGGGTCATGTTCTACCTACGTAAGGGTACATCTGCCCCATATCCATGACATAACCGTCGGCTCTGGAGCTAGGGCACCTGAGGGAACACATGGATGCGGAGACGGAGCCTCCACGTGATGAAGCGGTCAGCGCTGCAAGAGGGGGAGATGAGTATAGGTGGATGAGAAGAGAAGAACCCCGTCGTCACCTACCTCTGGGGCTTTGTCCGGCAGTGTCGACCGATGATGGCGAGGGAAGAAGGAGGCGGAGCAGAGGCAAGAGTTGGCGGCGATGGGGCGCCTCCCGTGTCATAGTTGGAGGATGACGTGGGGTCCGTTACCAGTTCACTTCTTTTCTATCTATTTGTGTGAAGTGATACTCATGGGATGGGGTGTTTAGTTGTTCTTATACAACTACGCACCCTTTTCCCTCGCAGAGTGATGTCTCTGTCTCTTCTTTCATTTTGTTTCTTTATTGTTTGTAATGCTTTTGTAGCTTCAAAAACACATTGATTTGGTCCAGAGAGGGAGCTCCCTTATTATTTGAAAAAAAGACATTTTTTTCTCGAATACGCAAAGCTTGCGTAGATGGAAGCAGAATGAGTACAGAGGAGGATACAACACAAGACAAGAACGCAAGAAGGCGTGAACATGGCACCCAGAGTGGAGGCAAGGGATGCTCAACCCAAATAGAGAAAAACACTGCCTAACCAACAAAGCCAAGAACTAGGGAGGCAAGCCAAACTAGTGCGACATCCAGCATCTCAAAAGCCAAACATTGGGCAGCCTAGAGCAAACATGATGGCGCCTTCAAGAAGGGGAACGGCGTCGTGACGTCGCCGCCATCCGATCCGAAGAACCGGACCTGAGATTTCTCTCGTTGCTCGAATAGGGGCACGAATAAAGGCCATGGCAACGCTTCCAAGAAGGGACACGACACCCGCGAGTGCCGCCGCTGCCAGCAGCATCGGCAAGCCGAGCAGGGATTTCGCCCTGGCCTAAGTCCGAGCAATCCCATTTGTCGCCAAAGCAGGATTCGAAGATGATGAAGTCAGCCCACTAGTCAAGGCCGCCACCCTAGGAGGAGTGGGGCTGCATTTGCTGTCATAGGGTGGCGCAGGGCATCGACAAAAACGCGAGCTTTGGATCTGGCTCAAGGACGAGACGCCAATGTGGCTAGGGGCGAGACGGTGGAGCAGAGAGCCGACGTGGAGGAGGGGAGGCTACCGGCAACGCTGACAAGCTGGAGCCGGAGAACGCAGCTCCGAGCTGCCGGGGACGGAGCCGCCGAAACACCGACGGGCAAAGGAGCTAGAGGGGACGCAGCAACCAAAACGCCGGGGGCGGAGCTGCGCCAGCAGAGACTCCGGCGAGCCGTGGACGCTGGAGGACGCAGGTCCAGGGCCGCCGGGACCGAAGCAGCGCCGACCGGGAATCTGCCACGGGCCTCAAGCACACACCGAGAAAACCACCATGACCACAGGAACATCTCGCCGACCGTTGTCACAACCCGGGACCGGAGCAGCGCCGATGGGGAATTGTTGGGAATCGTAGCATAATTTTAAAATTTTCCTACGCTCACCAAGATGCATCTATGGAGTATACTAGCAACGAGGGGAAAGGAGTGCATCTACATACCCTTGTAGATCGCGAGCGGAAGCATTCCAATGAACGTGGATGACGGAGTCGTACTCGCCGTGATCCAAATCACCGATGACCGAGTGCCGAACGGACGGCACCTCTGCGTTCAACACACGTACGGTGCAGCGACGTCTCCTCCTTCTCGATCCAGTAAGGGGGAAGGAGAGGTTGATGGAGATCCAGCAGCACGACGGCGTGGTGGTGGATGTAGCGGGTCTCCGGCAGGGCTTCGCCGAGCTTCTGCGAGAGAGAGAGAGAGAGAGAGAGGTGTTGCAGGGGAGGAGGGAGGCGCCCAAGGCTGTAGGTTGCTGCCCTCCCTCCCCCCTCCCTTTATATAGGCCCCTGGGGGGGCGCCGGCCCCTAGAGATGGGATCTCATGGGGGGGCGGCGGCCAAAGGGGGGGAAGGGGTTGCCTTGCCCCCCAAGGCAAGGGGGAAGCCCCCCACCCTAGGGTTCCCAACCCTAGGCGCATGGGGGGAGACCCAAGGGGGGCGCCCCAGCCCACTAAGGGCTGGTTCCCTTCCACTTTCAGCCCACGGGGCCCTCCGGGATAGGTGGCCCCACCCGGTGGACCCCCGGGACCCTTCCGGTGGTCCTGGTACAATACCGGTAACCCCCGAAACTTTCCCGGTGGCCGAAACTTGACTTCCTATATATAATTCTTCACCTCCGGACCATTCCGGAACCTCTCGTGACGTCCGGGATCTCATCCGGGACTCCGAACAACTTTCGGGTTTCCGCATACACATATCTCTACAACCCTAGCGTCACCGAACCTTAAGTGTGTAGACCCTACGGGTTCGGGAGACCTGCAGACATGACCGAGACGCCTCTCCGATCAATAACCAACAGCGGGATCTGGATACCCATGTTGGCTCCCACATGTTCCACGATGATCTCATCGGATGAACCACGGTGTCGAGGATTCAATCAATCCCGTATGCAATTCCCTTTGTCAATCGGTATGTTACTTGCCCGAGATTCGATCGTCGGTATCCCAATACCTTGTTCAATCTCGTTACCGGCAAGTCTCTTTACTCGTACCGCAAGGCATGATCCCGTGACTAACGCCATAGTCACATTGAGCTCATTATGATGATGCATTACCGAGTGGGCCCAGAGATACCTCTCCGTCACACGGAGTGACAAATCCCAGTCTCGATCCGTGCCAACCCAACAAACACTTTCGGAGATACCCGTAGTGCACCTTTATAGTCACCCAGTTACGTTGTGACGTTTGGCACACCCAAAGCACTCCTACGGTATCCGGGAGTTGCACGATCTCATGGTCTAAGGAAAAGATACTTGACATTGGAAAAGCTCTAGCAAACGAAACTACACGATCTTTTATGCTATGCTTAGGATTGGGTCTTGTCCATCACATCATTCTCCTAATGATGTGATCCCGTTATCAATGACATCCAATGTCCATAGTCAGGAAACCATGACTATCTGTTGATCAACGAGCTAGTCAACTAGAGGCTTACTAGGGACACGTTGTGGTCTATGTATTCACACATGTATTACGATTTCCGGACAATACAATTACAGCATGAACAATAGACAATTATCATGAACAAAGAAGTATAATAATAACCATTTATTATTGCCTCTAGGGCATATTTCCAACAGTCTCCCACTTGCACTAGAGTCAATAATCTAGTTACATTGTGATGAATCGAACACCCATTGCGTCCTGGTGTTGATCATGTTTTTCTCTAGGAGAGGTTTAGTCAACGGATCTGCTACATTCAGGTCCGTATGTACTTTACAAATATCTATGTCTCCATTTTGAACATTTTCACGAATGGAGTTGAAGCGACGCTTGATATGCCTGGTCTTCCTGTGAAACCTGGGCTCCTTCGCAAGGGCAATAGCTCCAGTGTTGTCACAGAAGAGAGTCATCGGGCCCGACGCATTGGGAATCACCCCTAGGTCGGTAATGAACTCCTTCATCCAGACTGCTTCCTGTGCTGCCTCCGAGGCTGCCATGTACTCCGCTTCACATGTAGATCCCGCCACGACGCTTTGCTTGCAATTGCACCAGCTTACTGCTCCTCCATTCAAAATATACACGTATCCGGTCTGTGACTTCGAGTCATCCAGATCTGTGTCGAAGCTAGCGTCGACGTAACCCTTTACGACGAGTTCTTCGTCACCTCCATAAACGAGAAACATATCCTTAGTCCTCTTCAGGTACTTCAGGATATTCTTGACCGCTGTCCAGTGTTCCATGCCGGGATTACTTTGGTACCTTCCTACCAAACTTACGGCAAGGTTTACATCAGGTCTGGTACACAGCATGGCATACATAATAGACCCTATGGCCGAGGCATAGGGGATGACACTCATCTTTTCTATATCTTCTGCCGTGGTCGGGCATTGAGCCTTGCTCAATTGCACACCTTGCAATACAGGCAAGAACCCCTTCTTGGACTGATCCATACTGAACTTCTTCAATATCTTGTCAAGGTATGTACTCTGTGAAAGACCAATGAGGCGTCTTGATCTATCTCTATAGATCTTCATGCCTAATATATAAGCAGCTTCTCCAAGGTCCTTCATTGAAAAACACTTATTCAAATAGGCCTTTATACTTTCCAAGAATTCTATATCATTTCCCATCAATAGTATGTCATCCACGTATAATATGAGAAATGCTACAGAGCTCCCACTCACTTTCTTGTAAACACAGGCTTCTCCATAAGTCTGTGTAAACCCAAACGCTTTGATCATCTCATCAAAGCGAATGTTCCAACTCCGAGATGCGTGCATCAGCCCATAGATTGAGCGCTGGAGCTTGCATACTTTGTTAGCATTCTTAGGATCGACAAAACCTTCCGGCTGTATCATATACAACTCTTCCTTAAGGAAGCCGTTAAGGAATGCCGTTTTGACGTCCATCTGCCATATTTCATAATCATAGTATGCGGCAATTGCTAACATGATTCGGACGGACTTCAGCTTCGCTACGGGTGAGAAAGTCTCATCGTAGTCAACCCCTTGAACTTGTCGATAACCCTTAGCGACAAGTCGAGCTTTGTAGATGGTCACATTACCATCTGCGTCCGTCTTCTTCTTAAAGATCCATTTGTTTTCTATGGCTCGCCGCTCATTGGGCAAGTCAGTCAAAGTCCATACTTTGTTTTCATACATGGATTCTATCTCGGATTTCATGGCTTCTAGCCATTTGTCGGAATCTGGGCCCGCCATCGCTTCTTCATAGTTCGAAGGTTCACCGTTGTCTAACAACATGATTTCCAGGACAGGGTTGCCGTACCACTCTGGTGCGGAACGTGTCCTTGTGGACCTACGAAGTTCAGTAGTAACTTGATCCGAAGCTTCATGATCATCATCATTAACTTCCTCCCCAGTTGGTGTAGGCACCACAGGAACATCTTCCCGCGCTGCGCTACTTTCCGGTTCGGAAGGGGTGACTATCACCTCATCAAGTTCCACTTTCCTCCCACTCAATTCTTTCGAGAGAAACTCCTTCCCCAGAAAGGACCAGTTCTTGGCAACGAAGATCTTGCCTTCGGATCTGAGGTAGAAGGTGTACCCTATAGTTTCCTTAGGGTATCCTATGAAGACGCATTTCTCCGACTTGGGTTCGAGCTTTTCAGGTTGAAGTTTCTTGACATAAGCATCGCATCCCCAAACTTTTAGAAACGACAGCTTAGGTTTCTTCCCAAACCATAATTCATACGGTGTCGTCTCAACGGATTTCGACGGTGCCCTATTTAAAGTGAATGCGGCAGTCTCTAAAGCATAGCCCCAAAATGAGAGCGGTAAATCGGTAAGAGACATCATAGATCGCACCATATCCAATAGAGTGCGATTACGACGTTCGGACACACCGTTTCTCTGAGGTGTTCCAGGCGGCGTGAGTTGTGAAACTATTCCACATTTTCTTAAGTGTGTACCAAACTCGTGACTTAAATATTCTCCACCACGATCTGATCGTAAGAATTTTATTTTCCTGTCACGTTGATTCTCAACTTCACTCTGAAATTCGTTGAACTTTTCAAAGGTTTCAGACTTGTGTTTCATTAGGTAGACATACCCATATCTACTTAAATCATCAGTGAGAGTGAGAACGTAACGATATCCTCCGCGAGCCTCAACACTCATTGGATCGCACACATCGGTATGTATGATTTCCAATAAGTTGGTTGCTCGCTCCATTGTTCCGGAGAACGGAGTCTTGGTCATCTTACCCATGAGGCATGGTTCGCACGTGTCAAATGATTCGTAATCAAGAGACTCCAAAAGTCCATCTGCATGGAGCTTCTTCATGCGCTTGACACCAATGTGACCAAGGCGGCAGTGCCACAAGTATGTGGGACTATCGTTATCAACTTTACATCTTTTGGTATTCACACTATGAACATGTGTAACATCACGTTCGAGATTCATCAAAAATAAACCATTGACCAGCGGGGCATGACCATAGAACATATCTCTCAAATAAATAGAACAACCATTATTCTCGGATTTAAATGAGTAGCCATCTCGAATTAAACGAGATCCAGATACAATGTTCATGCTTAAAGCTGGCACTAAATAACAATTATTGAGGTTTAAAACTAATCCCGTGGGTAGATGCAGAGGTAGCGTGCCGACGGCGATCACATCGACCTTGGAACCATTCCCGACGCGCATCGTCACCTCGTCCTTCACCAGTCTCCGTTTATTCCGTAGTTCCTATTTTGAGTTACAAATATGAGCAACCGCACCGGTATCAAATACCCAGGAGCTACTACGAGTACTGGTAAGGTACACATCAATTACATGTATATCACATATACCTTTGGTGTTGCCGGCCTTCTTCTTGTCCGCTAAGTATTTGGGGCAGTTCCGCTTCAAGTGACCAATTCCCTTGCAATAAAAGCACTCAGTCTTGGGCTTGGGTCCATTCTTTGACTTCTTCCCAGTAACTAGTTTACCGGGCGCGGCAACTCCCTTGCCGTCCTTCTTGAAGTTCTTCTTACCCTTGCCCTTCTTGAACTTAGTGGTTTTATTCACCATCAACACTTGATGCTCTTTTCTGATTTCCACCTCCGCTGATTTCAGCATCGAATATACCACAGGAATGGTCTTTTCCATCCCCTGCATATTGTAGTTCATCACAAAGCTCTTGTAGCTTGGTGGCAGCGACTGGAGGATTCTGTCAATGACCGCGTCATCCGGGAGATTAACTCCCAGCTGGGATAAGCGGTTGTGTAACCCAGACATTCTGAGTATGTGCTCACTAACAGAACTATTCTCCTCCATTTTACAGCTGAAGAACTTGTCGGAGACATCATATCTCTTGACCCGGGCATGAGCTTGGAAAACCAATTTCAGCTCCTCGAACATCTCATATGCTCCATGTTTCTCAAAACGCTTTTGGAGACCCGGTTCTAAGCTGTAAAGCATGCCGCACTGAACGAGGGAGTAATCATCAGCACGCTGCTGCCAAGCGTTCATAACGTCTTGGTTCTGTGGGATTGGTGCATCACCTAGCGGTGCTTCTAAGACATAATCTTTCTTGGCTACTATGAGGATGAGCCTCAAGTTCCGGACCCAGTCCGTATAGTTGCTGCCATCATCTTTCAGCTTGGTTTTCTCTAGGAACGCGTTGAAATTGAGGACAACGTTGGCCATTTGATCTACAATACATAGTGTAAAGATTTTATACTAAGTTCATGATAATTAAGTTCATCTAATCAAATTATTTAATGAACTCCCACTCAGATAGACATCCCTCTAGTCATCTAAGTGAAACATGATCCAATTTTAACTAGGCCGTATCCGATCATCACGTGAGACGGACTAGTCAAGATCGGTGAACATCTCCATGTTGATCGTATCTTCTATACGACTCATGCTCGACCTTTCGGTCCTCCGTGTTCCGAGGCCATGTCTGTACATGCTAGGCTCGTCAAGTCAACCTAAGTGTATTGCGTGTGTTCCGAGGCCATGTCTGTACATGCTAGGCTCGTCAACACCCGTTGTATTCGAACGTTAGAATCTATCACACCCGATCATCACGTGGTGCTTCGAAACAACGAACCTTCGCAACGGTGCACAGTTAGGGTGAACACTTTCTTGAAATTATTATAAGGGATCATCTTACTTACTACCGTCGTTCTAAGCAAATAAGATGCAAAAACATGATAAACATCACATGCAATCAAATAGTGACATGATATGGCCAATATCATTATGCTCCTTTGATCTCCATCTTCGGGGCACCATGATCATCTTCGTCACCGGCATGACACCATGATCTCCATCATCATGATCTCCATCATTGTGTCTTCATGAAGTCGTCACGCCAACGATTACTTCTACTTCTATGGCTAACGCGTTTAGCAACAAAGTAAAGTAAATTACATGGCGTTATTCAATGACACGCAGGTCATACAAAATAATAAAGACAACTCCTATGGCTCCTGCCGGTTGTCATACTCATCGACATGCAAGTCGTGATTCCTATTACAAGAATATGATCAATCTCATACATCACATATATCATTCATCACATCTTCTGGCCATATCACATCACATAGCACTTGCTGCAAAAACAAGTTAGACGTCCTCTAATTGTTGTTGCAAGTTTTTACGTGGTTTGTAGGTTTCTAGCAAGAACGTTTTCTTACCTACGTATGACCACAACGTGATTTGCCAATTTCTATTTACCCTTCATAAGGACCCTTTTCATCGAATCCGTTCCGACTAAAGTAGGAGAGACAGACACCCGCTAGCCACCTTATGCAACTAGTGCATGTCAGTCGGTGGAACCTGTCTCACGTAAGCGTACGTGTAAGGTCGGTCCGGGCCGCTTCATCCTACTGGCGGCGGAGGGGATCAGGATGGCTGCAGAGAGGGCGGATCTCGACGCCCAGACTCAGCTGATTCAGGCACAGTCCTTCCGGCTCACGATGGATCAAAACGCATCCAATGAGGTCATGAGAAGGAGGCATCAAAAGGCCCAATCTCGACTCCCTCCGGTTTACGTTCCTCGAAACCTCTTCAACATGCCAGGTGCAGGGTCTAGTAACCCGCCGGAGATCATAGTGCCCGGGGCTGGGACACCAATTCAGCCCCAAGTGATGGGACCGCCTCGGGTGAACCCTGCCCCGCCTCAGTACGTGCCAATACCACCGGGTCATTATGCCAACCCATTGGAAAACATGGTCGCCGCGGCGCCACGACTGACGGCTCTCCCAATTGATGGCGACTCTCCAACGGCGGTTGAAACCCGCCGGGTTAGAGAACTCCTTCAGGCAGCTCTGGCGCAGCAAGAGGTGTACTCTTATAGCCGGGACAGGATCCATTCAACCCCTCGTCCAGGCCGGAGCCCGAGTTATAGCAGACACATGGTCTCAGCGACCGGCTCAAGTAATGTCCGACGCCATGACTTGCCACCTGGCCACGGCCCGGTTCATAACGGGCCTTTCACGCAGCAGACCAAGACAGAGCACGGCAAGAGGCGGAGCAGGTGCCTCAGTTGACGGCTTACCAGACACCCTCGGCTTATCCGACGGCTTCCATCGACGTGGGTATCCCTACGAGGACTGGAGGTGTCCCCTATTTAGTGCCGGCTCTCTGCAATGAACGTCTACCCAAGGACTTCAAAGGGCCTAGGAAGGTGCCTAATTACACGGCTGACTTACAACGCCTATCATCTATGGAAAGATTGCGCAATCATGAAGGCCTTTAAGAATTCCAACGCCTTTAATGGCAATAATGGCCCGGGCGGCGGCTCAGGCGCCGGCGGCTTTCATGGCCCGGGCGGCGGCTCAAATTCCAATCCTCAGAATGTTCAAGGGGGCTTTAATCAGCAGTCCGGCCAGGGGCATCAACAGCAACAGGGGGGATACCAGACCAATCCAAAGCAGCTCAATGGTGGACAGTATCATGTGTTTACCACCAGTCTGTGTAAGCGAGATCAGAAGCTTCATAAGAGGGCTGTGAATGCTGTTGAGCCGGCGGTTCCACGCTATTTAAGATGGTCTGAGCAGCCCATTGTGTGGAGTAGGGAGGATCACCCTCCCCGGGTTGACAATCCGGGTGACCTAGCTCTGGTGGTGGCTCCTCAGGTGGGAGGATATAAGTTCACTAAGGTGCTCATGGATGGAGGCAGCAGCATCAACATCCTCTATTATGAAACCTTCCGTCGCATGGGGTTGATTGATAAGAACCTCAGCCAGTCCAATACTGTTTTCCATGGTGTGGTGCCTGGTAAGTCGGCTTATCCAGTTGGTAAGATCGAACTGGAAGTGACCTTTGGAGATGAATACAACTACAGGGTGGAAAAATTGACCTTTGAGGTGGTCAAGATAAGAAGTCCGTACCATGCCATATTTGGGCGGCCGGTTTATGCCAAGTTCATGGCACGGCCGTGTTACATATACTTACAGCTCAAGATGCCGGGTCACAATGGGACCATTACGGTTCATGGCAGCCGAAAGATAGCCTTGGAGTATGAGGAAGGCGACGCGGCTTATGCAAAGTCTGTTTGTGCAACAGAGGAGTTGAAGTTTTACAAAGACAATGTTGACCCAACGGATATGACATCTCTGAAAAAGCCGACCACGGAGCATGAGCCGGCAATGAAATTTAAGTCAGCTAATGAGACTAAACTTGTTGATTTCGCTCCAAGTGACTCATCTCAACAGTTTAGCATCAGCGCCAATCTGGATCCAAAATAGGAAAGCGCGCTCATCGAGTTCATCCGTGAGAATAGGGATATTTTTGCATGGAAACCTTCTGACATGCCAGGTGTACCTAGAGAACTCGCTGAGCACACTCTCAATATTGATCCGAAATTTAAGCCGGTCAGGCAATTCCTTCGGCGGTTTAATGAGGAGAGGCGGAAAGCCATTGTTGAGGAGGTGGCCCGGCTCTTGGCGGCCGGGTTTATTGTCGAAGTCTTCCATCCGGAATGGTTAGCTAACCCGGTGCTCGTGCTCAAGAAGAATGGCACCTGGCGGATGTGTGTGGACTACACGGACTTAAACAACGCGTGTCCGGCTGATCCTTTTGCTCTCCCCCGTATTGATCAAATCATTGATGCCACGGCAGGTTGTGAGCGTTTAAGTTTCTTGGATGCATATTCTGGATACCATCAGATTAAAATGGCAGTTAAGGACCAGGAGAACACGACGTTCATCACTCCCTTTGGAGCATTCTGTTATGTGTCTATGCCTTTTGGACACAAGAGTGCACAGGCGACTTACCAGCGTTGTGTGCAGAATTGTCTTCATAACCAGATTGGGCGCAATGTTCACGCCTATGTGGATGATATCGTGGTGAAGTACAGGGAGAAGGAGACCCTGGTAGATGACCTTAGAGAAACCTTTGATAATCTCCGGGTTTACAAGATGATGCTTAACCCGGCCAAGTGTGTTTTTGGTGTTCCTGCAGGCAAGCTCTTCGGTTTCCTGGTTTCTAACAGAGGCATTGAAGCTAACCCGGAAAAAATCAAGGCAATCACCTCTCTGGCTAAGCCGGCGTGTATAAACGACGTCCAGCGCCTAGCAGGCCGCATTGCTGCTTTGAGCCGGTTTATAAGCCGCTTGGGTGAAAAGGCCATGCCACTGTACCAGTTGATGAAGAAAACTGATGACTTTATCTGGAATGATGCTGCTGATGCTGCTTTTGAGGATTTAAAGAGGCAGCTGGCTGAGCCCCCAGTCCTTGCTGCTCCGGTTGACAAGGAGCCCTTATTACGGTATGTAGCTGTTAACACACGAGCCGTCAGTGTGGCTGTGGTGGTGGAGCGCAAGGAAGAGGGTAAGGAGTACCCGGTTCAGCGGCCGGTTTACTACGTCAGTGAAGTGCTCATTGAGAGCAAACAGCGGTATCCACACTGGCAGAAGCTTGTTTATGGTGTGTTCATGGCAAGCCGGAAGCTTAAGCATTATTTCCAGGGTCACCCTATCACTGTGGTTAGTTCTGCTCCCCTTGGAGATATCATCCAAAACAGAGAAGCCACAGGAAGAGTGGCTAAGTGGGCTATAGAGCTCGGGCCTCATGGTCTGAAATACGTACCGCGCACTGCTGTTAAATCTCAAGCTTTGGTGGATTTCATCAACGATTGGACAGAGCTACAAGTGCCTGAAGAAAAGCCGGATAATACATATTGGACTATTCACTTCGATGGGTCTAGGCAATTGGAGGGCTCGGGGGCTGGAGTCGTGTTGACTTCCCCTAAAGGTGACAAATTCCGTTATGTGCTACGGTTGATGTTTCCATGCACTAACAATGCGGCTGAGTACGAGGCTTTGCTCCATGGTCTTCGGGTGGCTAAGGAGATGAGCTTGAGCAGAGTAAGATGTTGGGCGACTCAGATCTAGTGGCTCAACAAGTATCAGGCAAGTGGGATTCCAAGGACCCTCTCATGGCGGCTTATCGCCGTGAAGTTGATGCCGTTGCTGGACACTTTCAGGGTTACCAGGTAGAGCACATCGATCGCAGGAAGAACGAGGCGGCTGATGCATTAAGTCGGCTGGGCTCTCAGCGAAAACCGGTGCCGCCTAATACTTTCTTGGACATCTTGCATAACCCTTCTGTTAAGTTACCTACAGAGGAAGACTTGGCTGTCCCAGACCCGGAAGCACAGTTGGTGGCGGCTCTCCACATCACCCCAGACTGGACGGTACCATACTTGGCTTACATGACCCAGGGAGATTTGCCTGAGGATGAAACTTTGGCCAGACAAATAACTCGGCGGTCTAAGTCAATGGTCATCATCAATGGCGAGCTGCATCGTCGCAGTGTTACTGGAACTTTCCAGCGTTGTGTTTCCCCTGAGGAAGGCCAAGATATTCTGCGTGAGATTCACGAGGGGGATTGTGTCCATCATGCCGGCTCAAAATCTCTTGTGGCCAAGGCTTTCCGTCATGGTTTTTATTGGCTGACGGCTCACACTGATGCGGAGGACTTGGTCAGTAAATGTGACGGTTGTCAGAGGTTCTCGCGACGGGCTCATGTGCCGGCTCAAGAGTTGAGGATGATACCAATCACTTGGCCATTTGCGGTCTGGGAGCTTGACATGGTTGGGCCTTTTAAAAGGTCCAAGGATAAGAAGACCCACCTCTTGGTGGCAGTTGACAAATTCACAAAGTGGGTTGAAGCAGAGCCAGTTAGTAAGTGTGACGCAGCCATGGCAGTTCAGTTCATGAAAAGGGTGATATTTCGCTTTGGCTTTCCACACAGCATTATAACTGACAATGGTACCAATCTATCTAAGGGCGCTATGGAGGAGTTTTGTCAACGAGAGCATATTCGACTTGATGTTTCATCAGTGGCTCATCCTCAATCCAATGGTCAAGCTGAGAGAGCTAATCAGGAGATCTTGAAGGGCATTAAGCCCCGGCTTTTGGTCCCTTTGCAACGGACGCCGGGTTTTTGGGTGGAGGAGTTACCCTCCGTGTTATGGAGCATCAATACTACTCCTAACAGGTCTACGGGTTACACGCCCTTCTTCATGGTTTATGGAGCGGAAGCAGTCCTCCCAGTGACATCCGTCATGACTCGCCTCGAGTGGCGGCTTATGTTGAGGCGGATAATGAACAGGCGCGCCAAGATGCTCTTGACTTGTTGGAAGAAAAGCGTGACGTGGCAGCAGCTCGCTCAGCGATTTACCAACAGACCTGCGCCGTTATCACAGTCGCCGGGTTAAGTCCCGGGTCTTCCAGGAAGGTGATCTGGTGCTCCGGCTCATCCAAGATCAAACAGATGCACACAAGCTATCCCCGCCTTGGGAAGGGCCCTTTGTGGTCAGCAAGAACTTGCACAACGGTTCATACTACCTTATTGACGTTCGGGAGCATAAAGATTCACGCAAGTCGGAGGAAGAAGCCCGTCGGCCGTGGAACATAGCTCAGCTTCGGCCTTATTACACTTGAGCCACTAGCTCTCATAATGTACATATTTCTATAGCCATGTATATATTAGGTTAAATAATAAAGCAGGACCTCTGTCCTTTTCTCCTCCAAAGGTAAACGTGTTATTTCCATTACAACATCACATGGTCACTTGGAGGTGGATCCAGCTTATGATCGTATTCGAATCTAACCGTAAGCAATATAATCACCTGGGGGCTTCCTGTTCAAACATAGGTCGTATTCGAACCAAAGAGAACATAGCTGTCGATACCCACTTGATTGGCAAAGTGCCGAGCTCATTGGGGAGTTTTCTTTGATCATATTTGAATCATAGCTCAACCCCCTTTGGGAACCGACGTGGATCGTATTCGAATCAGCGTCGTTAAACAACTCTTAAGGTCATTTGGGGGCTTCCTGTTCAAACATGGGTCGTATTCGAACCAAAGAGAGCATAGCTGTCGGTACCCTCTTGATTGGCATCGCCAAAGCCACTGGGGGCTATATGATCGCATTCGAATCTTAGCTTAACCCCTTTGGGACGGTTCTCTAGTCGTATTCGAACCGGAAGCCCCTACGTTTTTTATCTTCTGACTTATAACAAGTTCTGTTGGTCATATCAATAGTGTGCAAGGGCGGCTTTTACTTTGCCGACTTAATTTTGATTCACAACGTTGATAAACACATAGTAAGTATTCTTGATGCTGGTACACCAGAATTGAGATCTTCATCTCATTATTCGGGTTACATAAACCGGAAGCATACTTGAAGGCTTGTAAGTATGCAATCATGGTTACATCCAGGACATAATTGAGGGCCAGTCTTTAGTGACTTTGGGTCATATTCCAGGTTATATATATAAGGTCTATGATTCTCAGTGTGGTAAGCCGCCTAGAGACTTGTGACTTGTTTTCTATGCAGGATGGTTAAAGACAGCTATTCGCGCTTAAGGAAAATAACTGATCAGTTATAACCCGGAGGAATAAGAAGAAGCAGCTTCAATGGAGTTAAGCATTCAACACGTGCACGATGGCACGACAAAATTAAGTGTTTATCCTACTCTATTACAAGACTCCCCGAGTCCAAAAGGTGAGCCATTGCTCTAAGGTGCAAACATGAGCCGTCTAAAGATCAAGGTGCTTGTGGAGTCGAAGCTTCCGGCTCATCCCTCTCGGCTCCTCCGGCTGATTCCATGACCTGGAAGGTTGATGATTTCCAGTCAATGCCGCTCAAAGCCTCGAATTGAGCTTCGTCATCAATTAACCCGGCCGGGTCAACTTCTGGGGCAAAGGTGTGCTTATGAGTCGGCGGGATCAAGCTGATGGCTTCATAACGCGGAGTGGGGATCCTCTGATTTTCTGCGTCGTAGCCCGGCTGGTACTTGGTAAGGTCGGTATCATTCCCAATCAGGGTGGCCATCGGGCGCACGATCTTCACACAGGTAGCAAAGTCTTTTTGGTCGAAGGGGGTGCCGTCTTCCTTCAGGCTGGGGTATCCAAGTGCGATGTCAGCCGGGTCTAGCTCCGGAAGAAAAGCCTTGGCCCGGCTCAGAGCAGCTATGGCTCCGGCTCTTGCAGAGGCCCGTCGCAGCTCTTGGAAACGCTGAGGAAGAACGGCAAGCCGCCGAAGTACGTCCGCCAGGTGAGTCGGAACCTCATTGGACAGGGCCACAATGGCCAAGGCGCGTTGTGACCCGGTGTAGAGTTGCTCCACCAGAGTGTACACGGCCTTCAGCTTGGTCAGCACATTTTGATTGAGGTTGGCGCTTCTGGGACCTGTTTTACAACGTCAGGTAAGCCGCTAGCAATGATGGGACTTATGAGACATCAAGAAGGTACACTTGTTGAAAGCTCGCAGAATGACTTACCGAAGATTGCGGCGACCATCTATGACTCATGGCGTTTTAAGCCGGAGAGTTCGGCGGTTCTCTCCGTTAGAGCAGCCTCCGCCTGTTCGGCCCGGCTGACTAAAGCAGTTTTCTCCTCGGTCCAAGTCTTCCTTTCGGTTTCAAACTTCTTCTTCAGCTTCTCTTGTGCAGCAACACTGAACTCGCATTTGGTGTTGGCCTTCCGGGTCTCAGTTTCCTGAGTCTTCAGGCGGTTCTTCAGCTCAGAGATTTCAGCTTCAAATTTTTTGCAAGTAGCCTGTACAAATTCCGGGTTATAGCATGAGTGATTGTTATGCAACATTAAAGTCCCAAGCACTTTCCAAGCAAAGACACTTGGCACTTGGGGGCTAATGCATATTGAAAGATTCTATTTACAAATTGCCGGTTCATGAAAGTAAGCCGGAAGTTAAGTCTACAACATATTCTATCATAAGTAATAGACTTGGGGGCTAGCATAGTAAGACTGACTATGGAGTAAGCAAGAGATTTGTACCTCAGATTTTTGTTGGATCTGCTTCACCATATCAATCTCCAGATCCCGGCTGTTGTGCACTTGACCAGTGTAACCAGAGAAAATGTCTCCAATGCTCAAGTTAGCATAATCAGTAATTTCCAATCTAGCCCGGCGGCGCTCTAGCAGCTCTTCCTTGGCAGAGCATCTGGCCAGCATGGTGGGTCTTCCCGGCTCAACGTATTCAGTCCGGGTAATCACCACATCCAGGTCATCGGCCGGTTGAGCTGAGCTAGGGATCTCCGGGTTAGCAGAAGTCTCTATGATTGGCTCGTCGGTTGGAGCAGTGGCTTTAGGAGCAGAGGCAGCTGGCGGCTCTTGAGCTGAAACCTCCGGTTCAGTCAAGACCGGCTCTTCGACCAGTTTATTCTTCTTCGCTCTCTTGCTGAGCTTTGCTTGAGCACTGAAAGGACAAAAGGTTAGTACAAAAGCATGAGTAAAGATAAGCACAACACAAGATGATCATCGTTACCCGGGTGCGGTCTTGAAAGCCGGCAGGTTAGATTGCATAGAATCACCAGAGGAAGGTGAAGTTTCCTGATAATTTGAATCAGAAGAATTGAGCGATTGACGAGTAACGCCCGCCAAAGGATGAAAAGGATATAAGTTGGAGATAACCTCGGTTCGGCGCTTCCTTGATGCTTCAGGTAAGCCGGAGGAGAGGTCTGCATCCTTGTTGGTCCGGGTGTGCCGCCGGCTCTCATGAATCTGTTGCTTCAAAAGAAATTGAGGATCTTGATAAGCTAAAGGATGTGAAAATCTTACTTTCCGGGTTACTCTTCGGACTTTCAGCCTTGGCAAGGGCTCCGAGTCGGAGGAATGTGTCGTTACCTCTTCAGTCACCGGGTTACTTGCTCCGGTGTCATCCTGCTGATGATCAGTATCGATAAGGTGGATAGGAATAAACAAGAAACAAAACAAGACCCTACAGATTCAGGGGTTACCTCTGACTCGGAGCTGTCGCTTAGCTGAAGCAGCTCCGAGGCAGTAGGCCTGCTTCCCTTCTTGCGAGGAGTGGCTCTCCTGGCGGCTTTCTTAGCCTTCCTGGCTTTTTTGGCCGCCTCATGGTCATATTTGACCTTCCAGAACTTGTCATTAGCCTGAAACATACAACAAAGATTTCTTAAGGTTCAGATGAAAGCTATTAAAAGGAAAACCAAGGTGTTCAGGTCAGTGTCTTACCGCCGGAGCCGGGTTAGCTCGGCAGAAGGGGTTCAAGCCGGTTTTCCCACAGTCGGCTAAGCTCTCATTCAGGAGAGACTTGGTCATGTCGTCCACGACGTCCTCAGGGAGATCGTTGGGGCTGTGCCGCAGAGGGTCATCTTTCCGGCCTGTGTAACCGCACATTAAGCCGGGGCGGCGGCTCAAGGGGATCACCCGCCAAGAGATCCAGACCCGGACCAGATCAATGCCGTTGAGGCCGTTTCCCAGGAGAGCCTTGATCTTATTGATGGTGGGGATCAGAGGTTGACGCTCCGCTTGAGATAGTTTGTCTGGCAGAGGGTGATTTGGCTCCAGACACAGGGCACGAAAGTCGGGCAGAGGGCTCTCGTCAGCCGGAGAGGTGTCCTGGCAGTAGAACCACGTCTGGTTCCAGTCCTTTGGATGGCTTGGCGGTTCAGCGTAAGGAAAAAGGCAGTCTCTCCGTCGTTGAATGGAGATTCCACCAAGTTCCAAGCTTGGCCCGTTGGCGCACTCGTTCTGGCGGTTCAGATAAAACAACTCCCTAAAAGCAGTAGGCTGGGCTCTTCTCCAAGATAGACTTCACAGAATACTTGGAAGTTGCAAATATTTGACACAGAATTGGGTCCTATGTCTTGCGGCCGCAGATCAAAGAAGTTCAGAACCTCTCTAAAGAATTTTGAGCCGGGCGGTGCGAAGCCCCGGCTCATGTGATCAGAAAATATCACCACCTCACCATCTCTTGGTTGAGGTCTTTCCTCCGACGGGTTAGGGGCACGATAAGACATGATCTCCTTCTGGGGCAAGTAACCCATCTTTACGAAATCAGCTAAAGTGTCGTCGGTGACATTGGATCTCATCCAGTTGCACGTGATGGGTGCCTTGGGAGCTTTGGGTGGCATTGTGAAAGATGAAGCCTGTGACAAAAGGAAAATGTCCGGTTCAATTATAAGCCGGCAGACGTCTACAGTTTAATACTCAAATGGCGGCTTATGAAGGGGCCTAATGACATATGGTTAAGTGCATCGGGTTATCTAAGCCGCTGAAGGTATCGTGAGTAATTCAAATTGTCTACAGCTTTATCATAAATGAGCCAGAAATTTTACAGCACGTGGCTTCTTTTAAGCCGGAAATGTGAGCCGCCATAGCTAAACAGATGCAATTTTTGACTAAGTGTGGCGAAAACAAGTTCCACAGACCGCAGTAATTATTTTGGATCAAACGGTCGGTTAAAAAGAAAAATTTCTAGACCTAGAACTGACGCAGAAGAAGTTCATGGATTCAGAATGGGATCTTATTTCAAACAAAGGGGATCTACTAGTGTAAAAATGGATGTGCAACAACTACCGCAGGAGCTCTGTACTACTCTTGGATCAAACATGACTATAGTGGAAGAACTACAGGAAACTCGAGAAGAACAGCGAAGAACAGAGGAAGAACAGTGGAACCCTAATGTGGATCTATGGTGGAGAGGTGCAGGGACTTACAGATGCGGAGTTACTGCGGAGGTTCGTCGCGTTTCTCTGGTCACGTCAGGTTGATGCAGCGGCCTGAGTTGGTGAAGACGAGGAAACCCGCGGCGGCGGCGGCGGAGCTCGGGCGGCAACACAGTGGCGAGAGGAGGAAGAAGATGGAGGCGACGAGTAACTGGAGGCTCATGGGCCGGGCTATTTATAAGGTGAGGCTCATAAGTGGGCGCGAGAAACGAGGAGGCCACAGCGTGATTATCTCGCCACGAAAGCGCCTCGATTTTCGGGATAGCCATTAAAGATAAGATCCGTTGGAGTATAACAGAATAAAAAATAGACTTAATGGAAGATGACGTCATGGCGGGTTACCAGGAATCCGGAAGATGACGTCACGGCGGGTTATAACCTTCGCCCGACCATAAGCCGGAAGATTTTTTCTCTCAAAGGAATTGAAGATTGACATGAACCGGTTCAAATCAATCTGGGGCCTAATGTTGAGGATATAACCATTAGTGTCACCCACCCAGCAGGGGCCGGGTTACGTCGTAATGGTCATCACGCGAAGCCCAGTACCAAGCTTGAAGACGGCGGGTTAGATAATGGGCTTAAGACCCGGAGGAGGCTTAAGGCCCGTAGTGATAAACCGCCGTATGTCAAGACTTGTAGTGTAAGGCAAGAATAGTTGAGAGTCCGAGCCGGACACTCTTATGAGCCGGCCGGGACTCTGAGAACCGCTGGGCGTCAACCTCTCTATATAAAGGGACGACCCGGCGGCGGTTTAGGAACAAGTAAGATCTCGTCGAGAACCAGGCATAGCAATTAAGCTCCCTGGTCATCGAAACCATAATCAATACCACCTCAACTGGACGTAGGCTTTTACCTTCACCGTAAGGGGCCGAACCAGTATAACCCCCGTGTTCCTTGTCCCGTTTAACCCCTTTAAGCTTCCTAGCTGCGATGGCTCCACGACTAAGTCCTAACTCGAGGACATCTGTCGTGACAATTCCACGACACAGTTAAAACCCTAAAATTCGTCCTCTCCGCGGCCGGACGTGTCCGCCGCCGCGCCCAGCCACTCCCGTGCTGCCACGTGGCAACCCGGTCGGCGTCCGCGCCTCGCCCCACCGCCTCGCCCTGCCGCCTCGCCGTCGCGCCCTGCCGCCTCCTCTCCTTCCTCCGGCCTCGCCGTCCGCAGCTCCGGCGAGGGCCACGGCGATCCCCGAGCCCGTCCGGTCGATCTAGATCCAGTCAACGCAGGTTGACCCTCCCCTCTCCCGATTTCTTCCAAGTCCCTATATTTTTATGAAATATGCCCGAGTTAATTGCATCGTAACTCTCTGTATGTAGCTCCGTTTCGCGCGTGTAATATATCGAAATGTCCGTCTCGTGATGCTCTACATTTTGTTCAATTGCACCATGTTTATTAGAGGCCATCTTGATGCCCAAATCTCTGGTGCAAGAGTACTACTTGCTGTTATCTGCTGTTACTTAGCAGAACTTGAGGATTTGTTATTTTTGTATCATTTATTCTGTGCATCTTATGAGCATGAGCTCTACATCTATTTTGTTGTACGCCATGCCATCTTTCCAGTGGTGTATGCCTTGTATTTTTGTGATCTCTGCGGTGACTAGCACAAGCATGCAAACTAGTCTCCGTAATGTTTCTGATTTCACGGACAGTAATTTCTCCAAGTCTTTGTCTGCTGTTATTTTGTTGCCATGTAAACTTGATGCTACAGAGAGATCCATGCATATTTTGGAGATGTTCAGTAAGGATGTTTTGTAGATATTGTTGTAATTGATCCATTCCTGCCCTTGTTTGCAATTATGGAGTGCCATAGCATGACTTAATCTTGCTCTACTTTTGCTATAAAATATTTCTGGCAGATTCTTAACATGATATGCAATTTTGCCAAGCTTGTTCTAGTTGTCTCATACATGCTATGTATTTGCTCTTGCCATGGATAGCTTCATAAACATGCCATATTGATGTAGGTATGCTTGTTTTATAATGCATTTCTTTGTGGTGAGTGCATCAAGCTCACCAAGATGCCTTCATATTATTGTTTCTGCCATGCTCTGTTTTCTGCTGTCTGAAACCTGTTAACGAAACTTGCTATGTTTACAAGGTTGCCATCATATCTTCTGGTCCTTTTTGGCTTATGGTCACTAAGGGACTTTTGTCATATGCATTTAGTAGAATACTGCCATGCCTTGTTTGGCCATGTTAAGTTCATGTAGCATGTTGGTTTCGTGCTCTGAACATTGCTACCTGATGCTGTTTTCTGCCATGTCCAGTAATTTCACCAAGTCTGTGATCCTATTATCTTTTGCACTTTTGCCATGCTTGTTTGAGCTTGTTATGTTGTGATCTAGCTGTAGCTCAGTGTTCATCTTTTGTCAAGCATCTCCTGTAGATTACTGTCATATGATTTGTCGCTATGTTGGAGTGCTGTAGCATTGTTACTTGTTGCATTTTAAGTGCTATTGTGCTGTTAATCGCAGATTCGTGTCATTCTTGTTTTGCTTGCCATTTGCAAACCGTGCATCCGTTTCCGGCGATCTTTATATCGATTTCAACCGAAATCATCTCATCTTTCTAGTGGCATGCTTGGTTTGCAAATTTACTGCCTTATTCATCTTTTTCCTTCCGGAGCACGCATATGCATCGCATATCATATCTTGCATATCATTCATGTTTTGCATCATGTTGCTTGTGCATTTCTCGTGGTTGATTGTGGTTCCGTTTGTTTGTGTTCTTGTTTGGGTAGAGCTGGGAGACGAGTTCGTGAACGAGGAACCTGTTGAGTACGCTTACGAGGATCAAGCTTTCGACAACTCTGAGAACCTTGCAGGCAAGATGACCACCCCTCGAAATCACTTCTATCTTTGCTTTGCTAGTTGTTCGCTCTATTGCCATGCTGCGCTACCTACCACTTGCTATATCATGTCTCCCATATTGCCATGTCAGCCTCTAACCATCCTTTCCTAGCAAACCGTTGTTTGGCTAAGTTACCGCTTTTGCTCAGCCCTTCTTATAGCGTTGCTAGTTGCAGGTGAAGTTGAAGTTTGTTCCATGTTGGAACGTGGATATGTTGGGATATCACAATATCTCTTACTTAATTAATGCATCTATATATTGGGGTAAAGAGTGGAAGGCTCGGCCTTATGCCTGGTGTTTTGTTCCACTCTTGCCGCCCTAGTTTCTGTCATACCGGTATTATGTTCCTTGAATTTGCGTTCCTTACGCGGTTGGGTGATTTATGGGACCCCCTTGACAGTTCGCCTTGAATAAAACTCCTCCAGCAAGGCCCAAATTTGGTTTTACCATTTGCCACCTAGCCTTTTCCCCTGGATTTTCGCGAGCCCGAGGGTCATCTTTATTTAAACCCCCGGGCCAGTGCTCCTCTGAGTATTGGTCCAACCTGTCAGTCGCCGGTGGCCACCAGGGGCAACTCTGGGCTCGCCTATCGGAAGCTTGGACAATCCGGTGTGCCCTGAGAACGAGATATGTGCAGCTCCTATCGGGATTTGTCGGCACATTCGGGCGGCTTTGCTGGTCTTGTTTTACCATTGTCGAAATGTCTTGTAAACCGGGATTCCGAGACCGATCGGGTCTTTCCGGGAGAAGGTTTATCCTTCGTTGACCGTGAGAGCTTATGATGGGCTAAGTTGGGACACCCCTGCAGGGTATTATCTTTCGAAAGCCGTGCCCGCGGTTATGAGGCAGATGGGAATTTGTTAATGCCCGGTTGTAGTGAACTTGTCACTTGACCCAATTAAAATACACCAATTGCGTGTGTAGCCGTGATGGTCTCTTCTCGGCGGAGTCCGGGAAGTGAACACAGTTTGAGTTATGAATGACGTAAGTAGGAGTTCAGGATCACTTCTTGGTCATTGCTAGTTGACGACCGTTCCGTTGCTTCTCTTCTCGCTCTCTTTTGCGTATGTTAGCCACCATATATGCTTAGTGCCTGCTGCAGCTCCACCTCATTACACCATCCTTTCCTATAAGCTTAAATAGTCTTGATCTCGCGGGTGTGAGATTGTTGAGTCCTCGTGACTCACAGATTCTACCAAAACAGTTGCAGGTGCCGACGATGCCAGTGCAGATGATGGGATCGACCTCAAGTGGGAGTTCGATGAGGAACGTGGTCGTTACTATGTGTCTTTTCCTGATGATCAGTAGTGGAGCCCAGTTGGGACGATCGGGGATCTAGCATTTGGGGTTATCTTATTTTCATTTGGATCTTGACCGTAGTCGGTCTATGTGTGTATTTTGGATGTTGTATGAATTATATTTATGTATTGTGTGAAGTGGCGATTGTAAGCCAACTCTTTATCCCATTCTTGTTCATTACATGGGATTGTGTGAAGATGACCCTTCTTGCGACAAAACCACAATGCGGTTATGCCTCTAAGTCGTGCCTCGACACGTGGGAGATATAGCCGCATCGTGGGCGTTAGAGCGTCGCACAGAACGGATCTGGGAGGAGGGTAGGGGCGCCACGGCGCGCGCCAGGGCCGAGACTGCCCCGCCGCTACCATCCCCGGGCGGCGCGGCTTCGCCGGCGGCCCTCTGGTGGCGACGATGCGGTGGGAGGCGGCGGAGTGGGGACCTCTGGGCGGCGGCTAGGGTTTCCCCCGAGTCGCCCGTCGCGGGCGACGCAGGGGCGAGGGGCGGCTAGGTTAAGGGAGCAAAGACAAAAAATCTTGCTTCGCGCTTATGCCAATTCCTCAAAACAAGTTTTTGCCCTGCTTTATATAAAAAGCAAATCACCGCATCCATACATCAAGTCCAAGTGTTGGAAAGAAAACATTAAATCCGTTAGGACAACAACAGGAACATGCGCAAAAGAAGATAAAAAGAAGAGGAAGAAAAAGGCGTACTAGGCTAGCCAATGGGTCAACGGCTAAGAGGCGAAGCACACCTATTGTTCCCCTTATTTCTTACTAGCGGTTGGGGCGCGCCCATGGCGCGCCGCTTGAGCGGAAACTGGGCGGTGCAAGGTAGGACGCGCCCCTTCCACTTTCCTGGCTGTACTTCGTGGTGTTATTCAAGTAGCTAACTGTAAGTGTGGAACACTAAGACAGAGCTGCGCCACAGCTACAAATTCAGAGAATGGATCCATTTTTCTATCTGGATAGCACATGCCAATGGATAGCAATATAATAACACACACAATATCATGTTGCCGCTTCTTGAAAAAGGACACATAACACAAAAGCAGCAGTTTTGCAGTCTAGAGGAGTGATTACAAACAATATCGGTGGTTCAAAAGTGACAGAATGAATGATACTTGTTAATATATACCACCAACTGATTCAAAAAATACAATAGAACAAAGGATGTGTCAAGAACAAATCAACAAGAGCAGCGCGTGGAACAACCGCGTCGACTGGTCCACCAAGTGTGCAACATCCTAATACATGAGAGCCGTCTCTCCTCCCATGCGTCCTGATGCTAGATCAGCCCATGAAGAGGCCCCCACTGGGAAATGGAGTTAAACGACATCTGGCAAGAACAGAAAATATGACTATAGAAAGAGGCAGAAGCGAGGAGAGGGACCAAATGACGACGTCGCATACCTTTTATCCGTTGGCCACCGTATCAGTCATCATCTTCGCCTCCTGCCGCCTTGCCGACCACCGTCGATCAGCACCATCTTGCATATCACTATCATATTTCATACCGGTACTCTAAGAAAAATGACTATGAGAGCAGAAGAAGTTATCCTTTAGAAGAACCCAATACTAAAAATAGAAGTATATTGGTGTCACACGCATGCAGAAAATCGCAGCGTGACTGATTATGCTAGAATAAGTGAATTACCACAATTCATTTTCGTATTCCCAGCGTGTAATGAAATCTTGTAGCTATTACTATGACAGATGGTTTCAGTTCAGCTGTCAAAAAGTCCAAAAGTTCTTCCAAAATAACTACTGATATAATACATGTCATTAACAAAGAAAAAAACATGTATTGTTGCAGCTCCTAAGAACTCCAACGTCATCTCAATCAGCCATGGAAAATCTTGGATATATTTACAGGTGAACATACAAAAAATGTATTAATAGATTTGTGAGCTTGTATACCACAGATTGTAAACATTGAATCAATTGCATGTAACATAAACTAATTAACTGATGAAGCGATGTGAATCACAGGGAATTATGTAGTGATCCCACTATGTAGATGGTTGGAGCCACAAGTTGAGGTGATCACACTTCACAACACGATTTGTGAAACAGAGAAAGTAAGAACATACAACAGTCAAACCATATAATTGTGCTCTGCGATCTCCCGCCAAAATTGAGAGCCAATTGAATTGGACAAACCATCAGTGCATTTGTGAAGAACGTGAAAACAATGTTGAAACTCAGCAGCCATTGATCAACAGTAGCACATGCGCAAACCCAAAGCAATCTAGGGAAGACACACATCAATACATTTGTACACAAGCAGGCTTCAAATTTAAATTTAGAGTTCACCCTTCGAATCCCTCAATGAATTTATCTCACCACGGAGTTGTTGTATAAGCAGCTCGGAAGAGTGATTTTGTTCAGTGAGGCTCCCGATTTCCATCTTCAGCTCACGAATAGCGCTCTCTTGGTGCATCTTGCTCTGCATGAGCGCATCCCATTTTTCATTTGCCATGTTGATCTCTACAGTCAACCTTTGAACTTCTTGAAATTTGACGGCTCCTTTCCCATCGAAAAAAAATATTTTGGTACATCTCTGCTCTCCTTCCAAAAGAATCAACATCTTCATTGATAAGTTTGATTATGGCTTTAACCTTCATGTCCATATCTGTTGCACAAAATGAGATTATTTTACTTCATGAAGCATAGTGTATAAATAAAAACATGGGCGCTGCAATAAAATGTTCTCATACAATTAACAATTATTCAAAGGGTATACAGATATAGAGCAACAATGACTTTGCTAAATGACTACCAAATATAACTTTAGGTATGAAACTATAAATTTCAGTTTTACTCACACCCAGAAACAGTAAAATGGGAGTTGGGATAGTTAAGAAGAACAATGACTATGAGAGCACAAATTTTGACCAAAACCATTCCAGATTACTTTAAAACATTTCAACTAGCTAAGATGAGAAGGAGCTTAAACTTCTCCAGAACATGTTTCGCATAGATCACGCAGTAGTCTTTTAGAAGAAAAAGAAGAAAAATTCATATTAAAGGAGCAGAACTTATGGTGTATATGCAACAATAGTTCAAAACCTAGCACCAGTTTAGGAAAATAAGGAGATGACAGTCACACACTCATAGAAGATCATATTAGGTTCATGAATCAAAACTTACGAGAAAATTAGAATGCTGGAAGAGACATCATGTGCCTCATGGAAGCTAGAAATCTAGATTGTATATTTTACAAAATAATAAAATAACTACTTGATGATTTTATTTTAAATACTCAAATCAACTGAAGGACTAAGGTGCCTTGTATACACACTGCACACCACGAGTGTTGAAAATGTAACGTGTAACTGTAAGAACCTAGTAACATCGTGTTGCTAATTTGATCAGCAAATATCCAAAGAATACCGATGATAGCTTCATTTGGTAGTTAAACAAAGCAAAAAAGACTCGCCACTTAGATTTTCTAGAGCCATTTGGAGTTCTTGGGGCATATGGCTAACCCATAGCCATGAATACTGCCTTGAGTCATGACCAGACACGCGTCATTGATGCCGGGAAACAAGATGAACCACTCCAACCAATAAGTAATACCTCACTTTCTCAGTACAATGCAACATATCACTTCAGAAACATGAAAATGCATCGGTTTCCCCAGTATTCTGGATGGAACAACAAAGACATTATCTAATGCATATGGAAAGGATTCAGGAACTTCTGGTCGAATGTGTAGCCGTTTTTACATGGAAAATTGGAGAGGAATGACACATCTAAGATAAACTAAGCATGCTGCATACAGAAAAGAGAACGTTTGTATGCTTTATGCAAATTTTTTTATGTACTGAATATTTTCTCATTTCCATATTTTGACAATGACATTCCTCAAAAATAATTATAAAACAAAAATAAGTTGTGTTAGTTTACACATCCTCATTACAAACAAAGAGGGAGCAAATGAGAAGAAATAACATCTACCGCTTGGCTCAAGTCATCCTAGTAAATGAATGCAGCATCATCGCTGAGAAGAACAGGAGACGAAGTAGTCCGACAGTGAGTTTCTGTCAAGGGGTGGAGATGGGGTGAGGCAGAGCTGCGGCGGCGACGGCAGAGAGCATAGGGAAGAGAGGAGAGGAGAGAAGGTTGTGTGGACTGGAGAAAGAGCAAAAAGGAATCTGTGAGTGCCTTTTTTTCCTTTACACATGGCCCACTCAACACGAGCAGGAAGAGGCCCTCTTCCCCGTCGTGTCGAACCCATGCACTCGTCTCGATTCAACATGGGACCCCTCAGTGTTCTCCCTTTCTTGCGCTCTTATTGGGTTTTACAAAAGCATACTAAATGGGAGCATGGAGATGAATGGATACACATGGTGCTCACCAGAAGGAACAGAGTATCTAAGGCCTCACGTTGGTATGCAGTGTCGGTGGAGTGAAATGTGTCAATGCCATGATAAACATCCACATGTCCACCGGCATGCCTCACTGACTCGTCCTGCCAACCACGCACCTCTGCCATGGTGTGTCCTCACCTTCCCAACTGCACCTTCTGAAGTACTCCCAAGAAAACAACGGCAATAACAGACTGCCAACATTATAAACTTAATATTAGTATTATTCGATAGACGTTTAACTTGCACATGAACTACGTAAAATGCAAAATTACTAATGTCAGCTTAATAAAATGACTCGTACATGGCAAACCAGAGATCATGCTTGGTACTACCTCTTTGCAGGTTAGCAACTAATAAGCTAAAAGAAGAAGGGAGAATTAATAAAGGTGATGAAACACATATAATTCACTTTGGTACTATCTCTATGCAGGTAGACAATGTGTTCTCTATGCTGCCCCAGATAATGGATCAATCTACTCTTCCTAAATGAAACGATAGTGAAATTCCAGTGGCCTAAAGGCCTGATTTGCACGTATATGATATAAGATCATATGATCAAGAACAGTAGCCATTTTCAGTATAACAAACCTAGAACCTGTACCATATAGCAAGTTAACCATTGTAGCTTCATCTAGTAATCATAGAACAGTATGAGATCATACATACGATCAAGAACAATAACCATTTTCAGTATAACAAACCTAGAACATGCACTATATAGCAGGTTAACCACTGTAGCTTCATCTAGTAATCATAGAACAGTCAGATCTTATGATCAATAACAGTAGCCCTGTTCGATGGAGGCAATATATTCAGGTGAAGAAGATAGGGAGAAATAGCAATAGGGATGCTAGCCGGTACAAGGCACTACTTTTTGATATAGCAACCTGTGTGCAATCTGATTGTAACGAACATGATTTATTCAACGAACAAAGGAATTTTCCCCTAAAAATTAAAAAATTAGAACCATCCAAATTATTGATTTACAAACTGCCAGTTGCATCCACTCATGTATTTTTAAGAGAATAGGCAAATAGTAAGAAACCAAAGCAGACCCCCGCCTCCTAAAAATGAGCTTCAATAAACTTAAATTGCCATCCTATCAACTAATCTATGCAGATGAGAACCTTCCGAAATGTCTCAGCACCTATGAGCACATATATATCTCAGAAACAAAAGGAAAAGGAAGTAACTTCATGACTTGTGACCTATGAGCAAGTATATATCTCAATAGCAGATGAAAAGAAGTCAATATCTGAAGATTCTTACCATATGTATCCCGGCTAGACGCTTTTGCTTTGAGCAAATCTTTCAGTCCTTTCATCGCCATCACAAATTGTGCAGCTTTTCACTGTAAAACTAAAACCTATGTGGAGCAGGCTAGACAAGAAAGGAAACAAACGAGCAAACTAACAATTTTCTGTTCCTGATTCAATGACGGGAGTTTATGCATATCAAATTCTTCCATTTGCATCCCTTCTTCGGCTAGTTAATACATATGAACACCAAACTAAAATACTTTTGGGAAGGTCTAGAGAGATCTCACGAGAAATTCAATGACATTAGCAAAAAATTATACCTAGAGGAAGCACCTGTTTGTCTTCCTATCTAGTGGATAGTGGACGAGACCAAAATGGAGAGAGAGGAATGGTGGGGGTCGAGGGTGTTGAGAGTCGCAAGCCCGTCATCAATGTTGTATCTTCGCACATTTTACTTTCTATTTTTTGGCAAGAATAAATAAAACTAATAGAGCGTCAGCATGCTGCATCTTACTCATGCGAACAAAAGATGAGAATGCTTCCTGACAAAAAAGAGCAAGAGGATGGTAACCTGAAAACAGCGAGCAGAACTGGTCACTGACCAACTTGACAAACGCTTCCATGCAACCACATCTAAAGCCTCCCATACTCCATCATATGGCTTGTCGGTGTGAATCACCAATGTCACTTTAATTTGTGGTATCCATATTTCAATATCCCTAATAAAGAATAGCATAATTAATAATTAGTAACAGTGCAGAAATGTTTCTTAACCAATGGTGAGGTGCCTAAACTTGTAAATAATCAAGGAGAATCCCATGGTAAATTTAGGTACCTTACCATTAGGCACGACACAAGAACAGTGATGGTAAAGCAACAACCTCTGCAGGCAGATCTCGTCCCCAGCTGCCTTCTTGCATTTCATCAAACACCTTATAGACTATATACAAAAGAATCTGCACAAACCAAGATAACAGAGATTAAATCAAAAGGGAAGGAGACACAGAGCACAGGCAGGGATTGGAGGAGGTGGAGCTCCCGGCCGGAGATGGAGAGCGCACAAGGGCGGGAAGGGCAGCAGCAGCGGCACTAACCCTAGCTGTGGGAGGAGAAAACAAAAGAGGGCATTGGCAAGGGGAAGAGTCGCTGGATTTGTTTCTCCCTTCGTCGCTACAGTAAAACCCGGCACAGTAAAAAATGGAGAGGTGGACACAACGAGCGCTCGCCCTTGTAGCGACCCTTATTGTGTTTAATAGGCTAGTCAACTTAGTGATCATGTCTTTAATTCCTGTGCCGGGTATGTTGCGTCAGGGGATGAACACAAAGTAAATAAAATTGGGCCAAGAATTCTCTTCAATTCCTTAGCTAGAGCCATTATCCAATGAACACTTGCTGCTGCAAGTATCACTCCACTATTTTGGAAAGCTGAATTTCTCATCGTCCCTATAGAAACATCCTGAATATTCTCCAATGTAATACGGGAACAACATAATGTTTGACCTAGTGCCACAACTTCCATTAACAATAGTTTCATGTTGGGTGCTGGATATATATTATTAACAGGAGCTGAATCCCTACCACCATGGATCTCGAGAGCAAACTTCAAGCAAACATTGCAGAATCCTTGACCAATCCATGTTTGCTATCACATACAACAAGAAAATCTCAATTAATCTTAGACCATTCTTCAACTTCAGGGAGTGTTTCACAGAGGCTCCGGAATACTTTGCTATCAACCATAAACAATATGGACAAACCGACTTAAATGCCAACCATGGAAGCTCCTAGTACTCCAGAGGAATTTTCACTAAACAAAGCACCTACAATCTGCAAACACATGGGCAGGTTCAGACATACATAATGTCGAGCATCAGTGAAAATGAGAAGCGGGTTGCACTAAGCAAACATCCTCCAAAGTCCTGTTTTCCTCTAGAAGCAAGTCATAGAACTTACAAAGTACATATGCTGCACATCTCCTAACATATGGCGCTGGATCCCTGACATGTTTCTTGATAGCCACTTACACTATTGGAGCGACCACATGTAATCTGATACCAGCAAATGAGTTTGTGTGAGAAAAATCCTTGTGGAATCTGTTAATAGGAATGAGAGCTTCATTGTATGGCCTAAATCAACAACAATATTTCATTTACAATTACTTCCAACAGCAAATGACAATCGATCGCCGAAACAAATAACATTCATATTCAAAATCAAACAGTTAACCAAGATTCAACTTATGCAGTGGCATGATATTTGACAACCACATCTAAAGAAAATCTTCTTTGCATATCAAATATGCAATGACAGTAAATTATTGGACCAATTCAATCATGCACAAACTTGCAACTCCAGATCGTATTGATTCTGCTGTTGAACAACCTAACCTGAATTCACACCGTATTCTACTTAGGATCTGGCTCGAAGCAGTCACAGGCACGGAGGAATGCAGATTAACTTACTTCTCGGCGTAGTGGAGGGGATCGAGTTACGCGACTGAGCCGCCACGTTCTTTGACCACCTGCCGCCCAACGCACGCACGCAAACCCACGCCGCGCCACTGTGGCGCATCTCCAGACCCACCACGCATAAAACGACCACAGAATCTCCTCTGCAACTCGCCGCCCCGAGGCAGGGCCTCCGTCCGCACCTTGATGCCATCCCCTTTCTCCCCCTCCTCTGCAACCATGATGGATGGTTTGGGGAGAGGTGGATCTGAGGCGGGCGCTTTCTCTGGTGGCGGTCGACGAAGGAGTTTCTCTGGTGGCGGTCGACGAAAGGAGTTTCTCTGGTGGCGGGCGACGGAGGAGCTGCGAGGCACTGATGGGGCGGGGGCGGGGACGGGGGCGGCGGCAACCTAGGGAAGGGAGGAAGAGAGGTAACGCGAGGTTGCTTCGTGAGGAAGGGAAGCTGGGAAGACATCGACGCCCTGCGTTTTTTACACCTCTGTTTTTTTCTCTCGCTAGCACAGTAAAAGTGATGAGGTGGAACGCGCGAGGAGACGCAATTTGCGCGACCCTTATAGTGTTTAATTATTGCCTTGGCTTAAACAGAAGAGGCTTGGTTGTCTTCATTCATTTCAGTAGTTTTTCTTGAATCAACACGAACATTCCCGTTAATATACTGTTATATAGAGATGTTGTTATTGGTCTTGGGACACGGGAATTTTCGAAGCTTCTTGCCGGAACTGAACGTTTTCATGTGAACTTTTGGGTTGTGAACAAATTCTAATTTAGCTATGATAGAACATATATGCAAATATGCAATGACCCGTCTCTTTTTATAATATAAAATCATATCATCTGGCGCGTGGAGCTTGGTTGCGGCTGGTCCTTCTGATGTCGGCGGTCCGGTGCGTCAATGGGTGTACCTATGTTTGCTTTTCGCTGTGACAGAGAAATCGGAGATGCGCGTGGCGGGGCCCCTGCGGCAACGATGACTCCATGAGGGAGGATTTAGTGGACGGTGCTCTCCGGAGGTTGCGATGGACTAGGTCGGTGCGAGGCTTGCAAATTTCTCCCGTGAAGCGCATCAACAAAATCGGAGCTGCCGGTCTTCGACGTCTCGGCCGATTGTTTGGCTTTGGCCGATGAGGTCCTCGGGTGTCGTTCGTTCGGAGGGGTCTTGACAGGTCGTCAGCGGCGAAGTCGGAGTTGCATGCTCGGGGAGAGGTGATGACAATGACATCGCAGGAAACCTCAATGGTGTCCTCTCCTCGACGGTGTGTGTGGTCTTGTGGGTGCTAGGTCGGCCGGTGTGCCCTTTCGATGGGCTTGTTGTGAAGGTTTTCGCCCGGGTTTCCGTTAATTAACTAGACAACTCTCTTCTGCTTAATCAATGAAAATGGCAAATCTTTTACGTCGTTTCAAAAAAAAAAACCAGCTTACAACTCATGTCCATCTCTCACCCAACGAACCTTGTTTACCTTCCACTTCCTACCCTTGCCGCTGTGGCCTCCAAACGGTGGTGGTGGCGGCGGCGGTTGAGAAGAAAACTGTCGTGAGGCCAATTGTGACTTATGAATTCTAAAGAAGATGGACTCGGGATTTTTTACAAAGGGTGGATTTTACCGACTCAAAATGAAGAATCAAGATGATACAAACACAATGAGCACACATCCGACTTTTGTATAGATAGGATGCACACAACCAACACCAAGGCACACACACAAAATATGCCGACAAATAACAAAGACATATAAGACCAAAGAAAACAAAAGCGGCCACATCTGTGATGGACAAACTACAACAATGACCTTATACACACCAACCATCTCATGACACCACAAGGACGACGATATTCTTCAACAACAACGCCTTCAGAAAGGGAGCGATGCTCAAGTGCCACGGTCGCCGAATCAACCACCAAAAGCCAGATTCTAAGTTTTCATCCTGAAGAGCCAGTCCAAGCAAATTCGGGCAATGCCTTCAATAAGATAACGACGCAAAAACATCGACATTGCTAAGTATGCAGGTTCGGGTCAGACCTAGGCATTCACCCCGGAGCTCGAGCCCGGGTGCTCGAGCACCACCACCATCTGAGTCGGTGTGTTGCCATCACTTTTTCACGATCCAAATAGCTACATGCGATGTGCAATTCGCCACTGCACAACCATCCCTTTGCGTCAAGCCGTCACCCATAGTTTGCATCTCGCTGGCTCCAAGGCGATGCCCCCAAGGAGAAGAGAGGCGCGAGGATGCCTCCATCGCTCTATCCATAGGGTCAAAAGTGTCCTTCTGGAGCCAAGGCCATAGGTATAGGTAGGGGCACAACTCCACGACAAGACTTTCAAGCAAAGTGCATCACGCACGGGCGTCGGCGTCATCGGAACCAACAAAGGCCGAAAAGGGAATTTCTCCCGGAGATGCGCCACCACCACCTGCCCATACCGGCCAACCACCTACCGCAGCCACCATTCACAGCGCAATATAGCCACAAACCGAGCGTGCCCGCCGTCCCACGCAAAGTGGCAGCACACCACGGTGGCCCACCAGCAGGCCAAACCTGCCAGAGAAGGAATGGATTCGCACCAAATCTGGCCCAGATGCTCCACCGCTCGCCGTTGCAGGAACGCCTTCCAGCAATCCCATCACTACCCTCGCAGCCGATGGATGCTGCCAAGAACCCGTAGTTGCGTTGTCCGGTGAGCTGACGCGATCATCCCCGGGGCCGTCGCCCCGGGCTCCCAGCACCGCCGCCGGATTTGGCACACGGGTGCCCCGCTACCTTCTTAGCAGGGGCCCGCCGCGACCGTGGCCAACGTCGGCAGCAGTGGCGGCAAGGCGAGGTTGGCTTGAATCCTCCTCTGACGGCTAGGGTTGGATGCCCCGGTGCCGCGACGGAGCGGTGGCACATGAGCGAGTCTATCGGGATCGTTTTGCTGATGGACTCAGGATGACTATGTGTTTATCATTTTCATGCTACCTTTTGTAAGTCTTTCTATTTTGGGACCAGGCAATATAGATTTTTTTAACATAGCAGAGACATAGACGATCATACATACAACATTGAGCAAGACAATATAGTTATGGTGGTATGCATTCAAGGGTGCGGAGACCGGGAGGCATGTCATTATTTCTCTAAAAAAAATTCAAATGTTAAGGAATATCTTTCAGTATTTTCCATACAAAATTTGGAACTTATTTCAGTTATTTAGCAACTACTATCGATCATGACTTTGTTCCGTTGACCATCTGGAGGCTACACATTTGCTTCACACTGAGAATTTGAAATTTTGGCGCTTACAAAAGGCCCTTCTAGAGGCACATGTAGAGCAGGCAGCTGGCAAGCGGGGAGTGATCCACAATAGACGAGAGTGAAGTCTCCAAGGAGATAGGCAAACACGAGGAGGACAATCTTGTACCCGGAGAAACAAACAAGAAGCAAAGCTGCTGCCCTTGGAACATCCCTATCTCCAGCCTTGGTTTCTCACCACTGCATCCACCCACCCCCCAGCTCGCCTCCATCTTGCAGGGATTCAGCGCTAGCTCTTCGATCGACGCGCGGCTGTTCCTCACGTCGTCCATCGTCTGAGGAAATGATCAACCGGTGCCTCTGCTGCGTCGCCCCCGGCGGCGACTCCGAGCCGGAGGCTGCCCCCAGCCGCCGCCGGAGGTACATATACACACCGATGCACGCGCGTACGGTTGTTTAGTTCTTGATTCATTTGGTGAGGTGGATTTGGCTGAGTTGCATGCGTATTGTTGTGCGGTGTTGATGTTTGGGGGCAGGGATCCATCGAGGAGGGGGTCCAAGAACAAGAACAGGAGCGTGGAGTTCCCGTGGGAGATGTACACCCTCAAGGAGCTCCTCCAGGCGACCAACAACTTCAACGAGAGCAATAAGCTCGGCGAGGGCGGCTTCGGCACCGTCTACTGGGGCCGCACCTCCAAGGGCGTCGAGGTACGCCGGAAAATCAATTATGCCGTCCGTTATTCGTTACCGCCGCCGGCCGCCGGAGATCGAACGGCGCGCGGTTAGGAAGGTCTCATGGATCGACATCGCTGGTTCATTCAGATTGCGGTGAAGCGGCTGAAGGCGATGACGGCCAAGGCGGAGATGGAGTTCGCCATTGAGGTGGAGATCCTGGGCCGTGTCCGGCACAAGAACCTGCTCAGCCTCCGCGGCTTCTACGCCGGCGGCGACGAGCGGCTCATCGTCTACGACTACATGCCCAACCACAGCCTCCTCACTCACCTCCACCCGCACCGCGGCACCCCGGCCTCCCAGCAGCACCCGCCGCTCGACTGGCCACGCCGCCTCGCCATCGCGCTCGGCGCCGCCCAGGGCCTCGCGTACCTGCACCACGAGGCCAGCCCGCACATCATCCACCGCGACATCAAGGCCAGCAACGTGCTCCTGGACGCGGACCTCGTGCCCAAGGTGGCCGACTTCGGCTTCGCCAAGCTCATCCCGGAGGGCGTCTCCCACCTCACCACGCGGGTCAAGGGCACGCTCGGGTACCTGGCGCCGGAGTACGCCATGTGGGGGAAGGTCTCCGAGAGCTGCGACGTCTACAGCTTCGGCGTGCTGCTGCTGGAGCTCGTCAGCGCGCGCCGCCCGCTGGAGAAGCTGCCGGGCGGCGTCAAGCGCGAGATCGTGCAGTGGGCGGGGCCGCTCGTGGAGCGCCGCAAGTGGGACCGCCTCGCCGACCCCAGGCTCACCGGGCGGTTCGACGCCGTGCAGCTCCGGGCAGTGGTCGAGACGGCCATGCTGTGCTCGCAGAGCAGCGCGGAGGGCAGGCCGACCATGGCCGAGGTCGTCGAGATGCTCAGGTTCGGCGGCGAGCGGCGGAACAGGGAGATCGTGCCGGTGGCGGACGCCGCCAGCCAGGACACCACCGTGACCATGGACCGTGAGGACGACGTTACCGGCAGCAGCGAGCCGCTGGACAGGGGCCGCAGCTGGAAGCTGACGACGCTGAGGTGATACGATGATTACCATCTCCCACCATTTCGATCCATGCCTGCATCGCAACATTGCACTGCCTTACGATCCAATGCGATTAAGATGCAAATTCATGATTAGTCGTTTCAATTGGATTGCATTTTGTTGATTAATGTCAATCAATTCAATTGCATAGCGTATGAAATTGGTGGTGGGTGGTGTTTGGTGATGGATGGAGATCGTACCAAGAGTTGTTAATCCTCGTATTGGCCTGCAAAGTTTTGTTTGTTTCCACAATATATTTCCTTGTTCGATGATATGTGATGTTTTTATTTATTTATTTGCCGGCCCGACCTACGTAGCTTGAAAGGTATACATTGGTTGTGTATACTTGTGATAATAAATAAAGATGTTGGTTCTATGCGTCCAGTCAAACTTGGTTTCCATTCTCTTGCTGAATATTTAAACAACAAGCACAAAGAGAATTGCATGATATTATAACTTTGTGAGTTTATAAGTTGGTTACATATTCGAGTGGTTATCATCAGAGTCAATGAAAGCTTCCATTTCCTACAAAAATAATTGTACTATGAATTCTGACGCGGTAATGTCCAAAAAATGGAGCTTATTATCTTAGGTCATATATATTTGGATGGTTTGACTTAAGAAAAATGGAGGGAGCATGGTTTTACAATAGGTTATGCTTTGGTGGTATTAACATGAACCCATGGTTGCCGATCTCTGAAAATATGTGATAAATAGTTATATAACAGTTGACGAACAGATGACATTTAATTCAATAGAGGAAACAATTTTTGCTTGGGCGTTAAGGAAGATTGTCAACAAATTAATAGAGGTAGCCATATATTTCCTTTCTTTCTGTTTTAGAAGAAGTTAACATCATTCTATTGGCATCTCTTACTCATAGTTTAAAAAATCAAACCGGTGAGCCTATCGGTTCTAATTTTTACCCGTCGAACTGCCGGTTCACCGGTTCAATCTCTGTTTTATTAGACAAAAAATGTATGCACAAATAGATAAAACAAGTTGATCTTCCAACATTTCACAAAAACTTCTGTACGGCGAGATGGTTGATGGGCTAATCTTAAATCTGCATCTAGCTTCCTGGGTAACCTGGGTTTGATTCCCACCCATAGCAAATACTGTTTTCTATTTCATACGTACATGGTTCAGTTGTTCCGGTTTTCTCCTCCCGGTTTACGTGAAAACCGGTTAAAAACCAGACAGTTCGATCGGTTCCGACCAGGCTAATTACAGGCCGGTCCAATGAGCTTCACAAACCGGGAGAGGCGCCAGTTCCGGGTTTTCTTTGGTCAGACGGCGGTCTAGTCCGGATTTTTAAATTATGCTCTTACTAAAGTTGTCATCGAACGAAGCCTTAGAAGGAACTTGATTTATTCGTGCAATCATTGTTTTTCTTAACTTGGGTCGAGCATTTTATCTCACACTGTTGCCAAAAACCATTTTGGCCCATTAGCAATAAAGGAGCATAAAAACCTAATGAATATGAATTTAGAACAGATCTTAATACCATGTTGTCAGTCATGGAAGATGGTAGAGGTGAGAGAACGAGAGGATCTCGTCGAGGACTATAAAGGCACATTTGTTACCTATATGCGGGTCTGCAAGATGGATAAAACCATATGTCCTCCTACGAGTGTATATTGATATATGAGGGTTTTGAAAGTACAAAAGCAAGCTAAATTGCATCTAAAAATCTAGTTCTTGTAAAAAAAAATGGTTGTGTGAATGACTTGAGACTTTGGTAGGGTCTCCTAGCATTTATATAGAGACGACGCCTTATTTGCCGCCAAGTCTTTAATACTCTTTGTTATTGATATGACACGATATGATGAAATCCTGGTTGAACTAGGTAAAGATCTTCTACTTACGATAGGATCTCGTTACCGCGTCTATCTTTATCTAATCTGAGTACTTACCTTGGCACGATTACATGTGGACCCCAAGGGATCCTAGACACTCGTTGTCAGGACAATATGCTCATGCTCTTACATTACACATCTTCAAAAATTAAAACTCTCTGTCGGTACACGAAATTAGGTTGTAGTTAGCAGGAAAGGAACCAACCAAGAATACCTTTCATACCACTCTTTCTCTGACCTTCCTCGGATAATATTTACTGGCATGGTTCTTGACTCATTGGGACCATTCACACGGGACACTTTTTGAGTTGCTACAAGAGCTTTCATGGGAAACAAGCATGCTCCAAGTGAGATATCCCGAGTCTTGAATTTGAATGTGAAAACCGTGTTTTGGCCTTCATTGGCTAGTTCTGACATCATTGTCCTACAGGTGTATCCTTCTTGAAGGCATTGCTTGTTATGCTTCGATTACCATCTAGGGTGTTTAATGTGTGTGGATCAATGTTTGATTGAAAGGATTGTCGTTTTGTCATGCTACAATTGTTGTGAGATTTCCTGATGTTAGCTGTCATGTGACATACTACTAGAGAAGTTGACCTGAGTGTTCTAGTTTTTTCAGATTGGAGAGGTGTAATTGCTCTCGAGTAGTACCAAAAATGTTTATTATATATTTAAAAGTTGCTCATCATGTTTTTTTTAATTCACACTTACTTTCAAAAATGTTCATGTTTCAATTTAAAAAAATTCATGTAATTTGAAGAAAGTATTAATGCATTTTTATTATTTTGTATATACCCAAAAGACTAGAGACTTACCCAATAGAATAGAGAAAATAAGAGAAAACAAAAGTGAGAAACCCTTAAAAAAGAATAGAAGGAAAAAATGTGTGTTTTTTCTCTTGATGAAACTTTAATTTTATTTATACACATAACCCTTATAGTATACTGCTTTGGATCCAAGATCCAAGAAAATACAAAGTAACTCCTGACTAAGAATAACAATAAATAGATGATACGTCATGCAGAAATATGTTTTGATTCGATTTGGTTGTATGTAATATGAATTTTACATCTATAATACAAGGAACAAATTGATTTACTATATTTAACTATGGAGTTGCGTCTTTTTCCATGCATATTTGCATTTTGAGATGGATCTTTCACATGCATGTGTTGCATGGTGAGGTTGCATGTGTGCATGTTGAGAAAAATATGTAAGTGTGGGCTAACACTTTTAGTTAGATGATACCCCGCGCTTTGTTGCGGTAATCTTGTTAAAAGAAATGCATAGTTATGTGCTACATAAACAACTAAAACTAATGAAAATAAATTGTAAGAGTGTTTCTTGATATACACTTTAAATACATTAAAAGCATCAAGCATATAAAAATTCATGTACCAAAGAGAAAAAAATATTATATTGCAGTTAAGAGAGTGACATTCTATACACATGAAAAGTGGAGGGTCGACTACATAGGTATACTCCAAGCACCCAACACAGATATCGTGTCCATGAGAGAACAAAACTTAGTGCAAAAAATAATAATTGATAACTTACATGCATGAATAGGTGATGTGGCATGGCAGTGTTGAATGGACATACTAATGCAAAAATGTAATGTACAACTTACATGCATGTCTTGCTGATGTGGCATAATTATATATAGGAAAAATATAGTGTGTTGTGACTATTTAGCAATAGAGAAAAAGAGTGCTATTATATAGGCATGCTCCAAGCGCCCAACACATATACATGTCTATGAGAACACAAAATGTAATGCAAAAAAATAGACGATGATTTACATGCATGAACTTGTGATGGGTAGTGCTGCATGGATATGCTAATGCAAAAAATAATATAATTTTTAACTTACATGCATGAGATGCTGAACGTGGCATGGTTGCATGGGTACGAAAAAAGGTAATGTGTTGTGTCACAGTTAAATCCAATGTCCTTTGAAACCCACTTAGAATCAACTAATATGTTGCAAGGTAAAGGATTCTCACGCGTAGATTGGGCATATATTAAAGCATCTCCAACAGACGCGTCAAAAGACGCGTGCGCGGTAAACTGGCATTTTAGCGTGCGCGGCAAACTGGTATTTTAGCGCGCGTGGCAAGTTTTCGCGCACTCCAGCGGAGGTACCGCGTGCGGGGAGCGATTGCGCGCGCGCGGGAGATAGCGGCAGCTAGCGCGGTAGATTTGGCGCGCCGCTTCGCGCGCGCCTATAAAATGCGGCGCTCGCCACGCGTTCCACCACACTGTCACGCGCCCATCCCCTCGCCACCTCGCCGCTTCCACCTTTTTCTCGCCGCTTCCAGCGCCCCGCCACCACCGCGCCACCATGCGGCCGCGCCGCCGGGGATCCTCGGGCTACCGCGGCGTCCGCGAGCGCCCCAACGGCTGATACTCCGCCGAGATCCGGTCCAGCGACATCCGGCCCGGCCTCGTCACGTTCTGGACTGCCCACGAGGCGGCCCGCGCGTACGACGCGGCGGCGTGGCGCCTAGAGGGGCCTCCATCGCAGATGAACTTCCAGGACGTCCACACGCGCGAACAGGCGCAGGCTGTCGCCCCTTCGCCTCGTCTGATCACGGACCAGGACCGTGCGGACCACATTCGGCTGCAGCGCCGCCTCGTCGCCGAGGAGAACGAGCGAGCCATGGCGGAATGGCGCCGGCGCCACCCGGAGGACGTCGCCAATGAGCGCGCCTACTGGGCGAAGAGGACGGCAAGGCGCCGCGCGGAGCGGGCGGACCGGCGTCGGCGGAAGGCTTTGGCAATATCGCAGTGTGATATCGTTGAAGCAGGTGGGAGGTCGATCTTCACGTCAGACAATGAACGTTGGGACGATATGTGGATCGATACCTCGGGCAACACCTCCGAGGATGAGGATGATGATGAGGACGGAGTAGTTCTAGCTGCACCGTAGTTTTATCTAGTTGCACTGAGTTTAATTTTATGTAGTTGCACCGTAGTTCGGTTTTATCTATCTATGCTATGAACTTGTTTTTATCTATTATGCTATGAACTATGTAAAATATCTTTGTATCTTTTTTTATATCTATGTGAAATTTATTTTATGTTCAAAATGCAACAAATATGGACATGCGCGGGCTGCTTGCGCGCGCTGCTGGAGCTACGTGCGCGCTGTATTTTAGCGCGGCTGCTGGAGCCAGTGCTGTGCGCCGCGCCAAACCTGGCGATGGGCGCGCCGCAAACTACTTTTTAGCGCGCCGCGCGTTCGGCGGCTGTTGGAGATGCTCTTAGTGGATCCAGATAGTAGTATCATAATATCGACTAACTAGCAATGTGTTGGGTGGGCAACATATTAAGTATTTTATTAGATACATAAATATTCTAACAGTTCAACATCGGTCGAATGAGACATATACCTTGCGGATCCTTACACACATAAGTGGCATTGTCTATTTTTAGAGAATAGTATGTTTTTATCCCTCAAGTTTACAAAAAGTATACAACTAATTTATCAAGAATTTTTTGGTGCTATTTGGTCCCTCAAATCTCAAAAAACCGGGTAAGTTCCATTCAAAACCTCGTTTAAGTGGAAAACCGGTCACGTGGCTCCTGATGATTCAAGTGGTAATCAATATTATGAGCCAAGATTGGTCAAAGGATAACACTATGAATCGAAGAGAAATTTATACAACTACTCTCTCCGTTCCAAAATATAAGTCTTTGTACAGATTTCACTAAATAAACTACATACGGAGCAAAATGAATGGATCTACATTTAAAATGCATTTATATACATCCATATGTGGTTCAATGGTTCATAATGGAATCTCTAGAAAGACTTGCATTTCGGAACAGAGGGAGTATAAGCCACTGATTTGTGTCTTTATGATTTGTTTAATCCTTTAGAGCTTGCCAAAGTAGTGTGCCAAGGGAGCAGGAGACACTGTCGGAGCATAGCAAAACGTCACTGCATAGCCATGTTGGTGTGGGATTCGTCCTACTATGCCCGCATGCGCCTGGTTAAATAGGGCCGGGATGAATAACCCTGGGGTATTGCAGCTGGCGTCCTACCGGCGTGCTGGCCGGTCGACGAGCTCTTGGCTGGCTCTTTGGGCAGCTCCTCCTTCTTGTCTCTCTTCAGCAGCAGCTTCGCCGAGCCTACATCATTGCTCGCCGGCACAACCGGGTGAGCGTACAGGTTACCGCCGCCAGCATAGTCCTCCAGCAGGACGTGCCCCCGTTGCAATGGTTGCGGCAGCGAGGGGCGGCGCAAGGGAGGCAGTTCCACGCTGTCGGGAACCCAATGGCCGACCTGTCCGGCGAACAAGACCGGCCAATATCCGTGCGTCCGCCCCCTCATGGTCATCACACACACCCGTGCGTCCGGTCCCGCCATCTTGTTCAGCTCCGGCGTCCGGTCCGACAGCCGACGGGTCCGGATCGAGTCCCTCCCACGTGACCTCCTCTGTCGCCAGATCCAAGCACGCGAGCTCTTCATGACCCAGTCGTCCCCTCTCACAGACCAGTAAACCACTCCGTCGGCGTAAACGGGGAAGCCTACGAGATCGTGCTCCGCTGCGTCGGCGACATGCACATTCCTCCACTTCTCGCCTCCTCCGACTGTGTACACTTGCAGTTCTTGATTCATGGTCTCATCTCTACGAATGTAGAATCCCCCGTGTACAATCTTATATCGCCTCGAACTATAGTCGAAGCCAAAGCAGTACGTGTGGGAGTCCTCCCTCTGCTGCTTCGTCTCCGGCGGCAGAGGCAGGGCGAGCGACTCACCGGTGATGGGCTCCATGATGTTGATGGACCCCTGGTCGCCGTTGAGGAAGCAGAGCAGGCCGTTGCACGTGCCTAGCTATCATGTCCTCCGACCTACCGGTGGTGAACGTGGCCGTGAGTCGCCACTGCTCGTCGAAGAGGAACCCGCTGCCGTTGAGAGGCTCTTCCGCGTATATGTAAGTAGGAAAGAACACGATGGTGTGGTTCAGGTCCCGCGGCCCGTGGACTGTGTGCTCGTCGATGAAGGCAGGGTCGGGGATGACCTCGCGCCACTCCTTGCAGACGCGGCGAAAGCGGCGGAGGTCGCTCGCCGGGAGGCCGAGCAGGATGCTCGCGAGGACATCTCGAGGGAGGCACGCGTTGGGACAAGCACTGGCGTGGTCGGCCATCGCTTGGTCCTGGTTTGAACCGTGGTTACACATTGCAGTTACATCAACCTGCTGATTAGCCGATTCTCGATTGGTCACGTGGTGATATATAGCTCTAGTCGTATGTTGAAATTTATGTACCAGGTTTGAGTTTGGTCTAGATTTAGAAAGTCACCGTCTACGAGTATCAAACCGCCTGCAAGTTAGTAGTTTCTTTAAAATCACTAATTAAGAAGTACTCGTTGCAAAGAACACTCCACCTTCCCAGTTCACGACACTTGTCGCAACCTGGGAGTTTTTCTTTTTTCGTAGATCCGTTTATTCAAAACGTTTTATCTCTTAAACCGTGCGTTCAAATCTCAAACCGTTTTCACCATTGGATTCCTCGCGTCGAGATCTTCAAAACTAGATCTCATGTTAATAGGTTTTGACGAACTTTTTTTTAGAAAAAACCGGATGAAAAAACCGGACGAAAAAACCAAACCGGGAGCACGGTTTTTTCCCTTCCTGAAAGACGCACGCCCGTGCCTCTCGTGAAATCACAACTGTGCCTCTCGTGGAAGCAAAACCGTGCCTCTCGTGGAAGGAAAAAAAAACAGAAAACGCGTTTTTTTTCCTTTTCGAAAGAGGCACGCCCGTGACTCTCGCGAAAGTACAACCGTGCCTCTGGCGAAAGCAAAACCGTGACTCTCGCGAAAAAAACAGAAAATGCGTATTTTTCCTCTTTCCGAGAGGCACGGCCGTGACTCTCTCGAAAGCACAACCGTGCATCTCGCGGAAGCAAAACCGTGACTCTCGCGAAAGAAAAAAAACAGAAAACGCGTTTTGTTCTTCCCTTTCTGAGAGGCACGGCCGTGACTCTCACGAAAGCACAACCGTGCCTATCGCGGAAGAAAAAACGTGACTTTTCGCGAAAGAAAAAAAAAGAAAACGCGTTTTTTTGTTTCCGAAAGGCACGGCCGTGACTTTCGCTAAAGCACAACCGTGCCTCTCGCGGAAGAAAAACCGTGACTTTTCGCGAAAGAAAAATAAACGCATTTTTTCGTGAAAAAAATTATTTTTGAAAAAAAAATTGGTCGAAAAGCTAAGGAAGACCGGAAAAAACCAAAACGTCGAAAAAAGGGAAAAACCGTTTAAAAAGCCGAAAATGCGTGTGAAAAAAAAATCTGGAGGGAGCGTCTAAAGCGCGACACGTGGCGAATAGCTGAGAGCGCGCCAAGTGGCGCTGATCGTTGCGAGGCTCCCGAAGGAGCGCTCGTTAACTAGTTGCTCCCTAGTTTCCTTGGTGAGTACGGTCCGTGTTAGGTTAGATCACGGGATATCTTGAATTCCCTTGCTAGGCCGACTTCAAGTAGAGGGCGTCCTTCATTAAGCATATGCATCACAATTAAACACATCTTCAGAGGCTTGTGAAGAGGTCCGATAGTCACAGCCTTTGAAGATGTGTTGTTGATTGAATCTTAGTTTCGCCGCGAGCATTAATCCAATATGTGGAACGGAGCAAAAGGGCATCAAGTTGCAAACATGCAAAAACTCTACCATGAGCAAAAGCACTATGTGGAGCCGCACCCTATCCAGACCACCCGCAATGAGGGCCTCTCCAACGTAGATGGTCCACCATCTAAAAGAGCGTCAACAAGTTTGTTGGTTACTACACAAAAGTGGTTGGCCGAAATTAAAGTTGCACTGGAGTTCAAAGCCATGCAACTTTAGCGGCGAGTTTGTACCAATAATCCAATAAGAAGCCATCTTTGTCACATTGTTGGTTGAAGTTGAGTGGAAAACCAAAGTGACAACCATCGTTGAGGAGCTTAAAAATGGCCCCAAGAAGATGAAGGAAAACGATGGTCTAGGTCCAATCAATTTGTTGGATTGGATGACAAGGGGGAGCAAAGTGATGGGGCGAACGTACAAGGTATCGTGCCAAATAGGAATCGACTCGTGACAGAAAACAAGTGGGATAAAGAGCGGGTCACGCGTGATCACGCGTCAAGCAAAATGTTCGCCACATGGAGTGCATTTCTTCGCCGAGGAGGTGAAGAAGGAGGATAGGTACAAGATCTTTATAGACGTGCAAAGGAAGAAGATGGAATTCGATCGAGAAAGGGTGAAAGAGAAGTTGAACATAGTGAGGAAGAAAATATAATTGGAGAAATAATAAGAAAAAAACTAAATAGGAGCTTGAAAAGGCGGAGATAATGCAAGGAATTGAACTTCAGAGAGAGAAGTTGAGGCCTACGAACAGAGTAGTTCGGGGTCATGTTGCAGGATACTAGCCTATTAGATGACGAAGGCAACAAGTGGTTGATCAACATGCGGAACAGGATCGACGAGCGGAACAATAGAGGCATTTGATTCATTATTGTATCGCCTATGTATGTATGAATTGTTGAATTTATTTGGCATGCCTTGAATTGTGGTTCACTTTTGTGTTCTTGAATTATTATTCGATGAATTTGTGTTATATGATGGACATGCATGTATTTGTCTGAATATGATGATTGACATATGAGCGATGTGATTATCCGAAAGCAGGAGCTGGTAATTCTTGTCTGCGTGCGCGTCCGGTTGTAGATGCTCTTAGTCCACCAATGCGCACGCGAACATTGTATGCATTGCCTGCTCACACACGCATTGCAATGCTGGGTTTTGGAGAAATGTTTTTTGCATGAAAAAATATATCATGCTTCACGTCGAGGCGTAGATAGGCTTCTGCTTCTCGAAAAGGAAAAAAATATGTTTGCTTCTCATGGAAGCACAGTTTTGCTCCCGCGAGTGTGCTTCTTGGAAAGGCAAAAAATTATGCTTCCATTAAAAACACGGATTTGCTTCTCATGAAGTTAGAGATTTGTTTTCATGCTTCTCGGGGACAAAAATTGTGCTTTCACAAGAAGCAGAGATTTGCTTCTCGTGAATGCGTAAATTTGCTTCTGCAAGAAGCATAGTTGTGCCAGGGGGTCTGCTTCCACAAGAAGCATAGATTAGCTGGGAGTACAGGTTTGCTTCGGCGAGAAGCACAACCGTGATTCTTTAAAAAGGGAGGATCGCAACCATGCCTCCGACTCCGGTTACTTTCTCCGTTTTTTGCCGTCATTTGTCTATTTTTGTTGTCATTTTCTTTGTTTTTGTTTTTACCCTTTTTTATTGTTTTTTGGTTGTTTTTTCTTGAAAGAGAAAGTTCGTCGAAACCTATTAGCATGGAATCAACAGTGATAATGGTTCAGGATTTTGACGTGTGGTTCAAGAGATAAACTTTTTGAATAAATGAATTTAGAAAAAAGGAATACTCTCAATTTACTACAAGTGACGCACAATTAGTTCACCGTTTGTCAGCGCATGAGAATATGAGAAGGGAAACGTTTGGGGCCGGGGCACCGGCCGAAGCTTCGGCCGGTCCAGTCCACGCGCGCGTGATGCGACCCACTCGCGAGCAACCACCTGGCACGATGGACCCGAGACGACTAGTCCTCCTTCCTTTTCTCTTCTTTCTCTCGCGCATCTCTCTCTTTCTCTCTCCCCGCTGCCATGGTCAACGCATCGCCCCGCGCCGCAGGCCTCCCAGGCGCGCCGCCGTTCAGCAGATCTGGCCGCCCTCGACCAGATCCGCGCGGATCCGCGTGCATCGGAGCTCTCCCTACCTCACCGGACCCGGCCACGCCGGAGCTGCAACCAGCCATGGCAGGACTGCACCCCGCGGCGCAAATTTTGCTGGAACCTCGACGTCACGGCGAGATGGCGGATGACCGTTTTTTGCTACAACTGTGTTTTGGTTTTGCTACTACCATAGAGATTTTTTGCTGGAACCGATGGTATTTTTTGCTTCAATCAGAGATGCGCGATAGCTGGGGAGGCTGGTGAGTGCTGGAACCGTTGACAGGAAAGCTTCAACCCAAGATTAAAAATGCTTCAACCGTATATACAGAAAGCTGTAAGCGTTCAGTGCTATCGAGGAAAGCTACAACCGTTTATATAAAATGCTACAACCTTTGATAAAAAAGCTTCAACCGAACGATAGAGAAAAGCTACATCATTCATGAAGAAGATGCAACCCTTTGACAGCCACGACAACGTTTTGCTGCAACCACACAGAATGTTTGCTACTACCATAGACAGTAATTGTTACCACCATTCACGGCGGTGACCGGTGACTGGAAATCAGAAAAGTTGCAACCGGCGACGAAAAAAGCTTCAACCGGCTAGAAAAAAAGCTTCGACCGGCGATATAGAAAGCTTCAACCGGTGACAGGAAACGCAAAAAGCTACAATCGTTAAAACAAAAGCTTCAACCATACATTTCAAAAGCTTCAACCAGAGATCGGCGACGAAAAAGCTGCAGCGGCGAGCCGTTGATGCACATGACTGTTTTCTATGCACCAATGGTGCTGCGACGGATGCTGGAATCGGCGGCCCCGACATTGTTGGACCTGGCGGCCGCCATCACCGCTTGTTTTTTATGCATCTGGTACCTTTTTTGCTGCAGCGGAGACGGCGAGCGGCGGCGAGTGGCGACGGCGAGCGGCAGCATGGCGAGCCACCGATGCGGCGAGCCACGAGGAACGCGGGGTGTGGCAGACGGCGACGGCGGCCAGAGTCAACGATGCGCGGCGGATGAGGAAGACGACGACCGGGTCCACATCGAGCCCGTCCGATACGTGCGTGATCGAGCGGTTCCGCGCGCTCCATGTTAGACAGATCCAGTGGCCCACGCGGGACCGGCCGAAAGTTTCGGCCGGTGCGCCGGCGCCTATTAGCGCCCATATGAGAATGAGTTTTACAAGGGGTAACCCTTAACTAATGATTTCGCTCAGAAAAGCTGCTCAAACCAACATGGGCCTTTCCCGACCAGAGCCAACGTCCTGCCTTGCCTCCGGACGACCTGCCACACTGCGTTGGCTTGACCTAGGATTGATCACGGGAAAGTATCTGGTGCACAATGCTTGTGGTACTACCAGTGCCCGGACGCTCGTAGCGTGTTCAAAAATGTTCCAAATTTTTTGAGAAAAATTTAGCACATTCACACAACATCGGTCTATATTGTCTTAAAATTTCAACTCAAATTCGAAACATTGCTCGAGGTATAAAAATCACAAAATCAACATTGAATAGTACACAACATAAGTTGGGCTTTAAATTTGGCCCGTTATCCCATTGATGCTAAATTTGTCATATTTGTATCTCGTCCAATGTTTTGAATTTTTGATTTGAATTTTTGCGACAACATGGACCAATGTTATGTCAATGTGCTATATATTTTTAGATTTTTTGAAACATTTTCTTAACACGCAACAGCGTTCGGTGCACCGGTGCACCAGATACTTTCCCGCCTGATCGCTCCCCAAAGCTGTTCATAGATTGCACGCCCAAGGAGGTCACGCTCTGTGTGTCCAATAGTGACCTCGACCCACAGGGAAGCCAAATTTGGGCGAGCCCATTTACTGCAGACTGTAGCAACAGCCATTGTAGCGGTTCGGCTCACTTACTATAGCAGCAGGTCTTTTTAAAGTAACATGACATTTCTTCATATTCATTATTAGAACATTTTTTTGGAAAACGGGAACAATTTTTGAGAACATGAATATTTTTTAATTTGCTCAAACATTTTTTAGAAATGCGAACAATTCATGAAAATACGAATATTTTTTGAAATTCTGAATATTATTTGGGAAAACAGGCGTTTTTTAAATTCCAAACATTTTCCTAGAGCGGGGCATTTCTCGTAGTCCGGTAAAGCCAAACAGGAACCTTATGGAAAGTTCGTAAAATCGAATTCGCGCACCATGAGCGCTCGCCTCGCCTTGTCTGTTTGAAAGGGCAGCTATTTGACGCCGAATGCGTGAAGTGAGGTTTTTTGCCTCGTGCCTCCACCGCCTGCGCTTTGCGAGCCCTCTGCACAGCTTGGGCGGCCCTCCTGAGACGCGACACGCAGACGCCGGCACGTCCGCGTAGTAGTAGGTTGTCGCCGCCAAGGACACTATCCGATCGATCTGTCAGACTCGAACACGCTGAAAGGCTGTCGACGAGATCTGTTCCCTTTTCTTTTCTGCGTAATAACAAAACAACGTGACCGCTTCCGAACTTCCGCGGACAGGACCATCTTATCCTGCCGAGAACCTCCACAACTCGCCGATCGATCGCTTCAACCAACGTGCTTTTTGTTTGCGATCGCGACGAATTTATTGGCACCACGGCCAGATCTCACCGTTAAGTGAAGCATGCAACCATAGCCCATGCTTGTTAAAAAAAATCGACCCCAGACCAGAAAATATGTACTAGTAGAATGCACAACTTTTCCCTAAAAAAAAGTGCAGAACATTTTTCTTTTCTTTTAGAAAATATAGTGCCACCAGGAAAAACACGACATACTACAACACTTGTTATAGAACAGAGGGAGTACCGTGCAAAACACGACGTGCCAGACGGCAGGGCAAAGTGCATGTTCACTTCAAGCTAGCTGCTGATAAGGGCATCTCCAACGGCACCTTGAGCAATGTCCGTGGATAGGGGGTCAGTCGCGCGGATGCGAGAGACGGCCATCCGACGCTGGCAACATACATTTGAACAACAATTCAAATTAACCAAATAAAATTTGTTCAAGCACGGCTGGATTTCATATAACAATGGCGGATTTCGTTACATTTGGGGCATACTTCACCTAAAAGCAGTGTTGGTCCGGCTTTGGAGGTGTAATTAATTTACCTAATCTATGATCGTCGGCGCCCGTTTCCCATGTCCGGCCGTGAGCCCCAAGAACTAAAGCTTTGCCTTCTCCAGTTCCGCCTCGACGCTCGCAAGCTCCGCCACCGGAGCCCCGGAAAGTAAAGTTGGCCGCCTCCACGTCGCCGCCAAGCGGCTAATCGGCCGACGATGTTCAGCCCACCATGCTTGGCTTCAACAGGAGGGGAGGAGCGGTGGCCTTTTTCGGACCCGAGCAGCAGCGACCTACCATGCTCTACTCTTCCTCGTTGTCGGCGACGCCCACGGACGTGTCGGCTTTGTGGTCGTGGCGGCATGGCACGTCCTCGACGGAGCCGACGATGTCCTCCACCTCATCGTCGGTCTTGCCCACACCTCGTCCGCCGCCTCGTCGAACTCCTTGTAGGCGGCCTCCAGTTCCGCCTGGCGCTCGGTACCGCCAACGTACGAGGCGGATCTCGTGGGCGGAGCGGTACGACTCGAGCAGCGCCGCCTGCTGTGCCAAGTCCATGTCCGCCATGATCTCCCTGTCGGCGTTGAGCCGCTCCTCCGCCTGCTGGTGCTCCTAGAGGAGCAGGTGCTTGTAGGCGGCGGTGGCCTGCGCCTCCCGGAACTGCTCCTCCCACTCTTCCCGCACCATGTTCATATAATGAGCACGAGCCTCGCCGATGGTCAGGGTGCAATGCACCGACGAGTAGGGTGGCGCCGACTTGTCCTCCATTGGGACGTCGTCGGCCTCCGGCTGCCTACCGGACTACCCGCCGGTAGCAATGGCGACCATCTCCTTCTTCTGCTCCGGCGACAGTCTATTCGAGAGAGCTTTGGCGCGCAAGGAGGCCATGGTTCACAAGAGGAGAAAGGGGCCGAAGGAGTATGAATGTGGCTATGGCCGGGGCTGCAGTTTATATAGCGGGTGAGGCGGCAATGGTGGGCAGCAGAGGGACGGATGGGTGACGCCTGAGTAGCCGCTTCGGCAAACGCGTGTCATTAATGCGGGCGGGAGATGGACAACCGGCCGGCTGTCGTGTCGTTTGAATGCAGAGCGATCACGGGAAGCGGCGCGCGTGGCGCTCTCGTTACCGGCGCGTCGCTTCAATGGCGGCGTCAGCGAGAGGTCACGTCTGCTCTGGCCGGACATGAATGCGGCGCTGACCGTTTCGGCGGTAAGCGTGCATAGAGAGGGTTTGGGTGGACCAGGCACGGGCGTGGCAGCGGACTGGACGCCCACAAATCCCTACATTTGTCTTCGGTTTGCGAGAGAAAATGCATCCGGACCGCCCTGTGGACCGATACAACCCGCGTTGGATGGCACAACACGTCTGGATTCGTGTGCGGGCGTTTTGAGGATGGGCGTTGGAGACGCTCTAACATTCATTTCAGAACGCATATTTGTAAGAGCATCTCCAACAGTCGCGCTATATAAGCGCCGCGCTGAAAAATTTGGGTTTTTTGCTCGCGCGAAATCGCGCGTGCGGGCGGAAACGGCATCGCACGTCGTTTATTTGCTGCGCCCGCTCCAGCGCGCTGCACACTCGAGCGCCCGCTCGCGACTTCCACCTACCCCAATCCAGGCGCTAGCGCCGCCGCCCGCACCACCCCATTTGTTCTGGCGCTTCCCGGCCTATCCCCGCGACGCCGCTGCTTCCTCCGTCTCCCTCTAGTCGCCGCCGCCCTTCGCGCACGCCATTCCTCCGACGAGCAGTGCCCGGCCGCCCACTGCCGCTGGGCGCCCACAAGGTGTTCGACAAAACGCTTGCAAGTTATGCATTGCTTCAATTTCACTTTTTTTACATGAATTTGGTGCATGTTTTTTGTAGTTTTTATAGACTAGTTTAAATTGAACATTGTATATGAGTTCGTCATATGATTCTTCCGAAGAAGAATTTGATATTGAAGGGGAGGAGGATCTTGCAATGATCCTAGCTATGCACATCAATGAAAAACCGAAGCACGGTGGTTCGGTTATGGGTCGGCAGAAAATTTGGAGAGATAAGATCGATGCCGACAACAGATTGATGAGGCACTATTTGTGGATAATCCCGTGTACCCCGAGTCGTACTTCCGGCACCGGTTTAGGATGAGCACCGAGTTGTTCAGGCGCATTGCGGAGAAACTTGCGAGCCATGATCGGTTTTTTCAGCAAAGGACGAATGCCGCCGGAGAGCTCGGGCATAGCACCTTTCAGAAGGTGACAACCGCTTTGCGTATGTTGGCATACGGTATTTTGGCTGATCTAGTTCATGACCACTTGGCCATGGGTGAGAGTCAAGTCATCATGTGTGTCAAGCGCTTCGCAGTCGGAATTGTGCAAGTATTTGGCCAGGAGTATTTAAGATCTCCCAATGCTGAAGACGCCGCAAGGCTTTTGGAGATGAACAAAGCTCGCGGGTTCCCAGGTATGCTTGGCTCAGTAGATTGCATGCATTGGAGTTGGAAGAGCTGTCCTCAGGCATGGCATAAGCAATTCCACGGCCAAAAAAGGGTTCCACTATAATCCTTGAAGCGGTGGCCAATCAAGAGACTTGGATTTGGCATGCTTTTTTGGAATGCCTGGATCTTTGATTGATGCCAATGTTGTTAATCGGTCACCACTCATGAATAAGATTGTAAATGGTGAACTGCCACCGGTGCAGTTTGTAGCAAATGGCCATACATACAACTATGGCTACTATCTTGCGGATGGTATCTACCCAAAGTGGGAAACATTTATGAAGCCGTTGAAAAAAACCGGAAGGTAAGAAAAATCTAGATTTCCACAATGCTCAGGCGACGGCTAGGAAAGATGTGGAGAGAGCTTTCGGGATTTTGCAAGCCCAATTTGCCATTGTGAGAGGGCCGGCTAGATTTTGGGATCAAAAGATGCTTTGGTACATCATGCAAGCTTGTGTGATCATGCACAATATGATCATCGAGAATGGGCGTGGCCAAGATTTAGACTACTCTCAGTATGAGCTCTTGGGACATCCCATGCGAGTGCGGCGGAGGGTTGCGAGGGTGGCCCGTTTTGTTGCTCCTATCAGGACATTCGACGTGCCGGAACGCATGATGATCTTCAGAAGGATCTCATCCAGGAGTGGTGGGCATGGAATGACCATCAAAAAGCATCATGATTTGTATGTTTGATGTTGTGTTGTCGAACTATTTGTTGTATTGCAAGATAAACTATTTGTTTGAGTTGTAATAATAAAATTAAACTATTTATTGTTGATTTATTTTGTTTGTGTTTGATCTTCTTGGTTGTGTTTGGAGTGCATATGTTGTTTGTGCTGAGAGCATGCTCGCTTTTTTTGCAGCGGCTGCTGGAGCGGTTCCCGTGCGCTATAATTTGCAGCGGCTGCTGGAGCAAGCGCTCCTCGCCGCGCAAAAAACTCGTGATTCCGATACTGTAAACGCTTTTTTAACGTACCGCGCGGCTGTTGGAGATGCTCTAAGGGCTGATTATTGATTGCACGCACCCGTGGTTGAGGTATACATTTCAAAACGTAATCAAGCAGTAATCTGATGATAATTGTGACATCCACAGGGAACAACATGATTGAACCAAACCTCTGAAATGAACTGTTTATCCCTGTACTGCACCGTCGTCCCTTTATTCTTGCAAGCACACAAGAGTGACGACTAACAGCAGATTACTTTCGATTTACACATGCGCAAGCAAATTAAGGAGCTAGAGGCGTTTGCCAAGGGAGGAGCACGCAAGGTGATGCGTGGAGGAGGACATGGCCGGAGCTCAGGCCCAGTTCTTGATGTAGCTGCTGTAGTGGTCCTGGACGTTCGCCACGTCGTAGTACCGGTCCCAGAGCATGACGCCGCCGTAGTTGGCCGCCTTCTGCACGATCGGCATCGTGATCTCCCAGAGCGCCTTGGGGTGCAGGTAGCAGCTCGCCTTCTCCGACGCCGTCAGGCCGAGGTGGATCTTGCTGCCCGGGTACGCCGCCGTCCACCTGCCCCACGCGTCCTCGATGAACGCCGTGCAGTCCGGGTAGTCGTAGAACCTCACGTGGATGCGCTCGAAGACCCCCGTCGAGAGCGCCGGCGCCGCAAGCCTGTCCGGGAACGCGTAGCGCGGCGTCGCCGTCAGCCGCGGCGCCTTCCCCCCGCTGGCCCTGCGCCTGGCCAGCCCCCTCGCCAGCCCGTCGTAGTGCTCCGCCGGCCCGCCCCGCTCGATGAAGAGGTCGACGCCGTCCAGCCGCGCGCGGCCGAACGGGCGGCGCACGCCCCTGCGCCTGCCGCCGAGGTAGGAGAACCAGAGGTGGTCGGCGAGGTCGAGCGCGGACCGGTTGGTCGGGAGCGCGTAGTCGCCGCCGAAGCCGCCGATGGAGAGGGAGACGGTGACGCCCATGGACTGGCAGTGCCTGATGTCGCCCCCGATGCCGGCGAGCGGGTGGCCGGAGAGGTCGAGGCGGTACTTGCCGTGGCCGTAGACGTTGAGGAAGGACATGATGACCGCGGTGTAGAGGCCGGCGTCGCAGGCTTCCCTGAGAGAGCCCTCGTCCTTGTTCCGGCCCCAGAAGACGGTGAGCTGGCCGGTCTTCCCCGTGGCGGCGGCCGGAGCGGGGAGGAGGCCGTGAACGGAGAGAACAGCGGCGATGACCAGGAGGGAGGTAGGACTCCGGCGTGTCAGCGCCATTTCTGATTACTACGTACTCAAGGGAGATCGAATTAGCTAGCTGGCTAGAATGTGCTTTATATATAGAAGATGAATTATTGGTTACGGTGCGAGTCGAGATGTGGGAGGTGGCTTTTGATCTCTCGCGATGTGTTGCGCGGCCATAGGTAGCTGGACTCACTTAGCTGGCTTGCCGGCGTTCATGGGGAAATTGTTCCACATATGGGAAGCGCACTCAGCTTGATCGAGCTAGGAGTAGTAGGATAACAATAACATGACTAAGCGGAGCTGAAAAGCACATCGAGGAGGTTACGAGATGAGAAACGGAGCACCGCTCCGGCAATCCGGAATAAATGCATGTCGACGAGTGAGACCGACGAGACGACGAGAACAGGCCAACAAGGCAACGTGGTGAAGGTCCACGCATCAATGCCGTTCTTTTCCCACTCACCCAAAGAACACTTGAGCATGTATAGCTTTTCTGCGTTTTGCTCTACTAAATAGTACTGCATGTCTCTTAAAACTAAGGGAGCACCTAAGGATCAACGGAAACGCAGAAAATCTGATGTCAGATTTTTAGACATGACAAATCTGATGTTTTTCATGGCAATTTATATTGACGTAATGATGCCAAATTTAGTTCGTAAGCACGGCAATTTTCTATCCTAAAGATGAACCGAACATATTTGTCATGCTCGTCAACTAAACTTGTCATCCTCAATGAATATAATTCACCATGTAAAATGTTCGATTTGCCATGCCTAACAATCAGACATTCGCTGAATATTCAGTCCAAGATCAATTGCCTGATATTTTTATTTGCTTCAGTCAGTTTTTCCCAAAACTGTTGGAAGCAAGGGCAAACCAGTTAAGGTTATTATTTTGCGAGTAACCATTTAATGCCGATTAAGTGCGATTTGCTATCAACTTCTACCTATTTTGATTTTTCATACTTTTAAGAAATTAATGTTGGATGTCAAGGAAACTATAAAACTCTATAGTAGCTTTCTCACCATATACAGTACTAATTTTCTTCGTTATTAAGCACATTTGCAACAATTAATATCCAACTTTGCTACCAATGAAATAAAACTTAAAAAGCTATCTGGTCACCGTTCACCAGGAGGCCAACCCCTCCCTCGCCATTGTACGTATCTTGACGGATGCCCGATGCCACGTAGGTCGGTTGGGGCCGTTCGATGTTTCATGTTTTCCTAGCGAACTTTCCTTTTTTGGCGTAGGTCAGCTGGAGCCGTTCATAGTTTCTTGCTTTCCTTGCAAACATTCTTTTTTTCTCTCCAAAAAATGCAGACCAAGGTGCACGCCGAGGGCACTTAGCACTCGACCACGGAAGGGGAGGGGGGCTGTGGAGATTTGCGTTAAACTCCTATATGTATTATAACCCTAACTTTTGTCATTCGACTTTTTCAACTAGAAAAACCCCGAAAATCCAAAACGGTTTTCCACTTTTTGAAACAAAAAATTGCTATTTTTAGAGAGGTCTTTTTATAAACTTTCCATGTGCATTTTTAATTATAGGTAGCATGGAAATTCTTCTATTTATCTTTAGACCATGACATTTTTGTCTTCCAAAACATGGAAATTTTTAGGTCTATTTTATAATGCCCGGTGGCAAGCTTTTGGAATTTTATCAATTATTCATGGACATTTCGGAATTGTTTTTACTTTCTCACATGGCAATTTTTATTATTAAGAGTATGGCACTTTAATAATTAGCAACATGGCATTTTTTTATTAAGAGGATGGTAGTTTTATTACGAAGAGCATGTCATTTTTTTATTACTATTACGAAATATGCATCTGGCAACCGTGTGGCAGATTGCAAAACTGCCACACGCATCCAGCGCAGTCAGATCCGACCGCCCTCCCGATTTCCTTCCTTTCTCGCACGTCCTCCCAGATTTTATCGCGCGCACCCGCTCGTGCCTTCCTAATTTTCGTGATCGTCAGTTACGGCCCCACGCGCCTTCCCGATTTTCAGGCAAAAATAATGCTTGGATTGGGATTTGACCCGCTCGTGCCTTCCTAATTTTCATGATCGTCAGTTACGGCTTGGATTGGGATTTGACCTCTGGTCTGCAGGTAATCAACGAAGGGAGCTAACCACCTCACCTATGACACTCATTGTTGAACAAAAGCTAAGGAAAATACTATTTTTGACATGTTTTGCCTTTAATTTGTTAGCACTAAAAAACTTTTTGTTTCACCTATCAAACCTGGCACATAAACTTTTCCCGTGGTATATTCTCCATCACCAGCATGATAAATGACGCACCACCAACATGATAATTTTCGTATACCACGCGGTACATTATGTGTAAGTAGCATGGTCATAAGCACTGAAGGCGTGATAACTTTGGTGAAAGCATCGTGGTAACTTTGATCATCGGGAAGAAATTTGTTGAACCCACCCCCACACCCCACCCCTGGTAATTCTGTAAATAGCACGATAAAATTCATGCCATAGACTTGATAATTTAGATACAAACATCGTGGTAACTTTAACCATTGGGGAAGAAAAATGTGAAAAGATACCCGATAATTTATGTGTAAATAGATGGTAATATACGCAGCTCACATCTGATAACTGAGGTAGAAACACCATGGTAACATTGACCATAGGGAAGATTTTTTTGAAAAGATACTTCGTGTAAATAGCACGGTAGTATACCTCCGTCACCTGGTATTTTTATATGTGTAAAAAGCATGAAAACATATGCACTGCGATAACTAAACACCATGATAAGTTTTTGATCGGGGGGGGGGGGGGGGGGAGGGGGGATTTTGCTGAAACATACCCCTGATAAATTTTGTGTAAATACCATGATATTTTAAGCACTGCGGGCTTGATAGGTTACCTAGAATCACCATGATAACTTTTTGTCCTGGGAAAAAGTTGTTCAAAACATCCCCGATAATTTTTGTGTAAATAACATGATAATATAGCATCGCATAACCGATAACTTACATATAAACATGATGGTAACTTTCTACCAAAGGAAAACATGTTGTTAGAAACATACACTCGCCTCGCTGGGCCTCTTGGATGTACACAACACATGGCGTGTCACGGGAAAGTCACATAATATTTAGTGTCATGAGAGGCACACGTGCTCGTGGGCTGGCCCAAAAAACCCGGCCCACTTTGACCCGCTATAGGCGTGATAAGTTACGCAAAAACGTCATGGTAATTTTTTACCTATGGAGAAAGCTACCGAAACACACCCAGGTTTTTAGGTGTAAGTACCATGATAATATACGAACTGTAGACCCGGTAACTCATGTACAATCCCCCATGGTAACTTTGACCGAGGGGGGGGGGGGAGGTTGATGTAAACATACCCTGATAACTTATGTGTAAGTACCACGGTATTTTGCGCATCGTTGACCTTATAACTTGTGTATAAAACACAGTGGTAACTTTGAAAGTGGTGTAGTTGTCGAAACATAGTACCTGGTAAGTTCTATGTAAATAGTGCGGTAACTTACGCAACACAGGCCTGATAACTTGCATACGAATACCATGGTAACTTTGACCTGAGGGAAAATCATGGTAATTTTCTGTAACACAATTGTAAAAAAAAGGGTCAAAACGATTAGTTTCTTTAGTTTGAGCAACAAATACCTAAGGGTGAGTTGGTTGTGGTGGCGCGCTTTGACATTTTTATTATGATTAAGAATGGCGGTTTCATTATTAAGAGCATGTCATTTACTATTATTATTACTATTATTAACATGGCACTTTTATTTATTGGAGGATGGTTGCTTTATTATTAACAATATAATAGTATTATTTGATAACATGGCACTTTTATTATATTTCTCATTGCATTTGTATTATTAAGAGGGTGGCAATTTTATTATTAAGAATTTGGCTTTCTTTAATTGGCACAAAAAAATTATTTACAACATGCATTTTTTTCATGACAAAATAAAGAAAAAATGTTCTTCGAAACATGACATTTTTTGCAGAGTGAAACATCACCATGGGAAAATTCATAATTTATTTATTTTAAATCACACAACACGTTCTTTTAATCATACCATTTGTAAATTTATAAATTAGAGAAATGTCAGGTTTTATAAAGTAGGGTGTGAACTTTCATATTTTTTAGGTCATGGCAATTACAAATTAATTGTTTCTCTGCTTTTAGAAGAATATTTATTTATTGTTCATGGTGTTTTCATTAAAAGAAAACAGTTAATTGGGCCTATGGGCCTAGTGGGGGTTCGCCCTGGCCTTTCCTTGGCGAACGATCAAGGGGTTTTTATTAAAAGAAAACTGTTAACCGAGCCTATGGGGCTATCGGGGGTTTGCCATGGCCTTCGCTTGGCGAACGATCAAGGGGGTTCGTTGGTCGACCACCCCTGGCGAACAAATCAGTGGATGGGAGCTCCTACCTGCCGACCGGTAGTCTGATATTAGTGTCCATAAAAATGGATCCGAATAACTGGGGAATGTTCCCAAGGAAAGGGGGTCCTGGCAAACCGATCGTTCACCGAGAACCTTGCTCGAACGAAAATGTTTGCTAGGGGAAACCCACCCAGCAAACCATCCCCCCTCCATGCACGTCTGTAAGCCTCCAAGTTGGGTCAAATAAATCCCATTTTGCCGTTACCTATTGCCCAAACTTAAAAACTGGTATGTGCCTCATTTTAAAAAGCTATAACAACAGAAAAAAAATGCCTTGATATGCATAAATCAAAACGCCGTCATGTTCAATATGATCAGATTGTTGTACATCCCCCAAAAAACACAAATTACAGAACAATCAGAAAAAAGAAATTGACGTGCTCAATATTTTTTTAAAAAAAGAACCTCAACATTGCCATCCCACTGCCCGTTATTGAAAAAATGACAAAAAATTTGAAAAAGATTCCATGTGTCCATCCATAAAAAAAATTGTCATCCTATTAATAAAAAAATGCCATGCACTTAATAATAAAAATGTCATGCTATTAAAAAATACATACTCTCAATAATAAAAAAATTGACATTCTCCTAATAAAAAACATGCCATACTCTTAAAAATCATGTTATTAATAAAAATGCCATGCTATTAAAATGTCATCTCATTAATAATAAAAATAAAAAATTATAGATTTGCCCATAAAAGTAATTTTTCAAAAAACGGGGTAAGTCTAGTAAAATTACCATGATATTAAAATTGAGATTTTTTTTGCAATTTATGTATATTTGTGGAGCTATAGTAGATAAGTTTTCCACATGTTCAAATTTTTTTTGTGGTATCTACAAAAATAAAGAATGCCTTGATAAAAGAGAATTTGACATGTTATCTGTTGTAAAATTGCCATGATGCACACCGAAAACATCCATGATACTAGAAAAATGATATTAATGGCAAAATGTCTGTAACTTCGACATGATTGCAAAAAATAGTTTTAAAAAGCAACTTTTGCTTTTGAGAAGGCATAAAAATGCATGTCGTTAAAAATGTAACAATAGTATATATAAATTTTTTAGCAAGATGTGTTAAAAAATTCCATGCTAAGTTCAATATATTTGTCATGTTCCAAATAATAAAGTTGCGATGGTGTAAATAAAAAAATTCATGCTATGTACAATAAAACTACCATGGTATAGTTAATAAAAATGTCATGGTCTACCAAATTAATTGCCATGGTCTAAAAGGTAAAAATTTCATGCTACCTACAATGAAACTTTACACATGGCAACATTAGAAAAGTTTTGTTAAAGAAGAGCAACAATTTGCCACGTTCAAATATTATATGCCACGACAACTCTATGAATTTTCCATGTTAACAAATTATTTTTACATGTTGGCATTAAGAAAAACTCTAGGGAATTGGCATGTTAAAACATTATTTGCCTTTAGGAAATTGCCATGTTAAAATATTATTTGCCTTTAGGAATTTTCTATGTGGACATTGTTTGCACATGTAACTTGCCATATACCTTGTACAAAGATTAGCCATGGCAAAAAAAAAAGATTTGCTTCCGGATCTTATGAATTGAGGGATACTATCTCAAAACAAAATAGAATTGCTCAACAATCATTTGAACAAGAACTTGTTCATGTGTGATACATTTGCCATGCCACTTCACAAAAAAAGTCACATGACCAAATACAATTTGCTCTAAAAAAAGGCCATTTTCACTAAACAAAAATGACCATCTTTTTGAATTTGCCATATGGTTTTCTTTTGCCATGTTTCAATTTTTCCATTTGATATTTTGTAGAAATTTGACATCTCATGTGACCAATGAAATTTTCTCTAAAATAACCGTGTTTGACTAAACAAAAACTGTCATGTTTTGAGTTTTCCATATGATTTTTCAGCCACGTTTTTGACTTACCCATATGATTTTTTTGAGATTTGCCGAGCCACATCGCATAAAAGTTTCATGTTTTTTGAACAAATTCATGTTAATCTTACCGTGGATCATTTCTACCATCTTTGCCATGGTTGTAGCCCTGGAAGCACTAGCTAGACCAACACAAAAACAGCGACATAATAATAAATAGTACAGGGCCCACTAGATGCGCCAACAAATCGGCATGGATAAATTTGAACATAAAAAACTAATCTTCACATGATCAACATCAACTCTACAAATACATTAGATATACCATAATTATGTAGGGTAGATCACATGGCTACTGTATTGAACATCTAAACACATCAAGATGGGTATATTACAACTTTGGCTACTCTCGTGAACCCATAGTCTAGGGATGCACTACTCACAACTCATTTTGGAGTGCGAGGAACGAGGTTGGTGATGATGAAGATGGCTTTCCCCTATGGCTGAGTTCCGTGCCAGGGCTAAAAACAAAGATTGCCTTGGAAATGCGATGTGGCGACGACGGCGAAACAATGCACGATAATTACGTTTGGGGTTTTGGAGAAGTACATAGGTCATTGGCAACCGGAGGCACCCAGGGGAGTGCCCATAGGCCACAGGCACCCCTGTACGGTGGGCTTCTACATGGGGCAGCTACTCCATGTGGGCCCTATCGGAGGTAGGGTCTGGCCTTGTTGGTCTTCTCCTAGCAGGAAGCTTATAAAACCCCTTTTTCTGATATATTTTCTCTCAGACTTTTTATGTGGTGTTTTCTGGAATGCTAAAGCGCTAAGAATTAGAACTGGCACTGAACACTGGATTAATATTTTAGTCCAACAAAAATCAATAAAAAGTATGCCCGAAGTGTACGTAATTGATAGCGATGTAGCATCAATCATACAAAAATTATAGATACGTCGGAGACAAAACATCTATGTGCAAATGTACTATTGCATAGAATATAGGTAAGTGTCGATCAACTCGGCGTCGGACAATAGGTATGAGTTTTGTTCATCAAAATTGTTGTTATAATTTTATAACTTTCTCAATATCATGTTAGGATTACATGGAATTTTGTAATGTTTTTACACCAATTCTTGTACCAAAAAGCATAAGAATCTACAATTATTTTATCTAATTGGTCATCAATATATAACAGTCAGTCATTGATGACTCCACAAATTTAACACTAATGAACCTTCACCATTACTGGAAAAAGGCTTATAGTTGGGCCCAAATTAGTAGCGGCGAGGACTGGGACCCAGCACTGCTATTTTCGAAACTTAGCAGTGGCGGAAAAAAATTGTCGCCGACCACTATTTTAGAAACTTAGCAGTGGCGGAAAAAAATTGTCGCCGACCACTATTATGTGGACAGCAGTGACGGGCAAGAACGACCATCCACCACTCATAATTTTTTTTTATAAATTTAGCCATGGGAAAAAAGCAGCACTGACGGCAACTAACTTGAGTCCATCGATGGTTTGTCAGGTACCAGTCGCGAGTGAAAAGTTTGCCCGTCACAACAATATTTCATAGACCCGTGCTAATTTATTCCAAAAAATCCGAAAGTTAGCTGTGGCCGGCACCCACGCCCGCTACAGATATAGAGGTTGTTTGGTTCCCAACCTTCGGTTGCCACGCCAAAGCTCCCTAGGCCTGCGTTTGGTTTTATACTAAAGTTTGGCTTGCCACAACGCATACGGGTTTCTGCAGCAGAAATTATCATATTTACTCAATGCAGAGTAGTCTCAAATTTAAGCACGGGACTTCAAATGGTGTGTATTAAACATAATAAAAGGTTCGAAGCTGAAATGGTGTAGAAAAATTGAGTTATGTGTGGTAGGCGGCAGTTTCCGTTTGAAACCCTCACACTTCGCCGGAGAGTGTTCAGTTTGTACACGAAGTGCATCAACTTTTTGCCGTGATGCTATCAAAAATTTACCACGCCCTACAGAGGTCATATGAAGACACCATGCCAAGTATCATCCCTTTCCGACATTGTTTGCACGTTATGTTGAACCGAAAAGTTTTTTGCCCTTATTAATGCCCCGAAAACCAGTTAATGCTTTAAGCAGCAAACGAACTTAAAAATGACCAAATTTGAGCATGGGACTTCCAATGGTATGTATTAAGAATATACAAAGTTCGAAGTTAAAATGATGTAGAAAAATTGAGTTACGTATGGTAGGCGGCTGTTTGTACACGAAGTGCATCATGTTTTTGCCCTTACGCTATAAAAAAATTTGCCACACCTGATTTTATTGCTACTATAACACAAAAAAAAGTATTTGAACATTCAAAAAAATGAACAATTTAAATTGGGTCCATCATTAGCACCAAATGCCTTGGTACACCTGATACTTTTCCCCCAACCATGCTATCATCCACCTACCAATTTCAGGGAATTAAGTGATGTCTAGGGTTGCAATGGGGAATTAAGTGATGTCTTATAATGCGTAGGGTTAATAGTAGCTGGTTTTCGATGTAAGAGTGTCAAACTCAGAGGGAGGACTACTCGCCCTTTGTGATGGTATTATGACGTAGTACAAGAGTTATTCCCTGATTCCGCACACAAGAGTTATTCCCTGATTCCACATATAAGAGTCGTTTCAATTGAATTGGTTATGAGCAAGTAATAATAGAAGAGAGAACTTTTAAGGGTGTAACAAGGATGAAGGCATTCTTGGAGTTTCCGGATTCCCTAGTGCGATATGTAGATGTCAGCGTCGAGCCAAAGGCAAGATGTACTAATGTCGTCCTGTATCACACACAATGACCATCACCACTTTTTTTACCATTATGACCATCACCACTCCTGACTACCGCTGGAGTAGGATAATGTTTAAGGGTCTCCCAGTGGATTGTGGTATAAAGCGCATGGGTCTCTGATCTCATACTAAAGTTCCGATTAGGAGAGAGATAGCTTCTGTCACTGCAGTACCTCAATCCCCGCTACCAACCAAGGACACATGTTGTCCATGTTGGGAAACGTAGTAGAAAACAAAAAATCTCTCCCTATGATCACCCAGGGACAATATGAAGATGCATTAATGGTTTGGATTTGATCGTTACCGACTCCAAGTTGCGGCGGAAGAAGACGAGTCGATGTAGATCGTACTTGAAGCCCCTCAAAGCGTGGATGAACGATCTCGCAACCCGCCCACGAACAGTCCCTCGAACGGAAGACCGGAAGCACGGCCTCTCTACGAGTTGCAAGCGTACAGTCTTCACAATCCAGCAGCGCTTCGCCGTCCGGAGCTAATCGTCGCCGAAGAATTAGAGGGAGCAGATTAGAACCACACTGGGCTTCTAATTATGAGGATTAGAGGATCTAGGTCTAACTCTAATTGATCAACTAGAACTAGAGAACTAGAGGAGACTCCAAAACTTGTTTTCAAAAGGTGCAAAAGCCTATAGTATATATTAGTTGGAGGGAGAGGAGGGGGCGCCACACAAGGAGGGAAGGACTCCCTCCTTGGTGCACCGGCCTAGGGGGAGGAGGAGTCCCTCCCCCACTCCAATTGGGCCTCCTCAAGTGGAGGGGGGGGGGGGCGCCTCTCCCTATTTGGCCCTTGTGGCCCAATTCTCCTTCCGCCACTTGGCCTTTTTAAGGCCTCTTGATATTAAACTAAATATAAAAGATCCTAACAATTATTATATCCTTTTATTATTAATTTAACATCACTAGTAATTTTTTCCACCTATATATTATTTATCGGAGATACCCGGTATTGCCTGATAACTCCGAAACCCTTCCGGTGACTCCGAAACACTTTTTGTTCCTCTCAAAACTATTTCCAATATTCGTGAAACTATTTCACAAATATATTCTCATTATTCCCTTCCTACCATCACTAAGTAGATCATGATTACCTTAAGCTTGTGACCCTGTAGGTTCGGTAAAACATAGACATGAATAAAACCTCTTTCGTTCAATGACTAATAGCGGAACCGTGGACGTCCATATTGATTCCTATGAATACATTAATGCCATTCGAGTGAACCTTTGGTTATCATGTATTATTCCCTTTGCTTCGTAATACTTTACAAAACCCGAGGTGAGATGTATCGGTATCCTCTTGAGTCATACACATGCTCATTGTATCGGTCTCCTCGTTATCAGTTTTGCTCTTCTTTCTTGTTTACATGTTTAGGCATCCCCGTGACATAGTCACCTGTGTCTGGCCAGACGATGATGGATGCCGTCACACCGAGAGGGCCCTAAGAATACCTCTTCATCGTCAGACGAGCAAATTTCACTCTTGAGTTATCTAGTCCCTTGTCAAACTTTTCGATAAACCTGTAAGTTGTCGTTATGATCACCGTGTTACATATGACGTTTGAGCAACCCCAAAGTTCATCGTACGGTAAGAAGTGACTACGATACTCTCATGGTCTAAGGAATTAAATCACACGTTAACTCTCGATGTTATAACAAGTGACTTCTGACAATTGCATCTCAAAGTATAACAAACAAGTTTGGGTCGATTCAATATGATCGTTCTTCCAACGTCATATTCTCAATGTTGTTTTAGGACTGGCGTTACACTTAACAATATCCTAAGATCCAGAAAGCATAATCACCAACAACCCTTGAGCTAGTCTTAGATGTGAGACTAGGAATCATATTTTATTGTTTATCATCCCACACGTGCATATGAGTTTTTCACTGAATCGCATATTTCAGGATCATAACAGTTATAGCATGGAATATAAACTCTTCATTCTGAATATGGAAATATAATAATATAATATTATTGCCTCTAGGGCATACTTTCAACAATCGAGTCAATGTTCCCCCAACATTGCCAAGAATACCATCGCAAATGTATCACATAGATAGGACAAATTACTGCACTTCAAGTATAGGTAAACTATGGTCCTTCATATCCCCAAAAACTAGGGAACTACTCAAAAAGTTAAGGCAGAACACACAAACGAGATATCCATATAAATCGGAAATGAATGATTAAGGTAATCTTCGTACAAATCCACAACGAGTTCTGAATTGAAATGAATGAGTTCGGAGATTACAACAGGATGATCGAGGGAGTGGATAGTGGCGATTAAGATTGTGATGAAGGCAGTGGATACCATTGCCAATGACCACTACGTACACTCGAGTTATTTGTGGCGGTGGTTGCTCTCTTGTGCAGCCCCCTCCTAATCTGATTCGAAGGTCGAGTTTTTGGTATTGCCTCTATCCATGGAGTCTCTTTATTCATCCTACTCCCGAAGCACTTGCGCATCTGAGATATATTTGATCTGATGAAGGCATTGGCAAGTAGTGTGTACGTGCTCATACCAGTTCTTGTCATGTGTTTGGCTTCAACGAAACATGGAGGTTTCTCCTACGGTGGCTTTGGCTCTTCTTTACAAAGCTCCCTTTAATGTTTAGTCTTCTTATTTTCCACCAAAAATAGTTTTAAAATGCTCCATTCAAGCTCAAAATTGTACTCCCGGTGAAATCGAGGTAAAAAGGTAACACAATCATGGTAAAATATAAAAAATACTACGTCTACAGTGTCAAAAGACTTACCTAACACACTATGCAAAATGCATGTAACACCTCCATGAATTTCCCCTCCCAACACTAACCGTCGCTACCCACCAAACCTCGTTGGAGTTTGCAAAGGCCACTACCATTTGCCACCACCTTTCGCCAGTCATTCTCCACCATTATTTTGTTCTTTTGTTTCTTTCATGAGAGAGAGAGAGAGAGAGAGAGAGAGAGAGAGAGAGAGAGAGAGAGAGAGAGAGAGAGAGAGGGATAGAGGCAGTGAGGGGAGGGAGAAAAGTTTTAGGGCTATGGTTGGAGTACCAAGCAAAATATGGTAGCTCTTAAAATAGAGAATCCTCCTAAAATGGAGAGTTTTAGCGGGTGGAAAGAGCTAGCTTCTGAAGTTTAAATACTTTTTACCCTACTTTTAAAATCAAAAAGTCGCTTGTACAAATGACAAATGAAATCCGCGTCTTTATTTCAACTTGATTTCAAAAAAAAAAATACTTTGATGACTCTTTTTCTATTTATCTGTGTGCAACTATCTACTGCAATTCAACTCTAGTGTGTAATGCACTTTCAAAAAATTTAGTAATTTACACCATATTTTGGAATGCTGGTTCATTCATTCTTATACAATGGTCTATTATTTTTTACTGGGTGCACCCTTTTCGAGTCGGTTGTAATTTATTTTTAAACAGAGTGTATTTCATATTTAGGAAGAGTCTATTAAATTTCTCCTAATAGTCTTGACCAAGAAAATAGTAGAAGAAACGTAATAAAAGCCAAGAAAAAACTAGTTAATGAGAAGTGTTAGATTTTTTTGAGTAACAGAGAAGGGTTAGCGTTTTTGGATATTCCTTTTGAGACAATTCCACGAAGCTTTATTAATTCATCACGATGTTTACAGGGACGGATGGAAGATTCCCTGGATGCCCCAGCCAAACATGGCGGCCAACTCCCAGGGTAAGTGCATGCTTCGCTAAATTGTGAGCTTCAAAGTTTAGGCTCCTACATTCATGAACTATATTAAAAAAAAGTAAAGGAAAGAGAATGGCTTATAATCTCTTGAACTATAGCCCCATAACTCGACAAGTTTTTCTTCTGAATATCGTCAACCACCACCTTGCAGTCCGATACCACATGAATTCTTTGGGCATAGAGATCGTCGGCTAGTTCCATAGCTTCTTGTGACGCCCCCGATTCAATCGTACACTAATCATACACGCAAACGTGTACGATCAAGATCAGGGACTCACGGAAAGATATCATAACACAACTCTAAAATAAAATAAGTCATACAAGCATCATAATACAAGCCAGGGGCCTCGAGGGCTCGAATACAAGTGCTCGATCATAGACGAGTCAGCGGAAGCAACAATATCTGAGTACAGACATAAGTTAAACAAGTTGCCATAAGATGGCTAGCACAAACTGGGATACAGATCGAAAGAGGCGCAGGCCTCCTGCCTGGGATCCTCCTAAACTACTCCTGGTCGTCGTCATCGACGGTGGCGTCTGGCTCCTGGGCTCCAACATCTGGTTGCGACAACCAGGTAGAATGAAAAGGGGGAAAGAGGGAGAAAAGCAACCGTGAGTACTCATCCAAAGTACTCGCAAGCAAGGATCTACACTACATATGCATGGGTATATGTGTAAGGGGAAATATCAGTGGACTGGACTGCAGAATGCCAGAATAAGAGGGGGATAGCTAGTCCTGTCGTAGACTACGCTTCTGGCAGCCTCCATCTTGCAGCATGTAGAAGAGAGTAGAAGGTAAGTTTACCAAGTAGCATCGCATAGCATAATCCTACCCGGCGATCCTCCCTTCGTCGCCCTGTGTGAGAGCGATCACCGGGCTATATCTGGCACTTGGAAGGGTGTGTTTTATTAAGTATCTGGTTCTAGTTGTCATAAGGCCAAGGTACAACTCCAAGTCGTCCTGTTACCGAATATCACGGCTATTCGAATAGATAAACTTCCTTGCAGGGGTGCACCACATAACCCAACACGCTCGATCCCATTTGGCCGGGCACACTTTCCTGGGTCATGCTCGGCCTTGGAAGATCAACACGTCGCAGCGCCACGTAGGCACAACAGAGAGGTCAGCACGCCGGTCTAAATCCTATGGCGCAGGGGTCTGGGCCCATCGCCCATTGCACACCTGCACGTTGCGTGGGCGGCCGGAGAGCAGACCTAGCAACCTCCATTACAAAGGAAGTTGCGTTACGCGGTCCAACCCGGCGCGCGCCGCTCAGTCGCTGACGTCAAGAAGGCTTCGGCTGATACCACGACGTCGAGTGCCCATAACTGTTCCCGCGTAGTTGGTTAGTGCGTATAGGCCAGTGGCCAGACTCAGATCAAATACCAAGATCTCGTTAAGCGTGTTATTTTGAAGTAATCGCGAACGCCGACCAGGGCCAGGCCCACCTCTCTCCTAGGTGGTCTCAACCTGCCTTGTCGCTCCGCCACCAAAGTAATAGTCGGGGGCCGTCGGGAACCCAGGCCCACCTCGACCGGGATGGAGCCACCTGCCCCTTCAGCCCCCATCTCCGAACAGTATCATAAGTAATGTAACAGTATAAAGTAAATAGCATATGCCCATGATCACCTCCCGAAGTGATCACGGCCTAATAGTATAGCATGGCAGACGGACAAGAATGTAGGGCCACTGATGGAATACTAGCATCCTATACCAAGCATTTAGGATTGCAGGTAAGGGTAACAACTGTAGCAACAATGACATGCTATGCAGAAGAATAGGAGTAACCGAAAGCAGTAACATGCTACACTACTCTAATGCAAGCAGTAGAGAGAAGGAATAGGCGATATCTGGTGATCAAGGGGGGGGCTTGCCTGGTTGCTCTGGCAAGAAGGTGGGGTCGTCAACACCGTAGTCGTGCTGGGTAGCAGCGGCGTCGGTCTCGGTGTCTAATGAGACAAGAGGGGGAAGAAACAATAAATATAATGCAAACATAGGCATATCGATGCATGTCAAGACAAGTAACGGTGCCAGGTGTGCCGCAACGCGGTAGGAGGTGATACCGGCGAAGGGGGAAATCATCCGGGAAAGTATATATCCCCGGTGTTTCGCGTTTTCGGACAGATGAACCGGAGGGGGAAAGTTACGTGTTTGCTATGCTAAGGATGTGTGGCGGACGAACGGGCTGCGTATCCGGATTCGTATCGTCGTTCTGAGCAACTTTCATGTAGAAAGTATTTTCATCTGAGCTACGGTTTGTTTTATATAATTTTCTAAAGTTTTAAATCATTTTTAGAATTTATTTAATTCAACATTATCCAGAATAGTGCATGCTGATGTCAGCATGACGTCAGCAGTCAACAGAGGTGTTGACTGGTCAAACTGACGTGTGGGTCCCACTTGTCATACTCCGTTTAGGTTAATTAGGATTTATCTAATCTAATTACTGTTTAACTAACTAACTAGTTATTAGATAAATTAATCAGGTTTAATTAATTTAATTATTATTTTAACTATTATTTATTTATTTAATTAAAGTTTTATTATTTATTTTTATTTTTTCTTTAAAATCGTTCTGGGGATGGCCCACCAGTCATTGGCACAAGGGGGCATGTCATAGGCCCCTGTGGCCTTAGCGGGTCGGGCGGGCATAGCGGCAGCAGGGCGGAGCCAGGCGCGGGCGCTGGACGCCCGATTGGGGGAGCCCGGGCGCAGGCCGATGGGGCACCGCGGGGGCGCCGGAGAGGCGCCAGCTGGGACCGGAGAGGGCGCGGCCAAGTGCTGCGCAGAGCCGTGGGGCGCCAGTCGGAGGTGGTGTCGCGGCGGAAGGGGGCGCGGCAGCCGGAGCGGGGCAGTGCGGCGAGCAGCACCAGGCGCGGGGGCAAGCAAGACCACGACGCGGGGCGGCGACAGTAGCTGCAGCGGGGATGGGGAAGGGCAGCAGCGGCTGCGGACGGCGCGAGCGCGCGCGGCCATGGGCGCGTGACGGGCGCGATCAAGCGCAAGGAGGAGGGGTCGCGGGCGCCGGAGCTTGCGGGGTCGACGAGCGGGCGGTAGAGGAGAAGTCGCAGGTACGCCGGGGCGCGGCGGCGGGTGCGGGCAAGCGCAGCCGAGCGCGGGCGCGTGAGCGGGGCATCGGGGGCGCGCACATCGGAGTGGACGCGGCCGCGGTGAGCGCGGAGGCGTGCGACCGAGGAGGCAGGGAGATCCGGGGCGCGGGCGACGCACGGGCGCGCGCGTGCGGTGGCCGTGGTGACGAGCGCGAGGCGCGCGCGCAGCGCTGGCAGGCGGTGTCGCGCGAGGGAGAGGGGAGGGAGCGAGGCTGACGGCGGGTCGTAGGGTTCGGGGCAGCGGGTGTCGGGGTGGTCGACGGGGACGGCGTGACGGAGAGGAGGCAGGCCGGCGCGGGGCTCCGGCGACGGCGTCGACGAGGAGGACGGTGTCGAGTAGCGCCAGGCAGCGTCCAGATCAAGCGGGGGCGCGTGAGCCCCGATCCGATCTGGATCGGGGGGAAAAGGGAGAGAGCACGTGGGGGGAGTGGTGGCGGCTAGGGTTGGACCAGGGGGGTCGGGGTGACCTAGTAGGGCGTCGGGGTGGGCCGGCCTAGTTGGCCTGATTGGCCCAGAGGCCAGCTGGGCCGTGGCCCAGAGGGGGGGTTCTCCTCTTATTTTATTTTATGTTTCTGTTTTGTATTTTCTTTTATTTATTTTTCCTTTTCTGTTTTATTTTACTTTTAATTTCTTTAGTTTTGTAAAATATGACAATAGCTCCTAAATTAATGTCTCTGAATAACCCACGGCCTTAAAAAGTTTGGTGACTACATAAACTAGTTTAACATTTGTTTATTAATTTAAAAGCATTCAAATAATTGTTTTGCTACTGTTTTACTTATTTAAGTGCATTTAAACTTTTTATAAAGACTTGGTTTATCCACCAATATTACTTTTGAATTATTTGGCACAAACCGAACATTTTTGTTTTATCATCTGAAAACTTAAAGGTTTGACTCGATTTTGAATTTAAATTCGATTGGAATTTGAATCACCGTGAGATTAACACCAGTAATTGAGGTGACGTGGCATCATTAGCAGAGTTTTTCTGTAGCCTAATTATCCGTGCGTCACAATTCTCCTCCACTACAAGAAATCTCGTCTCGAGATTTAAGAGGGGAGTAAGGGGGAAAGTTCCGGTTACGAAATATTAACAGGTGTCCTCGGTCTTGGTTGCTCTTCTCGAAGAGGTCGATCCATTATGTTGCTGTCTTCATTCCTCTGCTTCAGGGCATCATGATGAAGTCGTCATCCTTTCTTCGGGGGTTCCATCATACTTACGAAAAAGGATAATGGGTATCTTCGGAAGAACGGACCTTACAAGGTTGACTATCTGGCAGATAACTCAGGGAATGTGGTAGAAAGTAACTCTCGAATAGATACTTAAGAAAATATCGAGAGTAAAGTAAGAAGGTACCATGAGAACTTTCAAACGGATAGGCAATCGTTCGATGTCTGAAACAACATGCGAAAGGGGTCCAAAGCAACGAGATTGAATATTGCGTCTGTTACCAGAATAGATCACTAGGACGGTGGCCTGTGAATTACATACGAGGCCACACGCGAGGAATAACTTTGGGAATAGGGGGTGTACAGGAGAGTCAGGTTTCGATCCTGTGGAACTGTGGGTTATGGGCCCACCATGTGGTTTTTTTAATAGGAGCAGTGACATCTTGCATGGTCATGATAGCAAGGCATGTCAGAGAGTACCATGTCAGTTATGTCGGCAACAACGTTGGTACCAAGGGTGAGGGACGAAGAGAACCATTTTCCTGCTCGTTGCAACGAGGCGGACCAATAGGCAAAGTTCTCATCCATCGGTGGTTACCGGAATGTCATCAACAAAAGTAACAGGGTCTTACTGACAGAATTGTACACTGAGGGGTTTACATAAGCAGGGAATTAATACTGCTTAGACCATAATGATCACCAGAAAGGTTAAACAAAACAATGGAAAGGAAAAGGTGTTTATTAGATTAACAGAACAATGGAAAGGAAAATGTGTTTAAACACATATTTCAGGGGTATATCCTTTCCAAGGACAAGCGGAGCATGATATCCATGACAGGATAGGAAGTAGAAACCCATTTAGGTAAGGGGGAGGAATTTCATGATATTACCAACGGTGTTTGGATGACTGATAAAGAAAATTTAGCATTTGCTTCAAGTGTTCTCATTGAAGATCGGAGTACCACACACATGCCTCGAGATAGCATTGAAATGGTCTTCAAGCAAAGCTCGGACTTTGGATACACGAAGGATTCATCAGGAACAACTTGTAGAATAAGTCTTACAGTTTCCTCATGGAAGAATGGATAGCATTGCTGAAAAGGAAGAACTATAACAATAGGTCCTCCGGCCAGGTGAGGTAGGCATGACATCACCTTATCGGGTCAAATACTAATGTTATAACTCTTGGAAATATGTCCCAGCCATCATATCTGACCGAGATTCAGATATGACTGGTGTCAGAATACCTCAGACTCAAGATGCCTGAGAAGAAGAGGTGCAACACAAATTGACGAGATGATAATGTAAGATTCTCGGGAAATGAATTATGGAAATGAGTTCCAAAACAAGAGTTCATCATTAAACCAAGGAGAGGACGAGGAGGTGGTTGATGAACTTAATGAAAATTCGGTGAGATTTTCAAAAGATGGATTTCCACAACAAGGAGATAACATTTGTCAGATCAAATGATATAATGAGGTATGCTCAAGGAAAACATACACAATTAAACATTGGTTGAAAAGTGCACCCGAAATATGGGCTTAGGTAGCATGATCGATGTTAGAATGGTGATTCGATAACCAATGGTCTAAGAATGAAATATCGACCATTAACTTCAAAGCAATAGGGTTGCTAGAAGTTTAGAATTTACACATCACAGACCATTTGTCGGTATTCCGGTTAGAAACAACACGAGGACCAAGAAAAGAATGGTGATGTTAATAGGTATCACTTGTATCAAGAATTCTTAAGGGTGGTGAATTTCCCATGACATTCTTGACATAGAAGATAGCAATACTCCAAGGTAGAACATAACATAAGTTGGGTAGCAAGGATCTCAAGGTACAACACAAAATATGAACAAGTTTGTGTTGAAGGGAAAGCAAGAATGTTGTCGATGATAACACAATTCATCGAGGGGCAAGGATGGTATTTCTCATCATGAATTCAATTGATATCCTGGAGGAACTCAGAATGTTGATGATGATCATGACAAATTTTGTCGAGAGGTTTCATGGAGATGTAATCGATCGGCGACGACATCACACCAAGGGAATGGTGAAGCAAAAGGTTACTGGAACCATGGGTACGACACAAACTCGAAGTCAAGTTTGATGTTCAATGAGAATTGATATGACGAGGAAGATCGACACATGATTTGCTCATCATCAAAAATTGTGCTCCGGGAAAAAGAACCAGGTAGCACAGTTAAAATTTAGCACGATAAGGATGTAGCCAATCAGGCTAGGAATGACTTCAAGGATTATTAAACTCATAAGCAACGAAAATTACTTAGAGTTATCGTATCGGAGCGCGGAATCGATTCACTTATGGATGTTCTCGGTTGACGACAACCCAGAACCCGTGGAGTCACTATGACAGGGAAGGTACTACTTCGTCAGAAATTCATAAGATATATCCTCGAGATACCATGGGGGTAATACAAGAAGGCAGACCAAAACAGAGGTTGGGCAGGCGTATTGATCTGCAGAAGGCAAGTACTCTAACATGTTCGAGAAATGGAATCAAGAAGAAAATATGGTCGGAACCATGGTTGCAAAAGACCAATTCCCATATATAAGATGAACTTATACCAAAGAGGGTTTAAGAGAAGCATCCATGATAAGATCAGCATCGTGTCCATGGGCATGAACACAAGGTTCAAGGTCGACTCCCACTTCTCCAATACACAACTTCTCATTTACTGCTCTCGATTAGAATGTTTAGAGTTTGAAAGTTGAACTCGCGGAATACCAGAAGGTTATGACCCATGAAGACTTTTGGGTTCACACAAATTAAGGAAGGTATATGTTCAACCCATCGGGGCATCTTAGAAACATATACCACAACTCCAGGAGTAATGCATACAAGCTCGAAAGCAGCACATGGTTGAGAAAGTAGAGGATACAATTTACCAAAGGCATTACATATCCGAGGACGACTCAGAAGATTATTGAATATGAAGGACGATGTTAGATAAAATCCAACAAAGTACTTGATGGTTCATAACGGAGCTGATGTGAGCATCGACACACAACCAGAGGAAGAATCAATGCAAAGGCCTTAGATTATAGAAACAACTGACTAACCCAAAGCTCAAAGGCAAAGAATCATAATTTCCAAATCAAGGGCTCAGAGGCAAAAACTCGGATTAAGGATGGATAAGTTGAGTAGGCTTAGGGTACAATCGACGGCAATTGGATTGCTTGAGAACCAGCTCACGTTTAAAATGATGTTTGAGCCGGAAGGAAATTTCCAGGGAATAACGGATGATTGTGTGCATTCACACACATGTTGAATCAACACGATCAGAATGTCAATCACTAGGATTTTAATGGTTATTGTTAGTCAAATGGAATTGTCCAGACTAAAAGCAGACAAGTATTTGCAGAAGGACTACCGGAAGATCGGGTAGTATTTCGAAGACTTTTGCGAAACACCTGAACAACTGGGGATGACCGGATACTCGGTAAGTGCGAGGAATTATCCTTAGGGGTATTTAATGTGGCAAAGAACTGCAATGCAGTAGGCACAAAGTATTCTCGGAACAATAGAGAGGATATCGAGATATCTTATAATAACAAGATCAACGGGGAATGATTGTATGAATGGCAAGTGTACGTGGTTATCCATAGAGGTTTATGGATGGATGGGAATTGCAAAAGCGATGGCGCAAAGTCTCGAGAGAACATCATAAAGTATCCTCGGAATCTTCTGGTGCAGCAGACGATCATCGGTAATAAGGTGCTCTCCGGGTGAAAGTGATCACGAGATCCTAATGTTTCGATTTAGTAAAAATTTATTTAACCCGAATAGAAGAGAGATCGGAGTCCCAGAGTATAGACGAGGAATAAAGGATCCTAATACCACCCAATGGCGACGTGGGGCCGTAAGCCGCACAGCCATGTTAGTAAAAAATTTGTAAGGTCTAGACTCGACTTCGGCCAAGGAGTGTTGAAGGGGGATTCCTACAGGCAGTCGGCTCTGGTACCAACTTGTGACGCCCCCGATTCAATCGTACACTAATCATACAAGCAAACGTGTACGATCAAGATCAGGGACTCATGGGAAGATATCACAACACAACTCTAAAATAAAATAAGTCATACAAGCATCATAATACAAGCCAGGGGCCTCGAGGGCTCGAATACAAGTGCACGATCATAGACGAGTCAGCGGAAGCAACAATATCTGAGTACAGACATAAGTTAAACAAGTTGCCATAAGATGGCTAGCACAAACTGGGATACAGATCGAAAGAGGCGCAGGCCTCCTGCCTGGGATCCTCCTAAACTACTCCTGGTCGTTGTCAGCAGCCTGCACGTAGTTGTAGGCACCTCCGATGTAGTAAGAGTCGTCATCGACGGTGGCATCTGGCTCCTGGGCTCCAGCATCTGGTTGCGACAACCAGGTAGAATGAAAAGGGGGGAAAAGAGGGAGAAAAGCAACCGTGAATACTCATCCAAAGTACTCGCAAGCAAGGATCTACACTACATATGCATGGGTATATGTGTAAGGGGCAATATCAGTGGACTGAACTGCAGAATGCCAGAATAAGAGGGGGATAGCTAGTCCTGTCGTAGACTACGCTTCTGGCAGCCTCCATCTTGCAGCATGTAGAAGAGAGTAGAAGGTAAGTTCACCAAGTAGCATCGCATAGCATAATCCTACCCGGCGATCCTCCCCTCGTCACCCTGTGTGAGAGCGATCACCAGGTTATATCTGGCACTTGGAAGAGTATGTTTTATTAAGTATTCGGTTCTAGTTGTCTTAAGGTCAAGGTACAACTCCAAGTCGTCCTGTTACCGAAGATCACGGCTATTCGAATAGATAAACTTCCCTGCAGGGGTGCACCACATAACCCAACACGCTCGATCCCATTTGGCTGGACACACTTTCCTGGGTCATGCCCGGCCTCGGAAGATCAACACGTCGCAGCCCCACCTAGGCACAACAGAGAGGTCAGCACGCCGGTCTAAATCCTATGGCGCAGGGGTCTGGGCCCATCGCCCATTGCACACCTGCACGTTGCGTGGGCGGCCGGAGAGCTGACCTAGCAACCTCCATTACAAAGGAAGTTGCGTTACGCGGTCCAACCCGGCGCGCGCCGCTTAGTCGCTGACCTCAAGAAGGCTTCGGCTGATACCACGACGTCGAGTGCCCATAACTGTTCCCGCGTAGTTGGTTAGTGCGTATAGGCCAGTGGCCAGACTCAGACCAAATACCAAGATCTCGTTAAGCGTGTTATTTTGAACTAACCGCGAACGCCGACTAGGGCCAGGCCCACCTCTCTCCTAGGTGGTCTCAACCTGCCCTGTCGCTCCACCACAAAGTAACAGTCGTGGGCCGTCGGGAACCCAGGCCCACCTCTACCGGGATGGAGCCACCTGCCCCTTCAGCCCCCATCTCCGAACAGTATCATAAGTAATGTAACAGTATAAAGTAAATAGCATATGCCCATGATCACCTCCCGAAGTGATCATGACCCAGTAGTATAGCATGGCAGGCGGAGAAGAATGTAGGGCCACTGATGGAATACTAGCATCCTATACTAAGAATTTAGGATTGCTGGTAAGGGTAACAACTGTAGCAACAATGACAGGATATGCAGCAAAATAGGAGTAACCGAAAGCAGTAACATGCTACACTACTCTAATGCAAGCAGTAGAGAGAAGGAATAGGCGATATCTGATGATCAAGGGGGGGGCTTGCCTGGTTGCTCTGGAAAGAAGGAGGGGTCGTCAACACTGTAGTCGTACTAGGTAGTAGCGGCGTCGGTCTCGGTGTCTAACGAGAGAAGAGGGGGAAGAAACAATAAATATAATGCAAACACAGGCATATCGGTGCATGTCAAGACAAGTAACGGTGCCAGGTGTGCCCTAACGCGGTAGGAGGTGATACCGGCGAAGGGGGAAATCATCCGGGAAAGTATCCCCGGTGTTTCACGTTTTTGGACACATGAACCGGAGGGGGAAAGTTGCGTGTTTGCTATGCTAGGGATATGTGGCGGACGAACGGGTTGCGTATCCGGAATCGTATCATCGTTCTGAGCAACTTTCATGTAGAAAGTATTTTCATCTGAGCTACGGTTTATTTTATATGATTTTCTAAAGTTTTAAATCATTTTTAGAATTTATTTAATTAATTTAATTCAACATTATCAAGAATAGTGCATGCTGACGTCAGCATGACGTCAGCAGTCAACAGAGGTGTTGACTGGTCAAACTGACGTGTGGGTCCCACTTGTCATACTCTGTTTAGGTTAATTAGGATTTATCTAATCTAATTACTGTTTACTAACTAACTAGTTATTAGATTAATTAATCAGGTTTAATTAAGTTAATTAATTAATTATTATTTTAACTATTATTTATTTAATTAAAGTTTTTTATTTTTTCTTTAAAATCGTTCTCGGGATGGCCCACCAGTCATTGGCACAAGGGGGCGGGGCCAGATGTCATAGGCCCCTATGGCCTTAGCGGGTCGGGCGGGCGTAGCGGCAGCGGGGCGGAGCCACGCACTGGGCGCCCGATTGGGGGAGCCCGGGCGCAGGCCGATGGGGCACCGCGGGGGGCGCCGGAGAGGCGCCGGCTGGGACCGGAGAGGGCGCGGCCAAGTGCTGGGCAGAGCCGTGGGGCGGCAGTCAGAGGTGGTGTCGTGGCGGGAGGGGGCGCGGCAGCCGGAGCGGGGCAGTGCGGCGAGCAGCACCGGGCGCGGTGGCGAGCAAGACCACGACGCGGGGCGGCGACAATAGCTGCGGCGGGGATGGGGAAGGGCAGCAGCGGCTGCGGACGGCGCGAGCGCGTGCGGCCATGGGCGCGTGATGGGCGTGATCGAGCGCAAGGAGGAGGGGTCGCGGGCGCGGGAGCTTGCGGGGTCGACGAGCGGGCGGCAGAGGAGCAGTCGCAGGGGCGCCGGGGCGCGGCGGCGGGTGCGGGCAAGCGCAGCCGAGCGCGGGCGCGTGAGAGGGGCATTGGCGGCGCGCACATCGGAGTGGACGCGGCCGCGTTGAGCGCGGAGGCGTGCGAGTGAGGAGGCAGGGAGATCCGGGGCGCGGGCGACGCACGGGTGCGCGCGTGCGGTGGCCGTGGCGACGAGCGCGAGGCGCGCGCGCAGCGCTGCCAGGCGGTGTCGCGCGAGGGAGAGGGGAGGGAGCGAGCTTCACGGCGGGTCGTAGGGTTCGGGGCAGCGGGTGTCGGGGTGGTCGACGGGGACGGCTTGACGGAGAGGAGGCAGGCCGGCGCGGGGCTCCGGCAATGGCGTCGACGAGGAGGACGGCGTCGAGCAGCGCCAGGCAGCGTCCAGATCGAGCGGGGACGCGTGAGCCCCGATCCGATCTGGATCGGGGGGAAAAGGGAGAGAGCGCGTGGGGAGGGGGAGTGGTGGCGGCTAGGGTTGGACCAGGGGGTCGGGGTGACCTAGTAGGGCGCCGGGGTGGGCCGGCCTAGTCGGCCTGATTGGCCCAGAGGCCAGCTGGGCCGTGGGCCGGGGGGGGGGGTGTTCTCCTCTTATTTTATTTTCTGTTTCTGTTTTGTATTTTCTTTTATTTATTTTTCCTTTTCTGTCTTATTTTACTTTTAATTTCTTTAGTTTTGTAAAATATGACAATAGCTCCTAAATTAATGTCTCTGGATAACCCATGGCCTTAAAAAGTTTGGTGACTACATAAACTAGTTTAACATTCGTTTATTAATTTAAAAGCATTCAAATAATTGTTTTGCTACTGTTTTATTTAGTTAAGTGCATTTAAACTTTTTATAAAGACTTGATTTATCCACCAATATTATTTATGAATTATTTGGCACAAACCAAACATTTTTGTTTTATCATCTGAAAACTTTACGGTTTGACTCGATTTTGAATTTAAATTCGAGCGGAATTTGAATCACCGTGAGATAAACACCAGTAATTGAGGTGATGTGGCATCATTAGCAGAGTTTTTCTGTAGCCTAATTATCCGGCCGTCACACTTCTCTAACTGCCAAAGCTTCAAGCGTTGTTGGGTCTGAAATATATCTGAAAACAATGGCAGAAGCGCCCATATAGCCACCTTGTTGGTCCCTGCAGATAACTCCAATCGCCCCAAAACCACGGCGTGACACCGCCGCATCAACGTTCAGCTTTGCACATCCGGCCTCCGGTGGAATCCAGCGGGGCATGTGCTGCGGTATGGCACTAGTCCGTGCGGCTGGAGCTCTTTCCTTGATCACCTGTAACTCTGATAAATAAGAGTTGATAAAACCTTGTACTGTATGTGGTGACTGAAATATATCTTCATGAATGGCCTTTCTCCTTGCTCCTCAGATCGCCCATAGTGTCACCACCACCCGAACAAAATCATCATTGGCTAGTATTTCATGTAAGGCAAACAACCAATCCTTTGCACTTCCCTCCAAGTGGCCACTCATAGTCTCCACTATATTATCAGGTGCGAGCGCCCACACGCTCCCTGCCATCGGACAAGAGAGTAGAGCATGCCGCCAAGTATCGCGGGCCCCGCACAGCAGACATGTCTCTATCGTAGCCATATTCCGATGGTTGAGCAGAACCCCGCAGGGTATAGATTGTCTTGCAAGTCGCCAAACAAAAACTCGCAATTTGGAGGGAACTTTAATGTGCCATATTGATGTCCAATGATTGCTCTCTGCTTGGGAGGCCGAAGTGCCAGCTACCTGTTCAATCCAACTCTCTCTACTAAGCTTTGTACATATGATCATTCGGTATGCCGACCGAACTGTAAAGATGCCACTGCTTTCCTCATGCCAGGCCCAGAAATCTGAAATTATTCTTGTACACAAAGGTATTTTGAGGATCTCCTCCGCATCAAAACGTGTGAAGACAGTTCTGATCAAGTTCTTGTTCCAAGCAGCGGACGAGGTATCAATGAGCTGACTCACCATAGCCGGTGGGTTAGTCACCAGAGACATGATAGGCCTTTTGAAATTATCCCGAGGTATCCAGTTATGTGTCCATATGCCCGTACTTGTCCCATCTCCGATTCTGCGTATGATTCCCTATGCCAAAATGTCACGCCCATCCAACATCGCCCGCCAAATCTGAGAAGGGTGAGACCCCAACTCGGCGTCTAGAAGATCACTTCCTGGAAAGTATATGGCTTTGAGCATTCGGGCACTCAAGGATGTATCATTGGTCATTATGCGCCATGCTTGTCTAGCAAGGAGCGCCAAATTAAAAATCTCTGAATCCCGGAAACCTAAACCTCCGAGGTGCTTTGGTCTTGTCAACACGTCCCATGCCACCCAACTTGGCTTTCTTCTTCCTTGCTTCGAGCCCCACCAGAACTGGCGTATGATTGAAGTGATGTTCTCAAAAAGTCCTCGGGGGAGTCTGAAACATGACATAGAGAATACCGGAATAGCTTGTGCCACCGATTTGATTAATACTTCCTTCCCTGCCGCTGATAAAAGCTTCTCCATCCATCCTTTAATTTTCTCCCATACTCGATCTCTTAGATATTTAAAGGTCCCATTCTTGGATTGGCCAACATCAGTAGGCATCCCTAGATAACGTTCACTGAGAGATTCATTGTGGACCTGCAAAGAATTCTGCACTGCTTCTCTGACCGGCCCCGGACACCCCTTACTGAAGAAAATAGAGGACTTTTCATGATTAATTCTCTGTCCTGATGCATTGCAATATGTATCCAACAGGTTTGACACTTCAACTGACCCCTCCACATTGGCCTTGAAAAGCAACAGGCTGTCATCTGCAAACAAAAGGTGATTAATGGTGGGCGCCGAGGGAGCCACCTTAATACCTGCTAAATTTGATGACTGAGAACTGGATTTCAGGAGGCACGAAAGGCCCCCTTCTGCAATCAAGAACAAGTAAGGAGAAATTGGGTCTCCTTGTCGAATTCCTCTTGATGGTTTAAAGGCATCAAGTTTCTCACCATTGAACAACATGGAGAAAGAAAATGAGGAAACCATACTCATAACAATATCAATCCACTGCCGTGCAAAACCAAGCTTGGCCATTATCGCTCTTAGGTAGGATCACTCTAATCTGTCATAGGCTTTCATCATGTCCAACTTCAGAGCACAATAACTGTTAGTTTTTGATTTTATCCGTTTCATAAAATGCAAACACTCATAAGAAGATATAATGTTATCTGTAATCAGTCTACCCGGGACAAAGGCCGATTGCTCCTCCGAAATAATATCAGGCAAGATAACTTTCAGTCTATTTGCAACTACTTTTGAAGCAATCTTATAAAGAACATTGCATAAACTGATGGGCTGGAACTGAGCTAAAATTGTGGGGTTCGTTACCTTGGGAATAAGAACAAGAATTGTGTCATTGATGCATTCGGGGCTTTCCTCTCCCCTAACAATCCTCAAAACTATCTTGGTGACCTCTTCTTCACAAATATCCCAATGTCTTTGGTAAAAATGAGCTGGAAAGCCGTCCGGTCCCGGTGCCTTGGTGGGAAACATTTGGAACAAGGCAGTTTTAACTTCTTGACTGGTATAGGGCGCACATAATGTCTCATTCATTGCTTCTGTTACCTTTCTGGGAACATGCGCCAGGACTTCGTCCATATTCTGGACTCCTTCTGAAGCATACAAATTCTGGTAAAAAGTATTAGCCATTGCCTTCAACTCTGCCGGATCACTTATTTCCACCCCTAAAGAATTCTGTAGAGCCTTTATCATATTCTTTTTTCTCCTGAGACTAGCACGCAGATGGAAATTTTTTGTATTCTTGTCCCCCTCCGTGAGCCATTCCAACCGTGCCCTTTGTCGCCACATAATTTCTTCGCGGTGGTACATCTCAATTAACTTCTTATTGATTTTTAGTTCTACATGAGACGGCGCCATCCTTAGTGGGTCATTACGCAGCTCCTCCAACATGTGCTTCAATTTTTTAATGTCCTTCCGCACACTTCCGAAAGTATCATTGCTCCACTTACCCAGACCTTGAGACAAGTTCTGAAGCTTGGCTCGCATCTCTTCCACCGTAGCACACGGCGCTACTGGGTCCCATCCCATTAGTATCATCTCTCTAAGCTGTTCATGAGTCTCCCACATCAGCTCATACTTGAACGTATGGTTTATCCGAGTCTCCTGGTGGCCTCCAAACTCGAGCAGCAGCGGGGCGTGATCAGAAGAAGCTCCCGTGAGGTGTGTCAGAGAAGCCGTTGGAAACCTCGCCAACCACTCCGCGCTTACCAACGCTCTGTCAAGCCTACACCGTGTGAAACTTCCCCCGGCCACCTTTTTCTCAAAGGTCCAAAAGCGGCCCTTGTAGCCAATATCTAGCAACATGCAAATAACCGTGGCTTCTCGAAACGCTTGAATTTGAGCGTTGCTGCATTGACCAACTCCCACATGCTCATCTGGACGTACGACTTCGTTAAAATCCCCTATGGATAACCATGGTAAGCTGCTCAAAGTGCTAATGTTTTTTAAAGTCATCCAAGCCCACATAGGTAACGTATAGAGCCCATGACATTTGTGGTACCAGATATGGCCATGTATAGGCCTGTTATTCAAAGCAGGTCGAGCTCACATAACCTAACAATAGAATTTTCGACGCCGATTTCAATTCGGCGCTCAAGGCACCAGGTGAAGGCTATTTGGTAGCTGGCGCACACCCTCCGCCTAGCGTTGCATAGAAAATGGGTCGGCCCATGTAGCATGTAACATTCTGTTTACGAAAGCTATTCCACCACAGTTTGGTGAAGCTTCTAATCGTTTTGTTTGTTTTCGTGTTTCTTTCGTTTACTTGGCTTTCCAGCTAGTTTTTCTCTGGTTTGCGTTGCATAGAAAAGTTCATGAATTACCTTTTTTCAAGTTAACAATCTTTACCGCAAACTTTTTTCAAATTCACGAATTTCTTAAAATTCTTAATATTTTTTATACATTTTTGAAAAAAAATCAAATTATCACACTTTTAAAATTAGTGTACATTTTTAAGATTCAAGAAATTTTATAATTCGTAAACTTTTTAAAAATTCATGAAATTTCTTCAAATTTGGTAACTTCTTTCAAATACGCATAATTTTTTCAAATTTATGCACTTTTAAATATTAGTAAACTTTTCAAATTTGTGAACTATTCGAAACTTGGAAAAAAACTGGCAACTAGTTTCTTCAGTGAACAACAAAGCAACAAAAGAAAACCCAGGCAAAAAAAAAAGCGAGCGAGTGAAAAAAAGAAGGCGAGTGAGCCAAGGACACGAGCAGTGAGCCGCGCTGGGCGCGAACTATGAGGGGACCAGTGGGTGCTACAGACGTAGTTGGCACCGAGGGCGCTAATTAGGATGTCTCATATTCGATGCACCTGATGCCTTGACATGAGGGAAAAGGGCCTAAGCATTGTTGCAAAAGACTGCACAAACATATTCTAATTCTTTCCCTTCTCCATTTTACATTTTCGTTTTTTGACTTCTCGTGTATCAACCATATTCTAATTCTTTGCATCTTTTTTCCTCGGTTTTCCTTGGTGTGGCTTTTCCCATTTCAAATGTGTACATATATATGAAAAATTAACATCACCTAGTTTTAATAAATATTCACCACGCAATAGATGGAATGTAAAGTTCGTCCGCGAGATTAAGAAAATATGTTTGTATAATTAAATGAAATGTTTGTGGCATTCGAAAGATGATCATACATTTAAAAATATTTTCATGCCATTTTTTAAAAGTGTTAATGAATATGTTTATATAATTCACGTAATTCGTAAGAAAATTTTTCATAACATTCAAAAATATTCTCATCACATTTAATATATATTTTTTGCGTAATTTTGAAAACAATGTTTTGTACAATTCATAAAAATGTTTATGACATTTAGAAAAAATATTCATAGCACTTCAAAAATACTCGATCATAAAATTAATGATCATGTCATTTTTAAAAATGTTTTACGCGTGTTTACTTTTTCTAACGTGTATTTAAGAAATGTTCGAAGTGTATTTGAAAAATGTTCAAAATGAATTCAGATAAACTTTCAATGTGTATGGGAAAAATCTTCAACCCGTACAAGAACATTTTTAATGTATAAAAAAGTCAACTTGTATTCGAAAAATGAGAAACAGAAAGTAAAAAGCATCAAAAAGATCAACAGAGGTAAAATCGAGAAAAACCTACAGAAAAAATATAGAAAGGAAACAAGTAGAAACCTTCTCAAATCCATGCGGAAGGTTTCCAAAATTAATCGAGCACGCACAGGTGGAAGCTTTACGAACCGAAACTATTGGCCCGGCTCATCAGAGCGAACGCCACAAAGATGTTGAGATAGGGCGCTGATAAGTCTTGCTTATGCAAATCCTATTTGCGCGCCCCCCCCCCCCCCCCCCCCTCCAAAAAAAACAACTCATTGATGCTGCTTTATTTTTTTCATTTAAACTTCAAAAAAATGATGCGGGCGACAACATCGAACACGAAAGCTCATTTTTCAGAGACACACGAGGTAACCACTAGGCCTACTAATCCCTGCTGCCTAAGTACTTTTTTTTTACTTTTTGTTCTATCTTTAGTTCGTGGAAAGCCACCGGTTATGGAAAGATTCCCAGTCGGGTTTTTTTATTTTTTGATAAATTTTTTCTTGACCAGCTTTGTTTGATTATTCTTATTTTCCTTTTATTTAGTTTATTCTTTTTACTCTTTAAAAAAATCAAAACTTTTTTCAATATTGATGAACTTTTCTTTTCAAAATTGATGAATGTTTTTTCAAATTTGATGAGCCTTTTCTTCAAAATCAATGAACTTCTTTTTACATTTTGATGAATTATTTCAAATTTGGCGAATTTTGTTTTTTCTAATTCGATGAACGTTTTTTTAATATCGAGATAAGTTTTTTAAAGTCGATGATTTGTTTTTTCAAAATCGATGAACTTAGTTTATGAACTTTTTCTTGAATATTGATGATTTTTTTTTCAAATTCCCCGAATTTGTTTTTGAATGAAAATTTTCAAATTTTTTAACTTTTTTCCGTGCTGATTAAATTTTTATTGCATATCTATGATTTGGTTTTTCAAATTTATGTTTTCCTTTTTCAAAATTATTTATATAGTACATGGTATATGTTAATGGTGTACTAATAGAAGTATTAAGTAGATCTGTTTTCTGATTGTGGTCAACTAAGTGGTTTTGGTCCAGTGGTTAATGTGAGATCGTCTTTGCTTGACGACGTTGAAATGCGGGGTTTGATTCCCACGTCTCCCGTATTGATGCAGCATATTTCTTTTCATTCATATCTGTTTTTTTTAGGACATTGCTGGGCCGGCCTGCTAGGCTTCGGGCACGAGCGCCAGGAGCGCTCAGCGGTGCTGAAAATGCCAATTAGTAGGGGGGATTCCAGTTCGGCGCCCTGAGCACGCAGAGACCAGTTGGCCGTCCCAGTAAGCTACTTTAAAACACAGATAACGCCACAAAATTCCCCTAAAAAAGGATAACACCACAAAAAAGAAATATAGTCAATTTCTCATGTTTGTTTTATGAGAAGCGGGATTCGAACCACGGACAGGAACATGGTTGTCTGTAGCCAATAACCACTAAGTCGTGCTAATTTAGCCAACCACTATTAGGAAACATTACAATTTGGTCATTTCTTGTGTTAACCTATAACTATTATATGTACAACATAATTTATATGAGAACGAAAGCATAAAATTGAAAAAAGAATTCCACGAATTTAGAAAAAGGTTCATAGAAATTGAAAAAAGTTCGCAGAAATGAAAAATGTTAGTGAATTTGAGAAAACTTCAAGAATTAGGAAAAAGATCATCGACTTCAAAAAAATTCATGACATTTGAAAAATGTTAATGAAATTTGGAGTAAGTTCCCAAATTTGCAAAAAAATGGATCGGAAAAAGTGAATAGATTTAGAAAAAAAATTCACTGAATATGAAAAAAATTCATCAAATTTTAAAAATAAAAATTTTGGAAATAGTTCATCGATTTTTAAAAATAAACAATTATAAAGAAAGTTCATAGATTTTGGAAAAAAATTATCAAATTTGAAAAAAGTTCACAAGCTGAGTTCATTGATTTTGGAAAAAAAATCATGGTTTTGAAAAAAGTTCACGGTTTCAAGAAAAAGTTCATGAATTTAAGGAAAAGTTCATGTGTTTTCAAAAAATATAGCTCACGAATTTAAAAAAAATAAGTTCATGTATTAGAAAAGGTTTTTGGATTCGAAAAAAGTTCACGTGTTTGAAGAAAAAGTTCACGGTTTCTAAAGTAATTTCATGAATTTTAAAAAGGAAAAAAGCAAAAATAGGAGAAAAACACCCCCCATCCCCCCAAAAAAACAAAACAGGGAACCATGAGTTTTTTCTAGTATCTCTACTTCTAAAGTCTCAGTTGGTAGGCCGGTACCCATGGTTTTTTTTTTCCGCCTCACCGGTTTAATTTCACCTCACCTTTCACCACTCCTCCCCCTGATTTTGTTACCTAAACTATCCCCACCCATATGGTTTTCTATCCCTCTGGTTTTCGCTGTAAACCGGTTATCCATCTTTGGTAACACAATAAATATCACACGGGAGGCAATCAATCTCAAGCTTTGGTAACAAAATCACATGGAATTCTATATCAGATCACGGTCGGCAATCAATCTCAAACCTGCTAGGAGATTTGGTAATACAATAAATTCTAATGGAGGGAATCAATCATGGCCGTTTCTCAATCTTGTCAAGAGATTTTGTCGCATACATAATTATTTCAGAATCAATGACGGTCATAATCTCCTTCCTAACCATGCACCGTATCTCCTTCCTAAGAGAATTCATCTCTTTCCTAACCAGTTATCAGCGATCCTCTCCTGCCTAACAGGCAATTCCTCCCTAATCCCGTTAAAATATAAACACAACATCCTTGTCCGTCTCCACTACACCCAGACGAAGCAATTGGGTGGTGTTTGAGGAGCCCGGGACATTCATTCGGTAAGCAGAACCTTTTTCTCTACTCCTAATGGAGCAGTTGGTAGAATATTATCCACGCTTTATTTTCATCCCATCACTTTCAACCGTTTTATTTCGCTGGTTTTTTTCCGTCCCCTCCCGCACCCCACCAGCTTAGTTTCGCGTCACCCTATCACACAACGAAAAAAGTCTGAACAGATTAGAACTTTTCATGCTGGCGCAAATTATTTAGTACTATCTTCATATGAAAAAATCAATCAAGATCAATCTCTAAAGATCAAATCTAAATTAATTAGCCTGACCATAGATCACTCAATCACATTAATTAAGAAACAAATAACCGTGCGTACGAGCATTAATCGCTTAATCACATTAATTAGCCTTACCAAGAGGAACGAGGGCGGCGGCGGCCGGCTGCGCGAGAGGTCGATCTAGTCGCGCCTTCCCACCACCGAACGCGCCGCGTCGCTATCGGAGGGGCACCCTACCGCTGCCGGGGACTCGCAGTCGTTGAAGCACGCCACCACGCCGCCACTCTTCTGTCTCTCCCTACTCGCCTCCTGCAGCCAAGGAGCGCCCCAACCTCTAGCTTGCACGTATGTCATTGATAGCTTTCATTTTATTTTATCCATGTTTAATGACGATCGATCACTTTGTAGGGTCAAGGACGTGCCCAGCGAAGACGATCACCCCTGATCTCTCCTCCATGATGAGGAACGTGAAGGGATGGTCCGCTTTGAACTCAACGATGTCCACGGGCATAGCTCCGCCACCTCGCACGGTAGCTGTGGCCGCGGCTGCTGAGGGAGTCCTAGATTCGGGGGTCCTCAGGTGTCCGGCCTATTCGATATGGGCCATGAAGATAAAGCAGAAGACTATCCCCCGTGTCCTGGTAGGACTCCTATATGCGTGGACAACAAGTTTGATGTCCAGATGTATTATTTCCTTCCCTTGTAAACCGACTCTGTGCGACCCTTGGTCCCTCCAGTGTATATATAAACCGGAGGGTTTAGTCTGTATAGGCCATCAGAATTCTCATAGACTAGACAGCTAGGGTTTAGCCATTACGATCTCGAGGTAGATCAACTCTTGTAACCCCTATACTCATTGAATACAATCAAGCAGTATGTAGGGTTTTACCTCCTTTAAGAGGGCCCGAACCTGGGTAAACATTGTGTCCCCATCGTCCCTTGTTACCATTGATCCTCAGACGCACAGTTCGGGACCCCCTACCCAAGATCTGCCAGTTTTGACACCGACATTGGTGCTTTCATTGAGAGTTCCACTATGTTGTCGATAGAAGGATCGATGGCACGCCTTGTCATCAACAACGATATCACTTCTGGAAGGAGCCTAACTTCAGGACAGGTCCTCCAGCTCGACGGTTTTACTGTGGGCGCCCACACGGCCATCAGGCCGATGGCGCCCCCTGCGATCGCCAAATATCACCTCCGCATCGGTCTCGAACACTCCAAAAAGATGGATCCGGCAGACATCTCGTCCTTGAACGAGTTGCTAGATCGCATCGCCGCCCTGGGGCTTTCAATGGATTATGATCGGATCGGGCTTAAACCTGACCAGAGGGAAATCAATCTCCCGCCGATGACTCACCTGGTGGCGGTCATCGAGGAACGAGACAAGAACACATCTTCCCCTAAGTTAAAACCCAGCTATGTTCGGATCTCTGAACCCATTGAACCGAATACTCTTCCTTCGGAGGAGACCCCGCATCCCCAAACTCAGGGTCAGACTTAGGGTCCGGAGAGCACTTGGATCTTCCCAGACCTGAACAGGTGACCTTGGAGATTTTACAAGCTCCAGACACAATTTCGGGCCGGGACTCAAGTTTTATATATCCGCAACTGACCAGGTAGTGAGTGTTGTACTCGTCGTCGAGCGAGGGGAAGAGGGACATAAATTCCTCATCCAAAAACCAGCGTATTACGTATCGGAGGTCCTTACACCATGCAAATCCCGATACCCTCACTACCAAAAGATAGCTTACGCTGTCTTTATGGCATCCCGAAAACTCCGGCACTATTTGAAGGAAATATGCCCTAGAGGCAATAATAAAGTTATTATTTATTTCCTTATTTCATGATAAATGTTTATTATTCATGCTAGAATTGTATTAACCGGAAACTTAGTACATGTGTGAATACATAGAAAACAAAGTATCCCTAGTATGCCTATACTTGACTAGCTCGTTTATCAAAGATGGTTATGTTTCCTAACCATAGACATGTGTTGTCATTTGATGAACGGGATCACATCATTAGGAGAATGATGTGATGATGGACAAGACCCATTCGTTAGCTTAGTATTATGATCGTTACAGTTTCATTGCTACTGCTTTCTTCATGACTTATGCATGTTCCTCAGACTATGAGATTATGCAACTCCCGAATACCGGAGAACACCTTGTGTGCTATCAAACTTTACAACGTAACTGGGTGATTACAAAGATGCTCTACAGGTGTCTCCGATGGTGTTTGTTGAGTTGGCATAGATCGAGATTAGGATTTGTCACTCCGTGTATCGGAGAGGTATCTCTGGGCCCTCTCGGTAATGCACATCACTATAAGCCTTGCAAGCATTGTGGCTAATGAGTTAGTTGCGGGATGATGCATTACGGAACGAGTAAAGAGACTTGCCGGTAACGATATTGAGCTAGGTATGAGGGTACCGACGATCGAATCTCAGGCAAGTAACACACCGATGACAAAGGGAACAACGCATGTTGTTATGCGGTTTGACCGATAAAGATCTTCGTAGAATATGTAGGAGCCAATATGAGCATCCAGGTTCCGCTATTGGTTATTGACCGGAGATGTGTCTTGGTCATGTCTACATAGTTCTCGAACCCGTAGGGTCCGCACGCTTAACGTTCGATGACGATTTGTATTATGAGTTATGTGATTTGATGACCGAAGTTTGTTCGGAGTCCCGGATGAGATCGGGAACATGACGAGGAGTCTCGAAATGGTCGAGATGTAAAGATCGATATATTGAAAGTCTATATTCGGACATCAGAAAGGTTCCGAGTAATTCGGGTATTTTTCGAAGTACCGGAGAGTTATGAGAATTCGTATTGGGCCTTAATGGCCATACGGGAAAGGAGAGAAAGGCCTCAAGGTTGGCCGCGCCCCTTCCCCATGGACTGGTCTGAATTGGACTAGGGAAGGGGGCCGCCCCCTTCCTTCCTTCTCCTTCTCCCTTCCCCTTTTCCTATTCCATGTGGGAGGTGGAATCCTACTAGGACTAGGGAGTCCTAGTAGGACTCCACACTTTGGGCGCGCCCTCCTCCTCCCTCCATCCTTTATATACGTGGCCAGGGGGCACCCCATAGACACAGAAGTTGATCATTGATCTCTTAGCCGTGTGCGGTGCCCCCCTCCACCATAATCCACCTCGATCATATCGTTGCAGTGCTTCGGCGAAGCCCTGCGCCGGTAGCTTCATCATCACTATCATCACGCCGTCGTGCTGACGAAGCTCTCCCTCGACACTCTACTGGATCGTGAGTTCGTGGGACGTCACCGAGCCGAACGTGTGTAGATCGCGGAGGTGCCGTACTTTCGGTACTAGGATCGGTCGATCGTGAAGACGTACGACTACATCAACCGCGTTGTCATAACGCTTCCGCTTACGGTCTACGAGGGTACGTGGACAACACTCTCCCCTCTCGTTGCTATGCATCACCATGATCTTGCGTGTGCGTAGGAAAATTTTGAAATTACTACGTTCCCCAACACTATTTTCAAGAGTGTTCGATCACGGTGGCATCCAAAGTACCACTCAATGACATTATAAACAACAGGGATGCCACCAGACGCATAGCTAAATGGGCCATTGAGCCCTTACCATTTGAAATAATATACAAGCCACGCTGAGCTATTAAATCTCAGGTGCTGGCCGACTTTGTCGCCGAGTGGACGGAAGTCGAGCTCCCTAAAGAGTACAGTTCATACTCCAACTGGATCATGTACTTCTACGGCTCAAAAATGCTAGCCGGACTGGGGGCTGGTGTCATCTTGACATCCCCTACAGGGGACATAGTCTGCTACATGGTGCAAATCATGTATACGGACTCTAATAACGCAACCGAATACGAGGCACTTCTACATGGTCTCCGCATGGCTGTCTCCATGGGCATACAATGCCTAGAGGTGCGCGGCGATTCAACCTCGCAATATCCCAGATAAATGGAGAGTTCGATGCAAAAGATCCAAAAATGGTGGCATATCAAAACGCTGTATTAAAAATATTGGCTCGGTTCAAGGGGCTTGAGTTTCATCACGTCGCTTGAGACAGTAATCAGGCAGCGGACATCCTGGCTCGAATGGGCGCCAAGCGCGACCCCGTCCCGCCTAATACCTTTGTAGAAAGGCTCTTCAGGCCATCCGTAGTATGGCAGGACGAGAGCGGAGACACCAGTACGGACCTGATCACGCCCCCAGTAGCCGAACATAATACAGATATCATCGGGGGTTCGGATACCGAAATAACACCCTCTGCTCATGAGATCATGGCCGTTATCGCTCCATGGACCGAACCCTTCCTGGCCTACCTTAATAGGCAGGAGCTTCCTGACGATCAAAATGAGGCCCGTCGCATAGTTCGGTGTTCTAAAGCCTACAAAGTTCACGAAGGTGAACTATACAAGAAAAGCACTACCAGAGTTCTCCAAAGGTGCATCTCCGAAGAGGAGGGACGACAACTCTTGGCAGAAATACATGCTGGTCTGGGCGGCCATCACGCCGCAGCTCGGGCCCTCGTAAGCAAAGCCTTCCGGACAGGTTTCTTCTGGCCGACGGCTCGAGCAGACACATAAGCCCTTGTCCGACGTTGTGTGGGCTATCAGCTTTTCACCAATCAAAGTCATATGCCCCCCACTGTCTTAAGAACAATCCCCATTACTTGGCCCTTTGCGGTCTGGGGGCTGGATATGGTCGGACCCCTTAAATGGGGAAGCCACAAAAAGAAATATTTACTGGTTATGGTGGATAAATTCACTAAGTGGATAGAGACCAAGCCAGTAAAAACGGCTGAAGTAGGGCCAGTGATTGACTTTATATCCGGCGTGGTACACCGCTATGGTGTCCCGCACAGCATCATCATTGATAATGGTTCTAATTTTACATCCGATGAGGTGAAAGCCTGGTGTGCTAACTTGGGCATTAAACTCGACTATGCATCCGTCTACCACCCTCAAACAAACGGTCAGGTTGAACGGGCCAATGGCCTGATAATGAGCGACAGTAAACCCAGACTGGTGCGCTCCCTATGGGAGTCAGATAATCACTGGGTCGAGGAACTCGATTCCGTGCTCTGGGGGCTGTGGACTACGCCTAATCGAACGACCGGATACACACCTTTCTTCATGGTGTACGGCGCAGAAGCTGTCCTGCCCTGCGACATTATTCATGCTCACCTCGAGTGCGCATGTATGAAGAGCGAGAAACCGAGCTTGATCGGCAGGATGGCCTAGATGGCCTTGAAGAGGAGCGCGATGTTGCACAAGCCCGTTCCGAATTTTATCAACAACAGGCCAAGCGATACCAAAGCAGAGAAGCACCGGCCAAGACATATAACGTCGGCGACCTTGTTTGCGTCTCCCGGAGATGAAGAAGGATAAGCTCAAACCAAAATGGGAGGGCCCCTTCATCATAGATGAAGTTCTCATAGGAGGAGCCTATCGCTTTCGTAATGCATAGGATAATCGCCTTGAGCCGAATCCATGGAACGCTGCTCGGCTTCGACGATTCTACGGATAGTTCGGCCGCACTCTTTTATTTTTTACTTTGACTAGGTTCCTCTTTCTCCTCTCCTTCTTATGTTTTCCTTTTTATCCCAGGGTATGTTCGGATCTACCGAACTGTTAGGGATACACATCTCTAAATGTATTTGCCCCACTATAACTGGGGGCTTCTTTGACGAAGCTTATTATTAAAGGCTTGTTGCCTCCATTGTTTCTGTCGTTTGTTCTATACATCTTTTGCCATAATATGCACCTCTATGACTTAAGTTTTTGCCAAGCTGGGTTGCCTTGCTCCTGTGTTTATACCCTACGTTCCCGATTGTTCGGCTAGTGTGTAAAGGGAGTACCTCTGTGATTGTTACAACCGGGTAATCCAGATCTGTACCTCAGACGGGTGAAGCCAAAAGCTAGCGTTCTTAAGGGAATAATTGGTCAGCAAGGAATGATAGATTATATACGTTTATTCTAACAACTAGGGGATAGGCCTCCCGTAATCTTATCTTTCGGATCAAAGCCTAGGAATGCATAATTAAGCATGCCAACCAAAGGAAAGGAACCCTTAAGGGAACTATTCTCCCTGGAAGATGTTTCTTACGTTAAATAGTAATATAGCATAACTCCCCAAACAAATTTTGTCTGTTTGAGCACTATGGCCGGATTGCCTGGTTTCCGGACATAATGGATGTTTATCACATTCCAACATGGTATCCGGAAACACTCCAACTTCTTGGTTCGGAGCTTGAAGCCGAAGGCCCACGATGACAAATTTCACCGAGTTCGGTTGGAGATAAGTTTGATGATAAAGTACATTGATACATCGAATCGAACGCCTACTCTTTATCTATGCTATCTATAAGACTATCTAAACTATAGTCTTCTTGCGAATATTTCACAGCTATCATTACTTGGTCATACACCAAGTTCACGGGAATCTCTTTTCCGTCCGGTACCTAAGGTCCAACTCTGGCCATATGATTCGGATTGAGCCCGGTGTAGCGAGTTTTCACCATTGCCCATGCCTCTCGTGCACCTTCCCGGCATGCTGAGGCCTTCCATAGCTCAAAACGGCGACGGACACCTTTGAACAGGTTCGCCAACCCCTCCATACTTTCTGGAGGGGCATCGGATGGCCATAAAGGCTTTGACCATACTCTTCATGGCTTCCTGGGCCCACTCATGCACTACGGACAGCTCTTTAACACGTCACCTTGGAATCCGGGTACCTCCTCTTCCGGACGCCCGGTTAACAGACCTGCAAGAACAAACATTATAACACTCCGAATTACGGGATAATATGAGTCCCTCGGATAGGTTCAAAAGTCATACCGAATATGCCTCCTTTCAGCTTTTTATTCTCTTTTTGTGCGGTCGATAACTGAGCCTTTAAATTCTTTATCTCTTCGGCTTGCCTATCCTTTTCCTCCTCTAGTTTGCTCTTTTGGTCACTGGTTATCGTGATTTTCTTCATTTCCTCTAGCTCTGAGGTGGCGGCATGTAGCTTTGTCCGGCTTGTTTCAAGCTCCTAAGACAACGCATTGTTCTTCTCTTTGAGAACCTGCGGTGATAACGATCCTTAAATCGGTGGTCTCAACCGGTTCAAGTCTCGGGGGCTACTGGCATATATCTATTAAATTTACACAAACCATTACCTGCATATCTTTTGAAAACAGGTGAGCAACTCCAGCAAGTCCGTCTCAGGCGGCTCGGATATATGCATCCATGGTGTTGAAGGCAGCAAATTCCTGCCTAGTAAATACTGGAGTGCGCATAATCTCTTTCAGTCGTCGATGATTCATCACGCTCTCCACTTCAGAATTTGTGACGGATACTTCATCCAAATCCTCATGAGGTGGATGAGCTGGCGCCTCATCCGTATTGGCTCTTGTCCTGGTTGACGAGTCCAGCGTCGGATTAGTGGATAATCGGCTAACTGGGACTTTGGACACGGTTCGCCGTGTACTCCTCCTAGAATAAGATGGGAGGAGATATATGACAATATGTTCTTATGCCTAGGCACGTATTAAAGGATATACCTCTTTGATGAAGGAGGGGGCTCGAAAGCACTCCCTGTTTCCTTTTGTTTTGAAGGCTCACCCTGCGTAGATGCAACCTTTCATGGGGGCTGCCCTCGGGGCGCGGCTCACTGAGCGCTGATCCTATGAAGCACGATTCAGTGTGATGGGTGAGACGCAAGTAGGGGGTTCCTTTTTGAGGATGATCTCAGAATACTTACAATGGAGAAAGAAAGGAGGTCGGGGTAGTCGGCCATAATATCCACTTCCGAGCCATCAAGGCTCGCTTGATAAAAGACTCCATCATCAAACTTTATAAGAATATTCGAATCCTCGCGGGAGCCGGGGTCCTCGTTGCGACCATAGTCCTCTGGCAGCGGGGAGGGGCAATGAATGTTTTCGACCACCTTCCTCCAAGTCTGTTTTAAGACAACCAGAGCAATTTAGCTAGCATATCTCGATGATGAAGCAATACAACCAGAGCGTGAAAGTCTTCCATGATTTCCCTACTAATTCCTCTATGCTTTATTAATGTCTCTTTTCTCGTTTTATCCTTTTTTCCTATACTATTTTGCAGGGGGTTCTACTCTCCTTCTTTAGGCAAGTGTGGATGTAATGGATATTGATCGTGGTTGTTCGGACAAAAATATTGCGTCCAAACATTATTGAGTACTGATGGTGAGACTTTCCATTTCTTTATCATTTTCCTTTTAATCAAGAACAATGTTTAGAGCTTACATGGTTGTCCAAATTTACATATGTAAAAGAAAAATATTGATGGCAATGATCAGTGTGGAATAGGATAGTTATAGAGTTCTTCCTCAGTTATCATTGAGCAAAGATTGGACGCATGTGATTTGTTCTACTACCAAGTCAATCTTGGTCCATATTGTCGGAGTTTTCTTATTGAGTTTATTTTGTTGCTATTAGTATTTTTCATTTATGCAGAGGCATGATGTAATTCTTTAAACCTTTTGTCGGTGTACAAAAGTAGGGGCGCTCCTTTTTGACCCCTACACTTGTGCACGGGCAGTCAGAGCCGCGCGCCACGGCCACACGTAGCAGGGCAAGGGAGGGGAATCGGAGAGAAGCCGAAGCACAAGCCAACCGAGGCAACACCAAGACCAGAAGCACAAAGGACAGAAGGGCGAAGCAGGCTCCCCCGGCAAGACCCTTGCCGGGGGCAGCCTCGGCAACCCCGGCAAGAGCCTTGCCGGGGCGGCACGCCCAATGCCAACAGAGTGAGCCACCCTTGAGCCCACGGGTTCCAACCCAACCAACTACATTGGGACTAGGGATCGGGAGGCACCTCCGTGATGGCATGCAGATCTTTGTCAAGACCATAGATATGTAAGATCAGATGAGAACCAAAAGACGGCAACCGTCTCGGTGGGATCCTAGCCGAGGAGATCCACAAGACCCCCGGCAAGCACCTTGCCGGGGACGACTGCAACACAACGGCAAGACCCTTGCCGGGCCCCCGGCAAGGCCCTTGCCGAGGGCGTCAGCGGGGCCACAGCCAGGCCCACGCCAGCCAAGTTTCCACCGCCATTAGCATGCAGCTGCCAGCCCGACCAGCTGGGCAGACACCTGCGTGGCAACATGCAGCTCCCAGGCTAACTCAGCAAGCGCCTGCATGGCGGCATGCAGATCTTCGTGAAGACCCTACCACCGCGCCACCTCAGCTGCCTGCCTGCCTACATGGCGCCAGATGCATCGCTGGCCAGGGCGCGTCTCGAAGAGAGGAGGAGTGGCAACGGACGGGACGGGCCTCGTTCCTGTCCCCAATAAAGCTAAGGGACACCTAAGCGATGCATTAAATGCATCTTGTCGTGTAATAAGGGCGATAAACTCGCAGTACTATAGGCCTTTCCACCTCCTGTGTGCCACTGTGGCAGCCCCTTTCGACTATAAAAGGAGGCCCGTAGCGTCCTGGAGGGGGATTCGGCTCTTTTGAACGACACAACCACCATAGCTAGTTCGAGAGCTCAAGAACACTCAATACATCCACCAAAGCAGGACTAGGGTTTTACCCACCCTCGCGGCCCGAACCTGGGTAAACGATCCTTGTGCTGACTGTTAATCCTGCTCTTCTCACAACCCCGCGCCCCGGCAACCGTAGTAGGGATTCTTGTGATCCCATAGGTTTCGTTTCCCACCGACATCTTTGGCGCGCCAGGTAGGGGGTGCAATTGTGAGAATCTGGCCTAGTAGTTAGCCTAGCACTTCTTCATCGCCATGGCTCCCAAGAAGAAGACGATCATGGCGATCGGCTCGTCGGGAGGCGAGCGGCCCGCGCCAGTGCGGGCGAGCAGCGGACCGGTCGCGGACAGGACCCGAGCCGCGGCCCGCAAGCACCAGCATCGCCCCGGCAGTCAGAGCCTGGCGAGCGGCGTCGTTCATGCGCCGGACGACGAGCCGCACGGCGCTAGATTCAAAGACGGGGCAGGGCCCCTCGCAGGCGGCGCGGGGCCCTCCTGGGGCGTCGCTGTGCCCCCTACGGGCGGTGCAGCGACCTCCAAGATGCCCACCCCGGCGCCCACAGTGCGTTCTTCCCATGGTGTGCGCGACGAGCAGCGTCACCACGCCGGTGACCCTAGGCACCGCCATGGGAAGAGCCCTGTGCTTCGTCCGCGGGACGAAGGAGTCCAGCATGCCCGCCGAAGCGCTGGCGGAAATGGCACGCAGCCGCTGGGCCATGACGGAGCTCCTTCTAACATGGTTAGAAGTCGAAGTGCTCCACGGTCCACGCAGCTGTCGCCACCACCCACGCCAGCAGAAGCTTTGGCGCGCGCGCAACTGCTCCTCGAGTTCCCTCCTGCTACGGAAAAGCTCGACGAGTGGAGAGCCACCATCCGGAGCCTCGTCACCGTCGCCAACAAAGATGATCCGTGACTGGCAGGGCCCTCGGGCCGGCGCTCTGTCGAGCCACCACATGCCAGCGGTGGGAGGACCGGGGGAGCTGCAGCCACAGTACACTCTCCTCCCCCATGCCAGCTGCCGCCGGTGTCGATCCGTCGCGACGATGCATGTGATAACATCTCCATAGCGTCATCCGACCCACGGACCCACCACGACCAGCGCCAAGTTCTTCGAGAGCGAGCCCACGAAGATGCTCGAACCACTGTCGAGCGCCGGCGTGATACACGCCACCAGTCGGACAAGCGGGCGGGACCCGCTATGGACCACCCAGCACCGGGGGGCTACGGCGGCCTACCTTATGAGGTGGGTTGCCCAGCCTTTACCCGTGAGCTGCGGCAGGTCCAGTGGCCGTCCCACCGCACGTTCAAGCCCGACGTCGGCGAGAAGTACAATGGCAAGACCCATCCGTCAGAGTTCCTCAGCATCTACACCATCACGATGCAGGCTGCCGGAGCTCGCGACGACAAGGTGCTTGCCAATTACTTCCCGTTGGCACTTAAGCCCAATGTCATGTCTTGGTTGATGCACTTGCCGGCAGATTCCATTTCTTCTTGGTCGGATCTGTGCCATGAGTTCGTTGGTGCCTTCACAGGTGTCGGTGTTAAAACCGGCGGATCTCGGGTAGGGTGTCCCGAACTGTGCGTCCAAGGTGGATGGTAACAGGAGGCGGGGGACACGATGTTTACCCAGGTTCGGGCCCTCTCGATGGAGGTAATACCCTACTTCCTGCTTGATTGATCATGATGATATGAGTATTACAAGAGTTGATCTACCACGAGATCGTAGAGGCTAAAACCCTAGAAGCTAGCCTATGGTATGATTGTTGTTGTCCTACGAACTAAACCCTCCGTTTTATATAGACACCGGAGGGGGATAGGGTTACACAAAGTCGGTTACAAGGGAGGAGATCTACATATCCGTATTGCCAAGCTTACCTTCCACGCCAAGGAGAGTCCCATCCGGACACGGGTCAAAGTCTTCAATCTTGTATCTTCATAGTCCAACAGTCCAGCCAAAGGAGATAGTCCGGCTGTCCGAGGACCCCCTAATCCAGGACTCCCTCAGTAGCCCCGAAACCAGGCTTCAATGGCGATGAGTCCGGCGCGCAGATTGTCTTCGGCATTGCAAGGCGGGTTCTTCTCCAAATTCTGAATACTTGTTTGAGTAGTGTCCGGCTTCCCATAAATGTTGCACTCCTTGACTTCCGTGCCTAATAATAGATATCCTCCACGCATCGAGCGAATGCGAGAAGTCGGGGCATTTTTACAATTGCCACCCTAGCCATGTGGGTAAATCGTCTATTAAAGAGACGGGGATTCTCAGATCCAGATCACACCATCCTCCTACAACGAGTATCCACCGGAGCGCGCCCGAAAAAAATCCATTCCAACATGGCCGGTCGTCGCAGCTCCTCCTCTCGCTCTCGTAGCCCTAAGCCCGGCAATTGGAAGAAGTGTTCCGTCCCCCACAGCCAATTAGTAGAGTTACAGACCCAGGGGTTTCTCCCTCCAGCGTATATGGTCCCCGTTCGAGCCGGGCTCGCCACCTATAACGGCGGGGAGCAAGCGGAGATCTTTCCCAGCCCATCCATGGGGGAGCGGGTATTCCTCGTCTCTTACTTATTAAGAGGGCTTGGATTTCCAATTCATCCGTTCCTCTGCGGGCTCCTGGAGTTCTATGGCCTCCTGCTGCATAATTTCACGCCCGCCTCCATATTACACATAGCTGGCTATGTCGCCGTTTGCGAGCTGTTTCTGGGCTGCGAAGCTCATTTCGAGCTATGGAAGAGGCTATTCTGCCTCGTACCCCGTACACAGGAGGGGTCACTGTACCAAGTGGGCGGAGCCGAAATATGGCGCATCGCCGGGACCGGATACCTGTCTGGTACTCCGAAGAAGACATCCGAAGACTGGTCTTCGGAATGGTTCTATATGGAGGACGTCCCCCTTCCGGACCCTATTCGGATGGGCCTCCCTGAGTTCGACAATGCTCCCCTGAATAAACGCCGCAGCTGGCGCCCTCGGAGCCCTCAGGAGGAAGATAACGAAGAAGTCCTTTACCTGATGGGCCGGATAAAGATGCTGGCTCAATCAGGACTGACAATAATCGAGGTTATGTCAATATGTATAATGCGGGGGGTACAACCACTTCAATATCGAGGGCACCCCATGTGGCACTTCAACAGGGAAGATGATGCCACCCGCTGCGGGCGTAAGGGACCGGACTCAGTTGCTGCTCTAGCAAAAATCCTGTCCGATTTGTATAAAGGAGAAGAAGAGGAGTTCGTCCGCATTAAGCCACGGGATGGATTCTCCATGTACAACCCCCCAAGCTGGGTGAGCCGCTACTTTCCACTCCAATCCTTTCTGCATTCTTTGTCATGAGTATTTACCTTGCTATTTCAAAGCAGGAACTGCGAAAAGCTGTGAGGGAGGTCCACAGCCCGTCTCCACAACCAGAGGACCCTGACCGGGCCCTCGACCCCGGACTCGAAGAGGATCCGGACATATTTGTGGAGCTGATTGACAGGACGTTCTATCAATTGAGCTGCGACGATGCCATGGTGGCCATCATAGCTGATTATCCTGGACTACTCCCTGCATCGCATGTAAGTAAAACCGGAGCCCTAACTTCCAAGAAGGATCCCTTTTTCTGCACTTCACCTACCGCACACATATGGTGTCTTACAGGGAAGGCCCTCGGGACGCCATGCCGAACCCGCAGTGACTCACCAACAAGGGGCACCGAAGCCGGGTAGGTTTAAAAGGAAGGTGGTCAGGACTGAGACGCCATCGCAGAGGTATGAAACAAAACCCCGCTCCATGGTTGTCATCTTTTAAAATATAATAACGTCCATGTTTCCTAGTAGGAAAAACGCTCGCCGGACTATATCCGGAGAGGTTGCCGGTCATGCCTCCACCAGTCGGGCTCCAGAGCCGGACATAGAGGCAGACGCTAACATGGGGCCAACGCCGGATGTTCCTCCTACAGAGGATGCGGATAGGCTATCCGCTACAAATTCCGAAGTGGAGAGCGCCATGAATCACAGGCGTCGCCGGGCCGTACTCCGTGACGCTTGTTTCTCCCAAGAGGCGTTCGATGCCTTCAACTTAGGAGACGCGTACATCCGAGCTGCTCAAAATGGTCTTGCCAGAGCCACGGACCAGTATGTAAAAGATATATGGGTAAGGAAATCTAATAGTTATGTATATCAGTAGCCCCTGAGACTTGAAACAGTTGACCCAACTGATTTAAGGATCATTGTTTGCATAGGTTCTCATGGAGAAGAATACCCAGTTGTGTCTAGAGCTGGAGGAGTACAAAGCCCAGCTTCAGGCCGCAGTTGCCGCAGTAAAGGAGTCCGAGAAGGCCCCATCTGGTAACGCTTGTTTTCATTGCAAAGAATGTCATGTACCTGGTAGTATGCGGCATGCGTGCAAATCTAACAATAGGTTATACAGATGGTCCCGGAGTGAATCCGGATGAGCAACATGCTCTACGACAGCTAAAGGCTGGCGAGCGTGTGCTCACCCAAGTTAGGCGGGAGAAAAACGATCTCCAAGACGCCAATATCCAGCTGAGCGTGGAACTGAAGGATGTTCGGGCCCAGCTTGCTGACTCCATAAAGGAGAATAAGAGGCTTCGACGCGGCATTTTCAGTAAGTGCTTGAACGAACTTTTAAAGAGTTCGGCGAAGAAACCGGCTAATAGAATTATATCTGCAGGTATGCTGACGGGTCGTCCTGAGAAGGAGATGCCCGGGTCCGCGGGTGATCTTCTGCCAGAGCTCTCACAACTACATGAACAAGTTCGGCAGGTGATGCAGGGCATTGCCCAAGCCTTGTGGCCATCCGTCTCTCTGCCCGGAGGCATGGGGGAGCTTGTAGAGAAGCTCAAGGGAGCGCGGCGGCGCTTCCGGTTATGGAAGATATCAGCCTGCCGACAAGGTGCGTGGGAAGCCTGGGCCATGGTGAAGACGCGGTATACCAAGGCTGACCCTAACCACATGGCCGAGGTCGGACCTGTGGGGCCTGACGGGAAGGAGATCCCCGTCAGTTTGGTGTATGACCAAGTAGAAGTAGCCGCAAAGTATTCCCAACAGGATTGTAGGCTAGACAACCTGTTGGATGGTATAGAAGAAGAATTTAGTCAGTCTAAGTGACTGTGTACTTCAAGTGACATATATTGTCCCTAGCCGGATTGTAAATCATTTGTCATGGCGGACCTTTTCGCTTCGACCTCTGGACCCGATAGTCCGGAGTGTATCCGAATACCCGCTCAGTTATGTAAAAACCGGGGTACGCGTGGAAACCAGGCGTAGGGGTCATAAGTGCTTGAACAGACAAGTACCCAACTAGTTATGTTATATTACATGGATAGTAAGAAACATCTTCCAGGGAGAATAGTTCCGTTAAGGGTTCCTTTCCCTGGGTACGCATGCCCTAATGTGCATGTCCGAACTGCGAAAAGAGACGCAGGCTATAAACATCTGGGGGCATGTATTAAAATAAATAAAAGTCATCTTTTACTCGCCGACCGAGTATTCCCTTAAGAACGCTAGCTTTTGGCTTCACCCAGTCTGAGGTACACCTCAGGCTGACCCGACAGTAACAATCGCAGAGGTGCTCCCTTTATGCCCTAGCCGAATTAACGGGAACATAAGGCATAAACACAAGAGCCAGGCAACACAGCTTGGCCAAAACTTAAGTCATATCAATGCCTATAATGGCGAGAAAAGGTACATGTGGAAGAATAACACATGTGTGGGGCATACTGCCCGGAAAATAGTTATATTAAGCTTATGTATAAGAAGCCCCCAGGTATAATGAGCGCGGTTAGCGCGTCAAGATTGTGTAGTCAAGACACAATTTAGCCTTTTAAGGCCCTGAAGAAAAGGAAAAAAGGAGAGAGAAAGAGAGAAAAGACAGATAACGGATATGTAAAAAATTGACGGAGGTAAGGAGACGAACATAGAGTCCGGCACTAGGCGTAGAACCTTCGGAGTCTGGCTGCGTTCCATGGGTTTGGCTCGAGTCGATTATCCGATGCATCCCGCAGACGGTACGCTCCACCGGTCAGAACCTGGTCAATAATGAAGGGACCTTCCCATTTGGGCTTGAGCTTGTTCTTTTTCTTCTCCGGTAGGCGTAGAACGAGTTCGCCAACGTTATAAGCTTTGGCCCGTACTTCTCTGCTTAGATACCTTCGAGCCTCTTGCTGATAGAATGCGGAACAGGCTTTTGCCATGTCATGATCCTCCTCCAGGGCATCCAAACTGTCCTGCCGATCGAGCTCGGCCTCTTTTTCTTCATACATGCGCACTCGAGGTGAATCATGAATTATGTCACAGGGCAGTACCGCCTCTGCGCCGTACACCATAAAAAATGGTGTGTACCCGGTAGTACGATTCGGCGTGGTCCGCATCCCCCATAGTACGGAGTCGAGCTCCTCTACCCAGTGTGTGTTTGATTCCTTTAAGGACCGCACTAATCTGGGTTTAATGCCGCTCATGATAAGACCATTTGCTCGCTCGACTTGACCGTTAGTTTGCGGGTGATAGACAAAAGCATAATCGAGCCTGATGCCCATGTTGCTGCACCAAAGTTTTACCTCGTCGGCTGTAAAGTTCGAGCCGTTATCTGTGATGATGCTGTGGGGGACGCCATAACGGTGTACAACCCCAGATATGAAGTCTATCACTGTGTTACGCCCACGATGCGGCTATATCTCCCACGTGTCGAGGCACGACTTAGAGGCATAACCGCATTGTGGTTTTGTCACAAGAAGGGTCATCTTCACACAATCCCATGTAATGAACAAGAATGGGATAACGAGAGTTGGCTTACAATCGCCACTTCACACAATACATAAATATAATTCATACATCATCCAAAATACACACATAAACCGACTACGGTCAAGATCCAAATGAAAATAAGATAACCCCAAATGCTAGATCCCCGATCGTCCCAACTGGGCTCCACTACTGATCACCAGGAAAAGACACATAGTAACGACCACGTTCCTCATCGAACTCCCACTTGAGGTCGATCTCATCATCTGCACTGGCATCGTCGGCATCTGCAACTGTTTTGGTAGAATCTGTGAGTCACGAGGACTCAGCAATCTCACACCCGCGAGATCAAGACTATTTAGGCTTGTAGAAAAGGATGGTGAAATGAGGTGGAGCTGCAGCAGGCACTAAGCATATATGGTGGCTAACATACGCAAATGAGAGCGAGAAGAGAAACAACGGAACGGTCGTCATCTAGTAATGACCAAGAAGTGATCCTGAACTCCTACTTACGGTCATGCATAACTCAAACCGTGTTCACTTCCCGGACTCCGCCGAGAAGAGACCATCACGGCTACACACACAGTTGATGTATTTTAACTGGGTCAAGTGACAAGTTCTCTACAACCGGACATTAACAAATTCCCATCTGCCTCATAACCGCGGGCACGGCTTTCGAAAGATAATACCCTGCAGGGGTGTCCCAACTTAGCCCATTATAAGCTCTCACGGTCAACGAAGGATAAACCTTCTCCCGGAAAGGCCCCGATCAGTCTCGAAATCCCGGTTTACAAGACATTTCGACAATGGTAAAACAAGACCAGCAAAGCCGCCCGAATGTGCCGACAAATCCCGATAGGAGCTGCACATATCTCGTTCTCAGGGCACACCGGATAAGCGAAGCGTACAGGTACCAACATAACCCAAGTTTCCAAGGGACGGTCCCGCACGGTGCTCTAGTTTGGACCAGCACTCAGAGGAACACTGGCCCGGGGGTTAAAATAAAGATGACCCTCGGGCTCGCGGAAACCCGGGGGAAAAAGGCTTAGGTGGCAAATGGTAAAACCAAAGTTGGGCCTTGCTAGAGGAGTTTTATTCAAGGTGAACTGTCAAGGGGGTCCCATAAATCACCCAACCGCGTAAGGAACGCAAACTCAAGGAACATAATACCGGTAAGACAGAAACTAGGGCGACAAGAGTGGAACAAAATGCCAGGCATAAGGCCGAGCCTTCCACCCTTTACCAAATATATAGATGCATTAATATAATAAGAGATATTGTGATATTCCAAAATATCCATGTTCCAACATGGAACAAACTTCAACTTCACCTGCAACTAGCAACGCTATAAGAAGGGCTGAGCAAAAACGGTAACTTAGCCAAACAACGGTTTGCTAGGAAAGGATGGTTAGAGGCTGACATGGCAATATGGGAGGCATGATATAGAAAGGGGTAGGTAGCGCAGCATGGCAATAGAACGAACAACTAGCAAGGCAAAGATAGAAGTGATTTCGAGGGGTGGTCATCTTGCCTGCAAGGTTCTCAGAGTTGTCGAAAGCTTGATCCTCGTAAGTGTACTCAACAGGTTCCTCATTCACGAACTCGTCTCCCGGCTCTACCCAAGACAAGAACACAAGCAATGGAACGACAATCAATCACGGGAAATGCACAAGCAACATGATGCAATACATGAATGATATGCAAGATATGATATGTGATGCATATGCGTGCTCCGGAAGGAAAATGATGAACAAGGCAGTAACTTGGCAAACCAAGCATGCCACTGGAAAGATGCGATGATTTCGGTCGAAATCGATATAAAGATCACCGAAAACGGATGCACGGTTTGCAAATGGCAAGCAAAACAAGAATGACACGAATCTGCAATTAACAGCATGATAGCACTTAGAATGCAACAACTAACAATGCTACAACACTCCAACATAGCAACAAAGCATATGGCAGCAATCTACAGGAGATGCTTGACTAAAGATGAACACTGAGCTACGGCTAGATCCCACCACAGCAGATTCAAACAAGCATGGCAAAAGTGCAAAAGATATCAGGTTCACAGACTTGGAGAAATTACTGGACATGGCAGAAACAGCATCAGGTAGCAATGTTCAGAGCACGAAAACAACATTCTAGCGAAACTTAACATGGCAAACCAAGGCATGGAAGTATCCTACTAAATGCATATGACAAAAGTCCATTACTGACCATAAGCCAAAAAGGAACAGAATATATGATGGCAACCATGTAAACATAGCAAGTTTCGTTACCAGGTTTCAGACTTAGCAGAAAACAGAGCATGGCAGAAACAATAATATGAAGGCATCTTGGTGAGCTTGATGCACTCACCACAAATCAATGCATGACAAGACAAGCATACCTACAGCAATATGGCATGTTTATAAAGCTATAAATGGCAAGATCAAGTACATAGCATGTATGAAACAACTACAACAACCTTGGCAAAATTGAATAACACGTAAACAATCTGCCAGAAATATTTTATAGCAAAAGTAGAGCAAGATTGAGTCATGCTATGGCACTCCATAATTGCAAACAAATGCATGAATGGATCAATTACAACAATATCTACAAAACATCCTTACTGAACATCTCCAAAAGGAGCATGGATCCCTCTGTAGCCACATGGATACATAGCAAAAAAATAACAGCAGTCACAGACTTAGAAAAACTACTCTGAAATCAGAAACATTACGGAGCCTAGTTTGCATGCTTGTGCTAGCCACCATAGAGATCACAAAAATACATGGCATACACCCCTGGAACGATCGCATGGCATACAACAAAACACATGTAGAGCTCATGCTCATAAGATGCACAGATTAAATGCAACAAAAATAACAAATCACCAAGTTCTGGTAAGTAACAGCAGATAACAGCAACTAGCACTCTTGTGCCAGAGATTTGGGCATCAAGATGGACTCAAATGAACATGGTGCAATGGAACAAAATGAAGAGCATCTCGATACGAACATTTCGATATATTACACGCGCGAAACGGAGCTATATGCAGAGAGTTATGATGCGATGAATAGGGGCATATACTGAAAAGAACTCGGGACTTGGACGAATTTCGGGGGGAGGGGAGAGTCAACCTCGCATTGACCCGATCTGGATCGGCTAGGGTTCGTCGGTGGCCGGAGCTGGAACTGCTGCCGGCGGCCGGAGCGGAGGAGGAGGAGGCGCCGGGGAACGGCGGAGGAGGCGGCGAGGAGGAAGGAGGACGGCGGCGAGGGCGGAGCCGAGGGCGCGGGCGGCGGCGCGCCGGCGTCGGGGAGGCTCCGGCAGACGCCGGGCGGAGCGGCGGATGGTGGCGAGGTCGCCGGGGCAGCGGCGGCCGGCGGAGGCGGGCGGTCTCGCGGGGAAGGCGCTGTGGGCCGCGGGGGCCGGCCCCGGGCCTCGGCGGGCCGCGGGCGGCGCGTGCGTACGGGCGGCGCGCGGGTGATGTGGCAGCGGCGGTGGGAGGCGGACACGTCCGTCGGTGGGGGTGGTTTCGTCCGGCGGCGGAGAGGGAAAACTGCTAGGGTTTGGACTGCGAAGGTATTTCGGGAGGGGAGGTGTATATATAGGTAGAGGGAGCTAGGAGACTCCAAACGGAGTGCGGTTTTCGCCCACACGATCGTGATCGAACGACCTAGAGCATGGAAGAGACTTAGAGGAGTTTTGGGCTGGTTAGAGAGGGGTTTTGCTGCAACACACAAACAAACATTGCGGTTACCCGGTTAACCGTTGGAGTACCAAACGACCTCCAAATGGAACGAAACTTGACCGGTGGTCTCCCGGTGGTATACCAAGGCCACTTGACAAGACTCGGTCCATCCCGAGAGCGTTCAACACCCACTCACGAAAAGAAACAAGAAGGGTGCGTCGGAGGAGGTGGGAGTGTCGGATTGCAAAACGGACAACGGGGAAAATGCTCGGATGTAAAGACGAACACGTATGCAAACGCAATGCACATGATGACATGATATGAGATGCATGACATGAACAAAATGCAAAACGAAAACAAACCCGACCACGGAGGGAATATCATAACACATAGCCGAAAATGGCAAGAGTTGGAGTTACAATTATGGAAAGTTACATCCGGGCCGTTTTAACTGGTTTGGCTTCTATCCATTTGGTGAATTTATCCACCATGACCAATAAGTATTTTTTTCTTATGGCTTCCCCCTTTGAGGGGTCCGACCATATCGAGCCCCCAGACCGCAAAGGGCCAAGTAATGGGATTGTTTGGAGGGAGGTAGGCGGCATATGGCTTTGGTTTGCAAAAAGCTGGCAACCGACGCAACGTTGGAGAAGGTCCTGTGCGTCTGCTCGGGTCGTCGGCCAGTAGAAACCTGTACGGAAGGCCTTGCTTACAAGGGCCCGAGCTGTGGCGTGGTGGCCGCCAAGTCCAACATAAATTTCTGCCAAAAGTTTCCGCCCTTCCTCTTCGGAGATGCACCTTTGAAGGACTCCGGTGGTGCTTTTTCTTGTAAAGCTCTCCCTCGTGGACCTTGTAGGCTTTAGACCGCCGCACTATGCAGCATGCCTCATTTTGGTCCTCGGGTAGTTCCTGCCTGGTTAGGTAGGCCAGGAATGGTTCTGTCCACGGGGCGATGACGACCATTATCATGTGGGCTGAAGGTGTTATTTCGGTGGCGGAGCCTCCGATTGTGTCAGAGTGTTCGATATCTGGTGTTGTGGCCGGGTCCGGACTATTGTTACCGGTGCCCCCTTCCCATACCACGGATGGCTTAAATAGGCTTTCCAAGAAGATGTTAGGTGGGACAGGGTCGCGCTTAGCGCCGATACGGGCGAGGATATCCGCCGCCTGATTGTTTTCCCGAGCCACATGGTGGAATTCAAGCCCCTCGAACCGAGCTGACATTTTGAGGACGGCGTTGCGATAGGCCGCCATTTTCGGATCCTTGGCGTCGAAGTCTCCATTTATTTGAGATATTGGAGGTTCGAGTCCCTACGCACCCCCAGGCGTTGAATGCCCATGGAAACTTCCATCCGGAGACCATGTAACAGGGCCTCGTATTCGGCTGCGTTCTTGGAGTCTGTGTATACTATTTGGAGTACATATTGGACTGTATCTCCGGTGGGGGACGTCAGGACGACGCCAGCCCCCAGACCAGCCAACATTTTAGAGCCGTCGAAGTGCATAATCCAATTGGAGTACGTGCCGTACTCTTTAGGGAGTTCTGCTTCAGTCCATTCGGCGACGAAATCAGCTAGTACTTGAGACTTAATGGCTCGCCGTGGTTTATATGTTATGTCGAACGGGAGGAGCTCGATAGCCCATTTGGCAATCCGGCCCGTGGCATCGCGGTTATTTATTATGTCGTTGAGTGGTACTTCCGAGGCCACCGTAATTGAACACTCTTGAAAGTAGTGTCGTAATTTCTGGGATGCCATAAATACCGTGTATGCTATCTTTTGATAATGTGGGTACCGTGATTTGCATGGAGTGACGACAGTGGATACATAATATACCAACTTTTGAAGTTGGAATTTATGTCCGTCCGTCTCTCGTTCGACGACGAGCACTACGCTTACAACTTGGTGAGTTGCCACTATATATAACAGCATTGGTTCGCCGACATTTGGCACGGCCAAGATTGGGTTGGTGGCCAGGATGGCTTTTATTTCTTCCAATCTAGCCGTGGCCGCGTCCGTCCACTCGAAGTGTTCGGTGCGCCGAAGAAGGCGATAAAGGGGTAGTGCCTTTTCTCCTAATTGGGAGATAAAGCGACTTAAGGCCGCAACGCATCCAGTTAGCTTCTGGATTTGCTTAAGGTCAGTTGGGATAGCCAACTGTGATAGAGCTCGGATTTTAGCCGGATTTGCTTCAATTCCTCTACTGGAGACGATGAAGCCCGGGAGCTTTCCGGCGGCACGCCGAAAACGCATTTTTCCGGATCGAGCTTGATGTCGTATGTTCGGAGATTGTCGAACGTGAGCCTCAAGTCATCTATTAAGGATTCGACGTGTCTGGTTTTAATGACCACATCGTGTACGTATGCCTCCACTGTTTTGCCGATATGTTTTTCCAGACATGTCTGAATCATGCGTTGATAGGTTGCACCGGCGTTTTTGAGCCCAAAGGGCATTGTGTTAAAACAGAAGGGGCCGTATGGAGTGATAAATGTCGTTGCGGCTTGATCGGACTCCGCCATCTTAATTTGGTGGTAACCGGAGTATGCGTCGAGGAAGCACAATGAGTCGTGTCCTGCGGTAGTGTCGATAATTTGATCGATGCGAGGGAGGGGGAAGGGATCCTTTGGGCAAGCCTTATTAAGGTCCTTGAAGTCGACGCATAGGCGCCAGGATTTGTCCTTCTTTGGTACCATCACCAGGTTTGCTAGCCAGTCCGGATGTTTTATTTCCCTAATGAATCCGGCCTCCAATAACTTGGCTAGCTCCTCTCCCATGGCTTGTCGCTTAGGTTCGGAGAAACGCCGAAGAGTCTGCTTGACCGGCTTGAATCCCTTTAGAATGTTAAGGCTATGCTCGGCCAGCCTGAGTGGGATTCCTGGCATGTCGGAAGGATGCCAGGCGAATATGTCCCAATTCTCGCGCAGGAACTCCCGTAGTGCAGCGTCTACAACGGGGTTTAACTGTGCCCCGATGGATGCTATTTTTGTAGGGTCCGTTGGGTGGACTTGGAATTTGACTATTTCATCCGCTGGTTTAAAAGAGGCGGACTTGGATCTTTTGTCGAGTATCACGTCGTCCCTGTCTACTGTGGAGTGCAGCGCAGTTAATTCCTCGGCCGCGAGGGCTTCGGATAATGCCTCGAGGGCCAGTGCGGCTGTTTTGTTTTCGGCGCGGAGTGCTATGTCCGGATCACTAGCTAGAGTGATGACTCCATTGGGCCCGGGCATTTTGAGCTTCATGTACCCGTAATGGGGTATGGCTTGGAAGATCGTGAATGTCTCCCGCCCTAGAAGGGCGTGGTATCCGCTACTGAACGGGGCCACTTGGAATGTAATTTCTTTGGACCTATCATTCTCCGGCGTGCCGAATACCACATCTAGTGTGATTTTCCCAGCGCATCGTGCCTCCTGACTAGGGATGATTCCTCTGAAGGTCGTGCTGCTTTGCTCAATGCGGCTTCTGTCTATTTCCATTTTTTGAAGAGTCTCCTCATAAATGAGGTTTAATCCGCTGCCGCCGTCCATGAGCACTTTAGTAAGTCGAAAGCCGTCCACAATTGGACTAAGGACCAAGGCGGCTGGTGCTCGGGCTGTTTGGAATTTAGGTTCGTCACTGGCATTGAAGGTGATAGCCGTGTCGCTCCATGGATTTATTGCTGCCACGTGGCAGACTTCGGCAAGGCTGCGGAGTGCTCGCTTACGCCTATTATTTGAGGCGAAGGTCTCGAAGACTGTCAATACTGTATTGTTGTTATCCACGGGATGGTGCTCTGCGATATTTTTAATGAGGAGATCCTCACCGCTCTTGGCCACCTGCCGGAGTACCCAACATGCTCTAAGGCTGTGTGTTGGTATGGTATCCGTTGTACTGTGAATTTTGCATGCCCCATTAAGCCATCCTTCCAATACGGTTCCACGCCCTGTAGTGGGCTTTTGCTTCTTTGTAATTGGGTCGGGCGACTTACGAGAGTGCACCCTTTTAGTTCGGACTGGGGATTTTGTCAGAGCCGGAGCATCCCAAAATTTTGTTTGGGTGGCGCTTTCCATCACACAGTACTTCCGTACTATGGCCGCCAAGTCAGCGAAGTGTGCTATGTCACGGCGACTTATGGCGTTGAGGATTCCCTTGTCCGTGCAATTATTGCAAAAGAATGAAATTGCGTCTTCCTCGCGATAGTCCTTGACCTTGTTCATTACAAGGAGGAATCTAGCCCAATAGTGGTGTACTGTCTCCTGGGGCTCTTGTCTAATGTGGGAAAGATCGTTTATGTTTGGTGGGTGGGTGGATTTAAGTCCGAACCTTGACCCGATCTGAGACCCAGGGGCAGAGGAGTTTCCGATCTTGGGAGTTCGGGCTCCGGGATGTTGCTCGATAGGTCTGGCCCACTGCTTGATTCTAGGTTCAGGGTTTGGGCGATGTCCTCCCGTAGAAGGGTATCCGGCTCAGAGAGCTCGGGAATCCGGACATAGTTTGCCCTCAAGATAGAGGAAGAATCGCCGCATTGCTCCTCCACCACCGCTATCTGATGGGTGACGTGCGGAGAGTTAATCTCCCTTTGGTCGGGTTTAAGCCCAATCCGATCATAGTCCGTAGCGACTCCCAAAGTGGCGATGCGATCCAAGAGCTCGTTTAAAGAGGAGAGCTCCATTGGATTCATCCGCTCGGTAAGTTCCGAGCCGATGTGGAGGCTGTTTTCGATGACCCGAGAAGTCATCGTCGGCGCAGCGGCCGAACGGGCGGTCATGACGAAGCCGCCTAGTCGGAGAGTTTGGCCTACAGCCAGGGCTCCCCCAGAGGTGATGTTGTCCCTGACAACGAGACGAGCCATCCTTCCTTATGATGACGGCACAGTGGAACTCTCAATGAAAGCACCAATGTCGGTGTCAAAACCGGCGGATCTCGAGTAGGGGGTCCCGAACTATGCGTCTAAGGCGGATGGTAATAGGAGGCGGTCACGATGTTTACCCAGGTTCGGGCCCTCTCGATGGGGGTAATACCCTACTTCCTGCTTGATTGATCTTGATGATATGAGTATTACAAGAGTTGATCTACCACGAGATCGTAGAGGCTAAAACCCTAGAAGCTAGCCTATGGTATGATTGTTGTTGTCCTACAGACTAAACCCTCCGGTTTATATAGACACCGGAGGGGGCTAGGGTTACACAAAGTCGGTTACAAGGGAGGAGATCTACATATCCGTATTGCCAAGCTTGCCTTGCACGCCAAGGAGAGTCCCATCCGGACACGGGTCGAAGTCTTCAATCTTGTATCTTCATAGTCCAACAGTCCGGCCAAAGGAAATAGTCCGGCTGTCCGAGGACCCCCTAATCCAGGACTCCCTCAACAGGAGGCCACCAAGCTCATGGCCAGGCCAGTGATTTGCATATCATTCCCCAGAAGGAAGGGGAAAAACTGCACAAGTACATCCAGAGATTCATCCAGGTACAATACAACATCCCCGATGTTCATCCCGCCGCCATTATTAGCATGTTCCATCAGAACGTGTGTCGGTGTCAAAACCGGCGGATCTCGTAGTAGGGGTCCTAAGCTAGGCGTCTTGAAGCGATGGTAACATGGACACGGGGTTTTACCCAGCTTCGGGCTCTCTTGATGAGATAATACCCTACATGCTGCTTTTGATTGTATTCATATGGGTGTAGTACAGAGTACACGTGTCTACCACGAGATTGTAGTCATGAATAGGAGATATCTATTGACTAGCCTGGCCTCGGTTTATATAAGACATCGGAGGCCTAGGGTTTAGGAGAGTCCTTGTCTTGGGCGCCAAGTCTTGTGGAGTCTTCCTTGTATGCGGCAGGGGTTGTCCGAACTGTTCCATGAGTATGCGACCATGGGGTCCTCGGCCCAATCTAACTGATCGGGAGACAACGTGGTGAGTACCCCCTAGTCCAGGACACCGTCAGTAGCCCCCTGAACCGGTCTTCAAGTTGGGGACGCTCCTCGATTCTGCCGAACTGTTCTTTATCTTTGGTCGTCGGTCTTGAAAACCGGTTCAACAAATCTTCCCACTTCGATCTTGAGGATCGCCAAAGTGCATCCGAAGAGTTTACACGTCAGGTATCCGGGGAGCCCCTTTAAGTTTCCGGCCTTTATCAATGCCTTGTTATTTTCACGCCCACCTCGGGTTTGAAGTTGTCCCCGTGCGGCGGTGTCCTCTTGCATCCGAGCTCCAACACCGGACTGCATTTCAGGTATCTGTTGCAGCCGAGCACCAACACCGACTGTATCCGAGCTCCAACGCCGGACTGAATCCAAATTCCAACGCCGGAGAGTATCCGAGCTCCAACACCGGACTGTATCCGAGATAGAACACCACCTCGTCCATGAGCTGATTTTTATGAATTTAATCTCGAATTGTGCAATGTAATCTCTGCTGAGATGTATAGCCAGTAGCCCTCAAGGTGCGTGTTGGCCTAATATCCGGGATGCACCTGAAGGAAAAAATCAAACCGCTGACCCTAGTAGCCCCTGAGACTCAGGTCGATTCATAAAATCAGCCTGAGGATAAATTCCCAGCTCGACAACATATTTATGAATAGAAACGCGGTGTGCAAAGTCCTCGAGACTAAGGTTGGGTGCGGCCGACCAACCTGAGGATAATAATCTCCTCGAAAACTATATTGCACTTTAAATTTTCTGCATTGGATTGTCAATGCAGTAGCCCCCGAGACACTGGTCGGGTGGCAACACCAGATCTGGGGATCGATGCACCCCTTTAATATTTGTAAATAATAAGCACGAAGCCCAGTAGCTCCCGAGCCTTAATGTGGGCACGGGTGGCCGAATTAAGGATCGATATCCAAAGTAAAATCACAAATTATGTGTAATGATTCTATGTATCCAAATACTTTTCATCATCAATGCTCGGATCCGCATTGTACAAAACTTTGTTGACCGACCATCGGCTTCCACCTCCTTGGCCAGTAGCCGAGGAGTGTTTGTCCTACTTTATAAAGCCTTTACAAGGGCAAAGATTTGCGACAAACAAGGCAATCCGGCCATACGGTTTTATAAACAAAGGTACGCAGAGAGATATTTACTGTTTAATGTAAGAAACATCTTCCAACGAAAATAGTCCCGCTATCGGTTCCTTCCTTTGGGTTGTCATGCCAACCATGATCATGAAACCTCACCTCCGATCAATGCAGGAGAAAAATATTGAGGACTTAGTTCGGGTAAAGTTCCCAAATTCTATGTTTATTTTGACTCCGTTGCGACCGTTTAGCAGTTGAAAGTGGCCCATCGTCGGCTTCAACCCCCTTGTAGATACTACGCAGGGTGTTTCAGCAGTAACAAGACAAACCTTAGCCGACGTCTTGGTGCCCGAAGGCGGTTGTGTTAGCAGAAACGAGGCAATCAGATATGTGGGCTTTATAACTTTCACTTAGTCATAGGAGCTTAAAGTTGGGAGGCTAGCTAGTAGCTCCCGGTTAGTGTTCGGCGACAGCCGATGTCAAGCCGTAAACACTTCGGCCAATGTTATGAATGGCCCGTCATTTGACACAGTCATCGGATCGCTGACCGGTTTGCGCTTATTGTGACAGTCAGTTTTCGGCTTTCTCCACCGAGGTGCTTAACCATGCGAGCTGGAAGCACAATCGCAGTGGTTCTCCCTTTGCACACCTAGCTGAACAAAGCGGAACGTAGGAGGCAAGCACAGGAGCCGGGCAACCCAACCATTGACCGAAGACACAATTCGGAACTGATGCATATAAAGCAATATCCGAGAATGTTTTTGCCGAACCTCTAGAAGGTGTCCGGCATTGCACTGCGAGACTTATGCTGAAAACACACAAATTGTTTAAAAGTGTTGTAAGCGTGAAAAACCAAAAAATGTCAGTAAAAACTTGATGCCCGAACAAGATCAAGTGTTCGGTGCCAATCTGAAAATTGGACTTTAGAAAAAAAAGGTGCTTCTGTCGTGCTTTAACATGACACATCCCATCTCAAGACTTCAAGTGGGTCAGCCTACCGCTTCAACCTCCTATCCCGAAGGCGGAGTACTTCTCATTAGGCCAGTTTAGCAAACTAAACTCCAGCGGCTTTGAGAGAGAAATTAGGCTCCCCGGCTAGTGACCACACACTCGCGTCGAGAAAGGAGTGATAAATAATAATAATAATAAAAACTTTGCAACGAGTAAGAAGAAGAACACTTATCATAAAACGGCTCATTTAAGAGCCCTCAAGTGACTTGGGTAAAAGAATGTTCTGTATAATGATTGTATGTACCGAAGTACTAATATCATATCTTTGTTCACCCGAACTTTAAACGCGTCTTAACCGACCGTCGGCTTCTCCCTCTTCGGTCAAGGACCGAAAAGTGTTATGTACTCCACCTGTCGAAAATATCGACGGTGTTTCCGATAACCAGGCAATCAGGCCATAAGGCTGTAACAGACAAAGCGCGCTCAGGGAACTTATGCTATATTACTGACAAAGTGTAAGAAGCATCTTCGAAGAAAATAGTACCCCCACCGATACCTTTCTTCGGTGCTCATTGTTACTATGAGACTTGTGCAATAGATTTTTTGTACTCATGAGTTCCGTTGTGTGCCGACCATAATTGAAAACAATAAGAGCGCTAGCTTTCGGCTTCACCCAGTCTGAGGTCCGGCTCAAATGACCCGATCGTGACAATCGCAGAGGTGCTCCCTTTACTCCCTAGCCGAACAATTGGGAACGTAGGGGTAAACACAGGAGCGAGGCAACCCAGCTTGCAAATCGCTTAAGTCAATATGGTGCATATTGTGGCGTAATACACGAACAAGGAACGAAGCCGTACAAGTATAATCATATGCAAGAGAAAAGGCTTCATAAAGGAAGCCCCCAAGAACGGGGCATTTGGATTTGTGTGTCACAAACAAAGTTATGATGAGGAATTTTTTCACAAGCAACTTGTTGCCAAAAAAGTATAATGCTTGGTCGAACCGAACAAAATTTAAAACTGAAAGTTTTTTAGCATGAAAGCGACTTAGCTAGTTAATGTGTTCGGCATTGATGACGCGGTCCGAGCTTGATGCGGGACAAGGTTCCAGCCCCGAGGCTGGTCCCGAGGTGGCCGAGCAGAGAGTTCCGCACTCCGAAAATGTAAAGCCCCCAGTCAAGCCGCGGTGATGGAGCAGGTCGGCAGGTGACACTGGAATCTCCGACGGAGTAGGTTGATGAAGTGACGATGCGGGGTTGCCAACACAGGGCAGCGCTCCAAGGCGACGACACAATTCGGCCGATGGAGGTGGGCGTCGAGGACACCACGCCGAGGGGATAGTGCGGCCCGATCTAAGTCAATTGGCTGCACAGATAAAAAAGTGCAAACCAAAAGTAATGACAAATAAAGATAATAATGTATATAAAAAAATTCCTCTGCCTAATTAATATAAGTGAAGTAAATAATGAAAGATTATGGCCTGAGCGTCGAGGTCGGCCCGGTGAAGTGGTCGCGTGGTAATGCTGACAAAGGGATGTACGCCGAGGCGCCTCCCCAATTGTAGGCAGGACGACGTTGTTGGCCCCATAGAGTTGACCGCGTGACGTAGTCAAAGGTGATTACCTGCGCACATAAAATAGTGCAGTCCAAAAATAAAAAATCTTCTATTTAATTGACATACGTGAATTTTTTTGAATAAATATGGCCTGGGCGACAAGGTCAGCCCGGCGGAGCCGCAATGTGAAAAAGTTGACACAGGGACACGCGTCGACGCGACGCCACGACTTGGTCAACGTCGGCGGGACGACGATATCGCCTTGCCGAGGTGTTAGCGCGGCCCAACCTAGATAGATTGCCTGCACACACAAAGTAGTGCAACCAAGAAATAATAATAGTGAAAAATAAGGTGCATAATTAATATATGCGAAGCAAATAGTCCGGCTGATCGTCGAGGTCGGATCGATGGTATGACGACGTTGTGGCATGGCGAAGTCGACCGTCACCGCGAGAGGCTGGCCAGACCGTCACCGCGCAGATATGTCGGAAAATTATCTCTGCAAAAATAATGCAGTGCAAAACAACAGAAGATATTCTGTGTGCAATAATTTTAGGAGCTAACCGAATAGTTAGGGAAAGATAAAACCTGTTCAGCGGCGGCGACGACCTTAGCTGACCAAAGCAAACGCACGAACTGATCCGTACTGAACATGTGTGGTGTGCCGCCATCGAGCCGAGCTCTGATCGGTGCACTGCTCCGCACTATCTGTTCGGCTGGATTGCCCGCGACCAGATTGAGTCCGGATCCGATGTAACGAGTAGCGGACGCGAACATAGGCCGTAGAGATAAATTACAGCAAACAAAATCTTTACTGAACAAATAGCACCTGATCATCCAATCGATCCATGACGATCACCCAGCAGGCTCTCAATGAAAGCACCAATGTCGGTGTCAAAACCGGCGGATCTCGTAGTAGGGGTCCTAAGCTAGGCGTCTTGAAGCGATGGTAACATGGACACGGGGTTTTACCTAGCTTCGGGCTCTCTTGATGAGATAATACCCTACATGCTGCTTTTGATTGTATTCATATGGGTGTAGTACAGAGTACACGTGTCTACCACGAGTTGTAGTCATGAATAGGAGATATCTATTGACTAGCCTGGCCTCGGTTTATATAAGACATCGGAGGCCTAGGGTTTAGGAGAGTCCTTGTTTTGGGCGCCAAGTCTTGTGGAGTCTTCCTTGTATGCGGCAGGGGTTGTCCGAACTAGCCCATGAGTATGCGGCCATGGGGTCCTCGGCCCAATCTAACTGATCGGGAGACAACGTGGTGAGTACCCCCTAGTCCAGGACACCGCCAGTAGCCCCCTGAACCGGTCTTCAAGTTGGGGACGCTCCTCGATTCTGCCGAACTGTTCTTTATCTTTGGTCGTCGGTCTTGAAAACTGGTTCAACAAATCTTCCCACTTCGATCTTGAGGATCGCCAAAGTGCATCCGAAGAGTTTACACGTCAGGTATCCGGGGAGCCCCTTTAAGTTTCCGGCCTTTATCAATGCCTTGTTATTTTCACGCCCACCTCGGGTTTGAAGTTGTCCCCGTGCGGCGGTGTCCTCTTGCATCCGAGCTCCAACACCGGACTGCATTTGAGGTATCTGTTGCAGCCGAGCACCAACACCGGACTGTATCCGAGCTCCAATGCCGGACTGAATCCAAATTCCAACGCCGGAGAGTATCCGAGCTCCAACGCCGGATTGTATCCGAGATAGAACACCACCTCGTCCATGAGCTGATTTTTATGAATTTAATCTCGAATTGTGCAATGTAATCTCTGCTGAGATGTATAGCCAGTAGCCCTCAAGGTGCGTGTTGGCCTAATATCCGGGATGCATCTGAAGGAAAAAATCAAACCGCTGACCCTAGTAGCCCCTGTCACTCAGGTCGATTCATAAAATCAGCCTGAGGATAAATTCCCAGCTCGACAACATATTTAGGAATAGAAACGCGGTGTGCAAAGTCCTCGAGACTAAGGTTGGGTGCGGCCGACCAATCTGAGGATAATAATCTCCTCGAAAACTATATTGCACTTTAAATTTTCTGCATTGGATTGTCAATGCAGTAGCCCCTGAGACACTGGTCGGGTGGCAACACCAGATCTGGGGATCGATGTACCCCTTTAATATTTGTAAATAATAAGCACGAAGCCCAGTGGCCCCCGAGCCTTAATGTGGGCACGGGTGGCCGAATTAAGGATCGATATCCAAAGTAAAATCACAAATTATGTGCAATGATTCTATGTATCCAAATACTGTTCATCATCAATGCTCGGATCCGCATTGTACAAAACTTTGTTGACCGACCATCGGCTTCCACCTCCTTGCCCAGTAGCCGAGGAGTGTTTGTCCTACTTTATAAAGCCTTTACAAGGGCAAAGATTTGCGACAAACAAGGCAATCCGGCCATACGGTTTTATAAACAAAGGTACGCAGAGAGATATTTACTGTTTAATGTAAGAAACATCTTCCAAAGAAAATAGTCCCGCTATCGGTTCCTTCCTTTGGGTTGTCATGCCAACCATGATCATGAAACCTCACCTCCGATCAATGCAGGAGAAAAATATTGAGGACTTAGTTCGGGGAAAGTTCCCAAATTCTATGTTTATTTTGACTCCGTTGCGACCGTTTAGCAGTTGAAAGTGGCCCATCGTCGGCTTCAACCCCCTTGTAGATACTACGCAGGGTGTTTCTGCAGTAACAAGACAAACCTTAGCCGACGTCTTGGTGCCCGAAGGTGGTTGTGTTAGCAGAAACGAGGCAATCAGATATGTGGGCTTTATAACTTTCACTTAGTCATAGGAGCTTAAAGTTGGGAGGCTAGCTAGTAGCCCCCGGTTAGTGTTCGGCGATAGCCGATGTCAAGCCGTAAACACTTCGGCCAATGTTATGAATGGCCCGTCATTTGACACAGTCATTGGATCGCTGACCGGTTTGCGCTTATTGTGACAGTCAGTTTTCGGCTTTCTCCACCGAGGAGCTTAACCATGCGAGATGGAGGCACAATCGCAGTGGTTCTCCCTTTGCACACCTAGCCGAACAAAGCGGAACGTAGGAGGCAAGCACAAGAGCCAGGCAACCCAACCATTGACCGAAGACACAATTCGGAACTGATGCATATAAAGCAATATCCGAGAATGTTTTTGCCGAACCTCTAGAAGGTGTCCGGCGTTGCACTGCGAGACTTATGCTGAAAACACACAAATTGTTTAAAAGTGTTGTAAGCGTGAAAAACCAAAAAATGTCAGTAAAAACTTGATGCCCGAACAAGATCAAGTGTTCGGTGCCAATCTGAAAATTGGACTTTAGAAAAAAAAGGTGCTTCTGTCGTGCTTTAACATGACACATCCCATCTCAAGACTTCAAGTGGGTCAGCCTACAAGCCGGGGGGCTCCGAAAAGCAGTATTGCAAGATCCACCGCACCAAGGGCCAGGACCTCCAGAACTGCCGACAGGTCGAGCTACTGGCCGAAATGAAAAGGGCCGAGTATGAGAGGCGGGACAAGGAGAAGGGTCAAGACGGTGCCGAAGGATCCGGCAAGAAGCGTGGCGGCCAAGGAGGCTGCCGCGGCAAGGAGAACCAGCAAGAGAGGCCCGCCCGGGGACGTGACAAGAAACAAGAAGACGATGATCATGACGAGGACGACGAGTCCGGCGAGCAAGAGTTCCAGAAGGCTATGGAGGCCATGTGCGTCAATGGTGGTGCCTCGCTGCATACTTCGCACCGCCAGCTCAAGCAGTGGGCGCGTGATATTACAACAGCAGAGCCGTCGTTCGACGCTCAGAAGCCACTGAAGTGGTCCAGCACGCCCCTCATCTTTAACGCCGAGGACCACCCTGACCGCACAACTGCGGTCGGGTGTTTGCCGTTGTTGTTCTCGCCAATGATACGCAACCTCAAGGTGAACAAGATGTCGGTTGACGGCGGGGCCGGCCTGAACTTGATCTCGCCCATCGTGATCAAGAGGCTGCAAATTCCTGATGGAGACCTCGAGGAAACGGATACGTTTCAAGGGGTCAATCCGGGATGGAGCCAGCCGAAAGGGAAGGTCACATTGCCCGTGACGGTTGGAGGTGAGTTGAACCGCAGGATGGAGAGGATCGTCTTCGATGTGGCCGAGATCCCCTTTCCCTACAACGGGATCCTCGGCCGCCCGACACTAGCCAAGTTCATGGCGGCGGCGCACTACGCCTATAACACGCTGAAGATGCCTGGGCCGTTGACCATCATCACCGTCCCCTCCGACAAGAAGGATGCGCTGATCTGCGCCGACCTACTCTACCAGGAAGCAGTTGCAGCAGCCGCCGCCAAGGCACTTGCTCCTGCCGCTGAAGCCCCGGGAGGGAAGAACAAGCCCGGCAAGACCTCTCACACCCACTCCGGCAAGCGCACCTCCTCGGAGTGTTGTGCTAGCGTCGAGGACGTGCCAAAGAGCTCCACTGGCAAGAGCATGAAATCCAGAACTGCGCCACCGCAGACCAAGAAGGTGCCTGTTAGGGAGGATGGCACGGGAGGGGCTTTCACCATAAGCTCCACCCTCGACAGCAAATAGGAAGGCGCGCTCATCACCTTCCTGCGGGCGAATGTCGATGTGTTTGCATGGCAAGCATCCGACATCTCCGGTGTTCCCAGGGAGGTGATTGAGCACCACCTAGCTGTCTGTCCTCATGCGTGGCCCGTCAAGCAGAAGGTCAGGAAGCAGGCTCTAGAAAGGCAGGAGTTCATCATAGAGGAGATCAGGAAGTTGGAAGCGGCATGTTTGGTGAGAGGAGTGCTCCATCCAACGTGGTTGGCCAATCCGGTGGTGGTGCGCAAGGCAAATGGGAAGTGGAGGCTGTGTATTGACTACACAGATATCAATAAGGCTTGTCCCAAGGACCCCTTCCCGTTGCCGCGCATCGACCAGATTGTTGACTCCACGGCCGGGTGTGATATGTTGTCATTCCTCGACGCCTACTCGGGCTACCACCAGGTCTTCATGACGAGAGAAGATGAAGAGAAGACATCATTCATCACCCCATGTGGTACGTATTGCTTTTTACGGATGCCTTTCGGGTTGAAGAGTGCTGGCTCGATGTTTGCAAGAGCGGTCTAGATTGGTTTTGAACCCCAGCTCCATAGAAATATGGAAGCATACATGGATGACATAGTGGTCAAAACCAAAGACAGGGCAACTCTTGTACAAGATCTGGAAGAGACGTTTGCCAACCTGCGCAGGATCAACCTCAAGCTGAACCCTGAGAAGTGTGTCTTCGATGTTCCGTCCGGCAAACTTCTCAGGTTCCTTGTGTCGCAACACGGGATCGAGGCAAACCTAGACAAGATCAAGGCTATTGAGCAGATTGAGGTGCCCAAGCGGATCAAGGATGTGCGTCGGCTCATTGGCTGCGTTGCCGCCATGAGCCGATTCATCTCCAAGTTTGCCGAGCACACCCTCCCCTTTTTCAAAATCTTGAAGAAGGCAGGCCCAATGGAGTGGACCCCAGATGTTGAGGCGGCGTTGCAGGATCTGAAGAAATACCTTTCCTCCACGCCAATACTGGTTGCGCCTAAACCACAAGAGCCGTTGCTGCTGTATCTGGCGGCAACGAATCAAGTGGTCAGCGCCGCACTGGTGGCACAGAGGGAGGTCAACGAAGAGGCAGTGGCCACGGCAGGACCAGCGAATGGCAAGCCAGAGATCCCCCCAGCAGGGCCTGGTGCTGGCAAGGCAAGGCCCCCGGCAGAGTCTGACGCCATCGGGGCAGTGCCCGCGCAGTCAAGTGAAGTGGTGCAGAAGAAGAAGAAGATGCAGCACCCGGTTTACTTTGTCAGCTCCCTCTTGCAGGGGGCTAGGTCGAGGTACTCCGGTGTGCAGAAATTGCTCTTCGGCCTCCTTATGGCCTCGAGGAAGCTGCATCATTACTTCCAAGCCCACGAGATCACTGTCGTCACCCGCCTCCCGTTGCAACGTATACTGCACAACCCAGATGCGACCGGAAGGATTGTGGAATGGGCCTTGGAGTTGTCGAGCTTTGGGTTGAAGTTTGAAAGTACCTCGACAATCCAGAGCAGAGTCTTGGCAGAGTTCATTGCATAATGGACCTCAACGCCCGACGAAGAAATCCAGGAGACCGCTCTCCCCGGCAAGGAAGCAAGCCGCGACTGGATCATGTACTTTGATGGGGCTTTCTCGCTGCAAGGCACCGGTGCCGGGGTGCTACTGGTCGCACCCACCGGAGAGCACCTCAAGTATGTGATCCAGATGCACTTTCCCAGGGAGATGTCCACAAACAACACTGCTGAGTACGAAGGGCTGCTTGCCGGTCTCAGGATCGCGGCGGACCTCGAGGTGAAGAAACTCATCGTCAGGGGTGATTTGTAGCTTGTCGTCAGAAAAGTTAACAAGCATTATTAGAGTTCGTTGATGGAGGCCTACGTAGATGAGGTGAGGAAACTGGAGGAGCGCTTCGACGGTATACAAGCGGAGCACGTTCCCCGAGCGAAGAACGACATCGCTGATTACCTGTCAAAGCGCGCTGCATTCAAGCTACTTGTGGAACCAGGTACCTTTTTGCTCCGGTTAACTCAACCATCCATCGAACCGTCAACGGAGCAGAACAAGCGGAGGAAGTCAGGCCCCGGCAAGTACTTTCCCGCCGAGCCCCCAGGGGCCGCCGGCAAGGGTGTTGCCGTGGATTCTGAGCCTGCCGGGGGACGGCTGGCTCCGGTGGGGCACCAAGCCCTGGCCGTAGAAACGGCTGCCCCCATGGCGGAAGAGATGCCTTTGGTCCTTGTCGTCGAGCCCCAGGCTCCGGCATGGGCACAACATACCGTCCATTTCCTCCAGACAGGGGAACTTCCTGAGGAGCAGGAAGAAGCGGAAAAAGTAGCCCGTTGGTCTGCCTTGTACCAGTTCGTCGATGATGTCCTGTACAGAAAAAGGCCGAACGGTGTGAAATTGAAGTGCATCTCCCGGGAGGAAGGACTAGAGCTGTTGGCAGAGATACATGGAGGCATATGTGGCTCCCACATAGGGTCGAGGGCCCTTGCCGGCAAGGCATTCCGGCAAGGCTTCTTCTGGCCCACCGCCCTCCAGGATGCAACGACACTAGTAACCAAGTGTGAAGCATGTCAGTTCCATTCAAAGAAGCTTCATCAACCAGCTCAAGCACTTCAAACAATCCCTCTCTCCTGGCCATTTTTGGTCTGGGGGCTCGACATACTGGGCCCCTTCCCCCGTGCTGTCGGGGGCTTTGAGTACTTGTACGTTGTGATCGACAAGTTCACAAAGTGGCCGGAGGTGGAACCGGTGAGGAAGGTGATAGCACAGTCAGCCGTCAAGTTCTTCAAGGGACTAGTCTGCCGTTTTGGTGTGCCAAGCAAGGTCATCACCGACAACGGCACGCAGTTCACAAGCCACACCTTCATGCAATACATTCAAGACCTCGGCAGCAAGGTCTGTTTTGCTTCCGTGGCACACCCTCGGAGCAACGGCCAAGCAGAGAGGGAAAATGCTGAAGTGTTGCGAGGCCTGAGAACGAAGACTTTTGACAGGCTGCACAAGAGCGGAAGGCGCTAGATTGATGAGTTGCCTGCGGTTGTTTGGTCGATCAGGACGACGCCAAATCGAGCCACCGGCCAGACACCCTTTGCCGTGGTATACGGGGCAGAAGCAGTTCTCCCCACGGAACTCACGTATGGGTCACCTCGAGTGCTCGCTTACGACGAGCTTGAGGAAGAGCAATTACAGCAAGATGACGCAACGCTCCTTGAGGAAGATCGTCTTCGGGCGTCTGTGAGAGCAGCACGCTACCATGCGCCGCTACCATAGCCTCAAGGTTCATGCCCGAAGCTTTGAGGAAGGCGACCTTGTTCTTCGGCGCGTTCAGTCGGCCAAGAATTCCAACAAGTTGACGCCGAAGTGGGAAGGCCCTTATCGGGTAATATGAGTCACCAGGCCCGGCGCAGTCCGCCTGGATACCGAAGATGCTGTCCCGGTGAGCAACTCCTGGAACATCGAGCATCTTCGAAAGTTTTACCCATAAGGCGCGGCTTGCCGGGCTTCCCGGCAAGCCACCTTTTGTACAAGCTTTGCCGGCAAGGCATGTAACCCTCTGTACAAAGCCAGGCGTAGACCCTGAGCATAAATAAATGAAGTGCTGGTGCCCTAAGTTATAGCATGCATGCTAGGTTGAGTCTCTCCCTCGGTTAGGGTTGGTAGTGCTTAGCGGCGACTAACCCCTAGCCTAGAGGTCGAGTGTGCGTCTTTCTATCCTCTTTGGTTCGCAGGGCACGTGGACGCTTCTCCTGAGCCGCTTGGGAGAAGGAGGACGGACCGGCGCTCCGGCCTCGGCAAGCCAGGATCGCCGAGGGCTGAAGACACAAGGATCCAACCACGGCAAGCCAAGGTTGCTGGGGGCTGCGGATTCAGATAAGCCTTTCATCCCCTGTTATGCACTTCTGTATGGAACTGGGACATGTGAAACCTCGTTTATATTCTTAAAACCACCGTGCTCCCCCTTTCCTGTACCCGAGAGCTACCTCCTGGGTCAGAATTTGGTAGTAGTCGCGATGGCGAGGAGATGAACGAGGATCCTAGCTCTACTTCGCCCCTGCCTCCGCCAAGAGCGCGAGAATGGTCGACCGAAGTGGGGGGACGGCAAGGCCTGTTGCCGGGCGACAATGTTTATCTTAGAAATAACAAGGACTCGTTCCTTGGCATGGGCCTCGCTCACGCACAAAAAGCCCGGCAAGCACCCTTTTTCATTAAAAACGTCCCATACAGGTATAGTTCGTACGGAAAGAAAAACATGAGCAAGGGGATTACAAGCTTTAAATCTAACAAGTGCCCACAGGCTTACAAACTAAAAAGAGATAAGGTGTCCGTAATCCCTTTCTTGTCCCTCTCCTCAGAAGGTGGAGCAAGACAGCAGAGGGAAAAAGGGGCACCTAGACGAGGTGCGAGGAGTAGAAGGCGCCAAGAGAACATCTTGGTGCCGGGAAAGGAGCTGGAAGACGAGGCAGCGGGCCGGCAATACGCGACGAAGGCATCGGTGCCCGCGTACTCCGACTTGACGGCCGCCACCCGCCTTCTTCGCCTTCTCTGGCCCTCCTACGCCAGCCGCCCAAGGAGACGGTGGGGAGCGCCCCGATGGAGAGCTTGGCAAAGAAGGCCCTCGGCAGGGCGCGTGGCTGAGGGAGGGGCGGCGGGGTCAGTCGAAGTCAGAGTCGGCATCCTGCCGCTCGACTCCCTCATCGTCGCTGTCATTGTCCTCCTCGTCACTCCCGCTTGAGGAGGAATCTTCATCATCGGAGGAGCTCTCCACGCAGCACTTCAGGCGAGTTCCAAGATCTCCGAAGACCTTGACGGAGAGCAGGCCGCCCTCCATTAACTTGAAGTAGAGGACGAGCCCCACCGTCAGGCTATGGATGCGGGCAAACGTCTTCCATCCGCGACGGAGATACATAACATGCGGAGCGGGGAAGTCGACATCGACCCGCATGCCGCCGGTCCCGCAGCCCCTCATGTGCAATCTGAGGGTCTGGGGTGGATCGAGCTCCATCTCCTGTGCGAAGGGGGTGGGGAGACGGAGACGACGTTGCGGTGGCCGGCGCAGCCTGATGAAGAACTCGCGGGGCCGGTCCCCGACGTGACCCTCCATCGCGGGAGGCACGGCCGTTGCGCCACCTCGTGCCCCTCTCCCCCGACCGCCGCGGCGACCTCGGCCACGCCCCCTCCCCCTTCCTCTCGTGGCTGGCTCTGCCGCCGCGGGCTCGTGGGAAGGAGGGGCGCGCTGACGAGCTGCGACCCTCGCCGCCACCGTCGAAGGCCCGACACCTCCTCTCGCCATGGCAGGTGGAAGAAAGAAGCAAGTGTAAAGGAGGATGGATACTGAAGGAATGTGGGATGACACCCTCCCTCCCCCTCCTTATAAAGGGGCGAGGTCGAGACTCGGCCGCCCCACTCAGCCAATCCAGCCGTCGGAGGCGCGGGGAATCAGGACCGACCCGCTGCCCCACAGCCCGCCACTTGCATGAAGGACGCGTGGCGAGCGAGCAGGGTCCAAAGGACAAGTGAGGCGACCGTTCCCCGCCCCGTGATCGGGGGGGGGGGCGTGGGTGCCTTGAAGACTGCGACCCGAGTCCATCCAGTAAATGAGCCGCGCCTCCACGCCTTCCTCTTTTTACGGGGAAGGCGCGAGCCGCCTCTTTACCATGATGTGACGCATGCATGCAGAAACCGCCCCACGCATGACCCCCATGTCATGCACGACCCTCCACGTCGCGCGCAAGCCGTGGGGAAGCGCATCGGAAACAGTTACTACAATCAAATCCCGCGCCGACTGCCTGTGCACCGTTTTGGGCCTGGCCCAACAACGTGTCGCGCTTATGTGTGGCCCAGGCCCGGGGGCTCCTGTCGGTGTACAAAAGTAGGGGCGCTCCTTTTTTTACCCCTATACTTGTGCACGGGCAGTCAGAGCCGCGCGCCACGGCCACACGTAGCAGGGCAAGGGAGGGGAACCGGAGAGAAGCCGAAGGACAAGGCAACCGAGGCAACACCAAGACCAGAAGCACAAAGGACAGAAGGGCGAAGCAGGCTCCCCCGGCAAGACCCTTGCCGGGGGCAGCCTCGGCAACCCCGGCAAGAGCCTTGCCGGGGCGGCACGCCCGACGCCAATAGAGTGAGCCACCCTTGAGCCCACGGGTTCCAACCCAACCAACTACATTGGGACTAGGGCTCGGGAGGCACCTCCGTGATGGCATGCAGATCTTTGTCAAGACCATAGATATGTAAGATCAGATGCGAACCAGAAGACGCAACCCTCGGCGGGATCCTTGCCGAGGAGATCCACAAGACCCCCGACAAGCGCCTTGCCGGGGACGACTGTAACACAATGGCAAGACCCTGGCCGGGCCCCCGACAAGGCCCTTGCCGAGGGTGTCAGCGGGGCCACAGCCAGGCCTACGCCAGCCAAGTTTCCACCGCCATTAGCATGCAGCTGCCAGCCCGCCAGCTAGGCAGACACCTGCGTGGCAACATGCAGCTCCCAGGCCAACTCAGCAAGCGCCTGCGTGGCGGCATGCAGATCTTCGTGAAGACCCTACCACCGCGCCACCTCAGCTGCCTGCCTGCCTACATGGCGCCATATGCATCGCTGGCCAGGACGCATGTCAAAGCGAGGAGGAGCGGCAAAGGACGGGACGGGCCTCGTTCCCGTCCCCAATAAAGCTAAGGCACACCTAAGCGATGCATTAAATGCATCTTGTCCTATAATACGGGCGATAAGCTCGCAGTACTGTAGGCCTTTCCACCTCCTGTGTGCCACTGTGGCAGCCCCTTTCGACTATAAAAGGAGGCCCGTAGCATACCGGAGGGGGATTCGGCTCTTTTGAATGGCACAGCCACCGTAGCTAGTTCGAGAGCTCAAGAACACTCAATACATCCACCAAAGCAGGACTAGGGTTTTACGCACCCTCGCGGCCCGAACCTGGGTAAACAATCCTTGTGCTGACTGTTAATCCTGCTCTTCTCACAACCCCGCGCCCCGACAACCGTAGTAGGGATTCTTGTGATCCCATAGGAGTCGTTTCCCACCGACACCTTTTAACTAATAAAGCCACCCTTCATAAAAAATAGTATTTCCATTTAAACTTGAAGTTTATGAAGAAGGGGCTTTGTTGAAATGCATGAGTTTGTTTTCCTATTTTCTTTGGAAGAATGAGATGACCAGGAACATTATCAAGTTTGTAGCTGCTCATCGCCTCATCCTTAAAAAAAGGTTGTAGATGCTCACGTAATATTCACACATGGTTGGTGGCATGGCGGTGGCTGGCGGAAGGAAGCTTCTGTTTGACACAGAAATCTCATTTTTCTAGCTACTACAAGAAATCAGTGGAGCAGTTAGTAGGATTATGGCGGATCCTGCACGTGTGTTACAGGTGTTTCTCTCTACTTTGTGCTCTTGATTTGTTTTCTCTACAATATGGCTGATTGATACGTCTCCAACGTATCTATAATTTTTGAAGTATTCATGCCATGTTTACAATAGTTTTATATGATTTTGGTATGATTTGATTAGAAGTAACCCGGACTGACGCTATTTTCAGCAAAACTACCATGGTGTTGTTTTTGTGCAGAAATAAAAGTTCTCGGAATGCGATGAAAATCAACGGAGAATTTTTCTGGAATATAAAAAATACTAGAACGAAGAGTTACCGAAGGGGAGGCCCGTGGGCCCCACGAGGGTGGAGGGCGCGCCCCTGTGCCTCGTGGACTCTCCGTGGGGCCCCCTGACTTGTTCTCGACGCCAACTTCTCCTATAAATCCCCAAACCTCTAGAAAATAACCTAGATCGGGAGTTCCGCCGCCGCAAGCCTCTGTAGCCACCAAAAACCAATCGGGACCCTGTTCCGGCACCCTGCCGGAGGGGGGATCCATCACCGGTGGCCATCTTCATCATCCCGGCGCTCTCCATGACGAGGAGGGAGTAGTTCACCCTCGGGGCTGAGGGTATGTACCAGTAGCTATGTGTTTGACCTCTCTCTCGCGCGCATTCTTGATTCAGCACAATCTTGATGTATCGCGAGCTTTGCTATTATAGTTGGATCTTATGATGTTTCTCCCCCTCTACTCTCTTGTAATGGATTGAGTTTTCCCATTGAAGTTATCTTATCGGATTGAGTGTTTAAGGATTTGAGAACACTTGATGTATGTCTTGCATGTGCTTATCTGTGGTGACAATAGGATATTCACGTGATCTACTTGATGTATGTTTTGGTGATCAACTTGCGGGTTCAGTGACTGTCGTGGAATTGTCACGGCTGATGTCCTCGAGCTAGGACTTAGTCGTGGAGCCATCGCAACTAGGAAGCTTGAAGGGGTTCATGCGGGACAAGGAACACGAGGGTTTATACTGGTTCGGCCCCTTACGGTGAAGGTAAAAGCCTACGTCCAGTTTGATGTGGTATTGATTAGGGTTTCGATAACCAGTGAGCTAAACTGCTATGCCCGGCTCTCGATGAGATTGTTCTTGCCCCTAAACCGCTGCCGGGTCGTCCCTTTATATAGGGAGGCTGACGCCCAGTAGCTCTCAGAGTCCCTGGCCGGCTCATAAGAGTGTCCGGCTCGGACTCTTAACTATTCTTGCCTTACACTACAAGTTCTACCATAATAATGATTGTAACGACGGGCCTTAAGCCATATCCGGGTCTTAAGCCCATCTTTGGCCCACCGTCTCTAAGTTTGGCGCCGGGCTTCTAGCAATGACCATATGAGTGACCCGGCCTCTCCTGGCGGGTGACTCTAAGGTCTATATCCTCAACATTAGGCCCCAGATTGATTTGAGCCGGCTCATGTCAATCTTCAACTCTTCGACAGAAAAAATCTCCGGCTTACCATTCGTGTGAAGGCCATAACCCGGCGTGACGTCATCCTCTGGACTCCGGATAATCCGCCGTGATGTCATCTTCCATTAAGCCCGTTTTTTTACTCCGCCAGATCCGCAACGGATCTTTTCCTTTACTGTCATCCCGAAAATCGAGGCGTTGTGAGGGGAGATAACCACGCCACAGTTTCCTTGATTCTCGCGCCCGCTTTACGAGCTCGCCTTATAAATAGGCCGGCCCGACGGGCCTTTCTCACTCTCCTTCCTCTGTCTTCTCCTTCCTCTCACTGTCCCGTGCTGCTCGAGCTCCGCCGTCGTCGCCGCCGCGGGTCTTCTCGTTGTCACCAGCTCAGACCGCTGCATCACCCTGATCGGACCAGCGAAACGCGACAACCTCCGCGGCTCTCCAGCTCCTGTAAGTCCTGCTTGTCCTGTAGAATAGATCTGCCGTAGGGTTCGTCCGCGTTCTTCGTGTTCGTCGCCATTGCCACAAACTCCGGTAGTTTTCTTTCTTACTGCCCCTTTTGATCTTAGATCTGCATAGGACTAGTGTGGCAGTTGTTTGGTACTTATTTCAAATGCCAGTAGGTCTCTTTCCACTGCATAACGGCGTCGTTCGAGCTCAAGAACATCCGCGCGTCTGTTTCTAGGTCTAGAAACTTTTTATTTTACCCGACCATTTTGATCCAAAAGTTTTACTGCGATGTGTGAAACCTGTTTTACCACACTTAGTAAAAAACTGCAATCATTGAATCTCGGCGGTTTACCGTTCCGGCTTAAAGAAACCACACGCCGTAGAACCGTCTGGCTTTAAAGAAACCATGCACCATAAAATTTTCCGGCTTAGCTGTGATAAGGCCTGTAGACGATCAAATTACTCCCAATCCCTCGGCGGCTTAAATAGCCCGATGCACTTAAGTGTATACCATTAGTCCCCTTCATAAGCCGCCACCTTGACATTAAACTGTAGATTTCCTCCGGCTCATAATTAACCCGGACGTTTTTCCTTTTATCATAGACCGCCGACTTTCACCATGCCTCCCAAAGCTCCCATTACTTGCAACTGGATGAGGTCCAATGTCACCAACGAGACCCTAGCAGATTTTGTTAAGTCCGGATATCTGCCCAAGAAGGATGTCATGTCCTACCGTGCCCCTGACCCGTCAGAAGAGAGACCACAGCCAAAGGACGGGGAGGTAGTGATTTTTGTGGATCATATGAGCCGGGGCTTCGCACCGCCCGGTTCAAAGTTTTTCAGAGACGTTCTGAACTTCTTCGACTTGCGGCCTCAAGATATAGGACCCAACTCAGTGTCCAACATCTACAATTTCCAAGTCTTTTGCGAGGTTTATCTTGGAGAAGAACCTAGTCTGCTGCTCTTCAGAGAGCTTTTTTACTTAAACCGTCAGAATGAGTGCGCCAATGGACCAAGTCTAGAGCTAGGTGGCATCTCCATTCAGCGGCGAAGAGACTGTCTTTTCCCTTATGCTGAGCCACCGAGCCACCCAAAGGACTGGAACATGACTTGGTTCTATTGCCAAGATACGTCACCGGCTGATGAAAGTCCGCTGCCCGGCTTTCGCCCATCACGTCTGGAGTCAACACACCCATTGTCAGACAAACTGACTCCGGCGGAGCGCCAGCCTCTGCTTCCCACCATCAACAAGATCAAGGCTCTCCTGGGCAATGGTCTAAATGGAATCGATCTGGTCCGGGTCTGGATCTCATGGCGGGTGATCCCATTGAGCCGCCGCCCCGGCTTAATGTGTGAGTACACGGGCCGAAAAGACGACCCTCAGAGACACAGCCGCAATGATCTTCCTGAAGACGTTGCAGAGGAGATGACCAAGGCTCTCTTGAACGAGAGCCTGGCAGACTGTGGAAGGACCGGGTTAGCCCCCTTCTGCAAGACCAACCCAGCCCCAGCGGTAAGCCGCCAATCTGATCATCCTATCTTCTTCTGTATATAACCTTCCTCTGAATCGTTTGAAGAAGTTCATCATTGTATTTTTAGGCTGATGACAAGTTCTGGCGGGTCAAATATGACCATGAGGCGGCCAAGAAGGCAAGAAAGGTGAAGAAAGCCGCCAAGAAAGCCGCTCCCCGTAAGAAGGGAAGTAGGCCCACTGCTTTGGAGCTGTTGCAGCTAAGTGACAGCTCCGAGTCTGAGGTAATTCCTAAACCTGTAAGCTCTTGTTATACTTGTCGTTTATTTCTGTCCGCCTTATCAATGCTGTTTATCAACAGGAGGACACCGGAGCCAGTAACCCGGTGGTTGAAGAGGTAACAATATTTTCCTCCGACTCGGAGCCCTTGCCAAGGCTGAAAACCCGAAGAGTAACCCGGAAAGTAAGCTTTTCCCATCCTTTAGCTTACCAAGATCCTCAATTTATTTTGAAGCGACAGGTTCATGAGAGCCGGCGGCACACCCGGACCAGCAAGGACACTGACCTCTCCTCCGGGTTACCTGATGCATCAAGGAAACGCCGGACCGAGGTGATCGCAAAATTGTACCCTTTTCATCCTTTTGCGGGTGTTATACGCCAACCGCTTAATTCTTCTAACTCAAATTATCAGGAGACTTCCCCTTCTTCCGGCGACTCTATGCAGTCGAATCTGCCGGCTTTCAAGACCGCGCCCGGGTAACGATAATCATCTCATGTTGTTCTGATCTTTACTCATATTTTTTGTACTAACCTTTGTTGTTCTTTCAGTGCCCAGGCAAAGCTCACCAAGAGGGTGAAGAAAACCAAGTCGGCCGGAGTGCCGGATTTGCCTGAGCCGGAGGTGACGGTCCAAGACCCGCCAGCTGCCTCCGCCCCCGAAGCCACCACTCCAATGGACACGGCGCCTGCAGAAGCTTCTGCTGACCCGGTGGCCTCCGGCTCGGCCCAACCAACAAATGACCCGGACGTGGTAATCACCCGGACGGAGTTCGTTGAGCCGGGGAGACCTACCGTGCTGGCCAAGTGCTCCGCTAAGGGGGAGTTACTGCAGCCCCACCGGGTGAACCTGGACCTCTCCGACTACACCAACCTGAGCATTGGAGAGCTCGTCTCTGGCTACATCAGCCAAGTGCACAAGAGCCGGGACGCCGAGGTTGCCATGGTGACCCAGATCCAGCAGAAGTTTGAGGTAACATTCTTTTGTCCTCTTACTTACTGCTTAGTTACCTGTACCATGCTAGCCCCCAAGTCGACGACTTATGACTGAGTACGTTGTAGACTTAGGTTCCGGCTTACTCCATTTGAACCGGCAATATGTAGATAGAAAACATTCAATATGCATTAGCCCCCAAGTGCCAAGTGTCTTTGCTTGGAAAACACTTGGGACTTTAAATTTGTAGAGTAATTGTTCATGCCATAAGCCGGAAACTTATACAGGCTGCTGGCAAGAAGCTGGAGACTGACCTTGCTGATCTCACGAGCCGGCTGAAGATGCAAGAGATGGAAACCCGGAAGGCAAACGCCAAGTTCGTGTCCAGCATCGCCGCGCAAGAGAAGCTGAAGACGGAGTTCGACGCTGAGCGGAAGGCATGGGCCGAAGAAAAGGCCGCATTGGTGACCCGGGCTGAACAGGCGGAGAAGACTCTCTCCGAGAAGACCGCTGAGCTCTCCGGCCTAAAGCGCCAGGTTTCCCAGATGGTGGCCGCCATCTTCGGTAAGTCGCCTCACCGGCTTTCATCAAGTTTAGAATGTTTATATCTCATAACTCATCCTTGTTGCCGGCTTATCTGATTATGTTAAACAGGTCCCAGAAGTGCCAACCTCAACCAGAGCGTGGTCACCAAGCTGAAGGCCGTGTATACCCTGGTGGAGCAACTCTACACCGGGTCTCAGCGTGCCTTAGCTGTGGTGGCCTTATCCAACGAGGTGCTGACTCACTTGGCAGAAGTCCTTCGCCGGCTCGTTGTACTGCCTCAACGGATTCAAGAGCTGCAACGGACCTCTGCAAGAGCCGGAGCAATCGCCGCGCTGAGCCGGGCCAAGGCATTCCTGCCGGAGTTAGACCCGGCGGACATCGCCCTTGGCTATCCAAGCCTGAAGGAAGACGGCTCAGCTTTCGATCAGAAGGACTTCGCAGCGTGCGTGAAGGCTGTACGCCCGGTGGCCACCCTTATCGGGAACGACACATATCTGACCAAGTACCAGCCGGGTTACAATGCGGAGAATCAGAGGATTCCAACCCCTCGCTATGAAGCCCTCAACTTGATCCCGCCGGCTCGTCAGCACACTTTCGCCCCGGAGATTGACCCGGCGGGGTTAATTGACGAGGAAGCCCAATTCAAAGCTCTCAGCGGCATCGACTGGAAGTCATCAACCTTCCAGGTCTTGGGATCAACCGGAGGAGAAGATAGGAACGAGCCGGAGACTTCAACTCAGCAAGCGTCGTAACTCGGCCGGCGGTTTACCAAACAATACTCCACCCTTTTAAACTTGATGAGTTGTGTAATAGAGTAGGTGCAACAGTTTATCTCTGCCGTGCCATCGTGCACGTATTGAATGCTAAAGTCTTTTGAAGTTGTCTCATTGATGTTTCTCCGGGTCATAATCAATCCTTTGTTTTTCTTAACCTCAAAAGAGGTGCCTTTAATTATCCTGCATAGAAGGGCAAATCACAAGTCTCGAGGCGGCTTACCGCCCTGAGAATTATAAGTTTTAAATAATCCGGAATATGAAGCAAAAAGGACTTGTCTTCAATGATATCCTGAATACAGCCGTAAGAACATCTTTAATGGCCTGCAAGCATACTTTCGGGTTAGGTAACCCGGATAAGAAGGTTGGTACCGCAACTCCGGTTTATCTGCCTTATAATACCCATTGCGTTCAGCAATACTGTAAACCAAAGTTAAGCCGGCAACGCGAGACCCGGCCGTACACACCTTGACATAATCAGAGAAAACTTGTGATAAAGCGGAAGAACTTAGGGGCTTCCGGTTCGAATACGACCAGAGACCCGGCCCAAAGGGGTTAAGCTAAGATTCGAATACGATCATATAGCCCCCAGTGGGTGTGGCGATGCCAATCAAGAGGGTACCGACAGCTATGTTCTCTTTGGTTCGAATACGACCCATGTTTGAACAGGAAGCCCCCAAGTGATTTTAAGAATTGTTTAACGACGCTGATTCGAAAACGATCCATGTCGGTTCTCAGAGGGGTCAAACTATGATTCAAATATGACCAAAGGTAACCCCCCAATGAGCTCGGCACTTTGCCAATCAAATGGGTATCGACAGCTATGTTCTCTTTGGTTCGAATACGACCTATGTTTGAACAGGAAGCCCCCAAGTGACTTTGCTGCTTACGGCCAGATTCGAATACGATCACAAGCCGGATCCTCCTTCAAGCTATCATGTAATCTTGCAATGAAAACAACACGTGCACATTTGGAGGAGAAAAAAGGACAGAGGTCCTGCTTTATTGCTTATCATAATATATACATAGCTTAGAGAAATATGTACATTATGAGAGCCGGTGGCTCAAGTGTAGTAAGGCCGAAGCTGAGCTATGTTCCACGGCCGACGGGTCTCTTCCTCCGACTTACGTGAATCTTTGTGCTCCCGAATGTCAATGAGGTAATATGACCCGTTGTGCAAGTTCTTGCTGACCACAAAGGGCCCTTCCCAAGGCGGGGATAACTTGTGTGCATCTGTTTGATCCTGGATGAGCCGGAGCACGAGATCGCCTTCCTGGAAGACCCGGGATTTAACCCGGCGGCTATGATAACGGCGCAGGTCTTGTTGGTAAATCGCTGAACGGGCTGCTGCCACATCACGCTATTCGTCCAACAAGTCAAGAGCATCTTGGCGCGCCTGTTCATTATCCGCCTCAACGTAAGCCGCCACGCGAGGTGAGTCATGACGGATGTCACTGGGGAGGACTGCTTCTGCTCCATAAACCATGAAGAAAGGCGTAAAACCTGTAGACCTGTTAGGAGTAGTGTTGATGCTCCATAACACGGAGGGTAACTCCTCCACCCAACAACCCGGCGTCCGTTGCAAAGGGACCAAAAGCCGGGGCTTGATACCCTTCAGAATCTCCTGATTAGCTCTCCCAGCTTGACCATTGGATTGAGGATGAGCCACTGAGGAAACATCAAGTCGGATGTGCTCTCGTTGACAAAACTCCTCCATGGCGCCTTTGGAAAGATTGGTGCCATTGTCAGTTATAATGCTGTGTGGAAAACCAAAGCGGAAAATCACCTTTTTCATAAATTGAACCGCCGTGGCCGCATCACACTTGCTAACTGGCTCAGCTTCCACCCACTTGGTAAATTTGTCAACCGCCACCAATAGGTGAGTCTTCTTATCTTTGGATCGTTTGAAAGGCCCAACCATATCAAGCCCCCAGACCGCAAAGGGCCAAGTAATTGGGATCATCCTCAGCTCCTGAGCCGGCACATGAGCCCGTCGCGAAAACCTATGGCAACCATCACATTTACTGACCAAGTCCTCTGCATCAGCATGAGCCGTCAGCCAATAAAAACCATGACGAAAAGCCTTGGCCACAAGGGACTTTGAGCCGGCGTGATGGCCACAATCCCCTTCATGAATTTCACCCAAGATCTCTTGCCCTTCCTCAGGAGAAACACAACGCTGAAACGCCCCTGTAACACTGCGATGATGCAGCTCGCCATCGATAACAATCAGTGACTTAGCTCGCCGGGTTATTTGCCTGGCCAAATTTTCATCCTCCGGCAACTCGCCCCGGGTCATATAAGCCAGATACGGCATTGTCCAGTCTGGTATGACGTGGAGAGCCGCCACCAGTCGCGCCTCCGGGTCAGGGACAACCAAGTCTTCCTCTGTAGGCAGCTTAACAGAAGGATTATACAGGACATCCAGGAAAGTATTAGGCGGTACCGGCTTTCGCTGAGAGCCTAGCCGGCTTAGGGCATCAGCCGCCTCGTTCTTCCTGCGATCAATGTGCTCCACTTGGTAGCCCTGAAAGTGCCCAGCAATGGCATCAACTTCGCGGCGATAAGCCACCATGAGAGGGTCCTTAGAGTCCCACTTGCCTGATACTTGTTGAGCCACCAAGTCTGAGTCACCGAAACACCTTACCCGGCTCAAGCTCATCTCCTTAGCCATCCGAAGACCGTGGAGCAAGGCCTCGTACTCAGCCGCATTGTTAGTGCAAGGAAACATCAACCGTAACACATAATGGAACTTGTCACCTTTAGGGGAAGCCAATACAACTCCAGCCCCCGAGCCCTCCAACTGCCTGGACCCATCAAAGTGGATAGTCCAATATGTGTTATCCGGCTTCTGCTCGGGCACTTGTGACTCTGTCCAGTCATTGATGAAATCCACCAAGGCCTGAGATTTAACAGCAGTGCGTGGCACGTACTTGAGACCATGAGGTCCAAGCTCTATAGCCCACTTAGCTACTCTCCCTGTGGCCTCTCTGTTTTGAATGATATCACCAAGAGGGGCAGAACTGACCACAGTGATGGGATGACCCTGAAAATAATGCTTAAGTTTCCGGCTTGCCATGAACACACCATAAACAAGCTTCTGCCAGTGCGGATATCGCTAGTTGGACTCAATGAGTACTTCGCTGACATAATAAACCGGCCGCTGAACTGGATGCTCCTTACCCTCCTCCTTGCGCTCCACCACCATAGCTACACTGACGGCTCGTGTGTTCGCCGCCACATATAATAATAAGGGCTCCCTATCAACCGGAGCAGCAAGGACTGGAGGCTCTGCCAGCTGCTTCTTCAAATCCTCAAAGGCAGTATTAGCTGCATCATTCCAGACAAAGTTATCAGTTTTCTTCATCAACTGATATAAAGGCATGGCCTTCTCACCCAAACGGCTTATGAAACGGCTTAAAGCAGCGATGCGACCCGCCAAGCGCTGAACGTCATTTATACACGCCGGCTTAGCCAGGGAGGTGATGGCCTTGATCTTCTCCGGGTTAGCTTCAATGCCTCTGTCAGAAACCAAAAAACCTAAGAGTTTGCCTGCAGGAACACCAAAAACACACTTGGCCGGGTTAAGCATCATCTTGTAGACCCGGAGATTATCAAAGGTTTCTCTCAAATCATCTATCAGGGTTTCCTCTTTTATGGACTTAACCACGATATCGTCCACATAAGCGTGAACATTGCGCCCAATCTGTTTATGAAGACAGTTCTATACACAACGCTGGTAAGTCGCCTGTGCACACTTGAGTCCAAAGGGCATAGACACATAGCAGAAGGCTCCAAAGGGAGTGATGAACGCCGTCTTCTCCTGGTCCTTAACTGCCATCTTAATCTGATGATATCTGGAGTAAGCATCCAAGAAACTTAAGCGCGCACAACCTGACGTAGCATCAATGATTTGATCAATACGGGGGAGGGCAAAAGGATCAGCCGGACACGCCTTGTTTAAGTCCGTGTAGTCCACACACATCCGCCAAGTGCCGTTCTTCTTGAGTACGAGCACCAGGTTAGCTAACCACTCTGGGTGGAAGACTTCAACAATAAACCCGGCTGCCAAGAGCCGGGCCACTTCTTCACCAATAGCTTTCCGCCTCTCTTCATTAAACCGCCGAAGGAACTGCCTGACCGGCTTAAGTTTCGGATCAACATTGAGAGTGTGCTCAGCGAGTTCTCTAGGTACACCTGGCATGTCAGAAGGTTTCCATGCGAAGATGTCCCTATTCTCACGGATGAACTCGATGAGCGCGCTTTCCTATTTTGGATCCAGATTGGCACTGATGCTAAACTGCTGAGATGAATCCCCTGGAACAAAGTCAACAAGCTTAGTTTCATCAGCCGACTTAAATTGCATCGCCGGCTCATTCTCCGTAGTCGGTTTTTTCAGAGAGGTCATATCTGTTGGGTCAACATTGTCTTTGTAAAACTTCAACTCCTCTGTAGCACAAACAGATTCTGCATAAGCCGCATCGCCTTCCTCACACTCCAGAGCCACCTTCCGGCTGCCGTGAACCGTAATGGTCCCATTGTGACCCGACATCTTGAGCTGTAAGTACACATAACACGGCCGTGCCATGAACTTGGTGTAAGCCGGCCGTCCAAATATAGCATGGTATGGACTTCTTATCTTGAACACCTCAAAGGTCAATTTCTCCACCCTGTAGTTGTTCTCATCACCAAAGGCCACTTCCAACTCAATCTTGCCGACTGGATAAGCCGACTTACCAGGTACCACACCGTGGAAGATAGTGTTTGACTAGCTGAGATTCTTATCAACCAACCCCATACGGCGAAAAGTCTCATAATAGAGGATGTTGATGCTGCTGCCTCCATCCATGAGCACCTTTGTGAACTTATATCCTCCCACTTGAGGAGCCACCACTAAGGCCAAGTGGCCCGGGTTATCCACCCCGGGAGGGTGATCCTCCCTACTCCACACTATAGGCTGCTCAGACCACCGCAAGTACCGTGGGACCGCCGGCTCAACAGCATTCACTGCCCTCTTATGAAGCTTCTGATCTCGCTTACACAGACTGGTGGTAAACACATGATACTGTCCACCGCTAAGCTGCTTTGGATTGGTCTGATAACCCCCTGCTGCTGTTGATGACCCTGGCCAGACTGCTGATTAAAGCCCCCTTGACCGTTCTGAGGACCGGAATTGGAGCCGCCGCCCGGGCCATGAAAGCCGCCGGCGCCTGAGCCGCCGCCCGGGCCATTGTAATTCTTAAAGGCCTTCATGATTGCACAATCCTTCCACAGATGAGTCGCTGGCTTCTCTCTAGAGCCATGCCTTGGACAAGGTTCATTCAACAGCTGCTCCAGCGTCGGACCTGACCCGCCGCCTCGGGGAGGGGGCCTCCCTTTGCGTCGCTGGTTATTACCTTGTGAGCTGGCATTGGCTACAAACTCTAGGCTGCCATCGGCCTTGCGCTTGCCTCCTCCTTGGTTCCCCGGGTTAAACTGAGGACCCTTGCCATTGCCGTTCTTCTTTCCCTTCCCTGTCCTTTCATCATCTGAAGGGGGATCCTTGGTACCATCAGAATCGGCGTACTTGACAAGAGCCGCCATTAGTGTACCCATATCACTGCAGTCGCGCTTAAGCCACCCGAGTTTCATCTTCAGGGGCACAAAACGACAATTCTGCTCCAACATTAAAACCGCTGAGCCAGCATCCATCTTGTCTGACGAGTGTATGATCTCCTTAACCCGGCGAACCCAATGTGTCGTAGACTCACCCTCCTGCTGCTTACAGTTAGTCAAATCCACAATTGACATAGACTGCCTATAGGTATATTTGAAGTTTTGGATGAACCGGGCTTTCAGCTCAGCCCAAGACCCAATGGAATTCGGTGGTAGCCCTTTCAACCAAGTGCGGGCAGTCCCATCTAACATGATGGTGAAATATTTATCCATGGCCGCCTCACTGACCTCCAGCAGCTCCATAGCCATCTCATAAATCTCGATCCAGGCTGCAGGCTGTAAGTCTGCTGTGTAATTAGGCACCTTCCTAGGGCCTTTGAAGTCCTTGGGTAGACGCTCATTGCGGATAGCTGGTACTAAACAAGGGACACCCCCAGTCCTGCTGGGGATACCCACGTCGACGGAAGTCGTCGGATAAGCCGGGGGGGGTCTGGTAAGCCGTCAATTGAGGCACTTGCTCCGCCTCTTGCCGTGCTCTGTCCTGGTCTGCTGCGTGAAAGGCTCCATTATGAACCGGGCCGTGGCCAGGGGGCGGGTCATGGCGTCGGACGTTACTTGAGCCGGTTGCTGAGACCATGTGCCAGCTGTAACTCGGGCTCTGGCCTGGCCGAGGGGTCGAGTGGATCCTGTCCCGGCTGTAGGAGTACGCCTCTTGCTGCGCCAGTGCTGTCTGAAGGAGTTCCCTGACCCGGCGGGTTTCAATAGCCGTCGGAGAGTCGCCGTCGACCGGGAGAGCCGCCAGCCGGGCTGCCGCAGCGACCATGTTCTCCAGTGGGTTATTATAATGACCCGGGGGTATTGGCACATACTGAGGCGGGGCAGGGGGCACCTGGGGAGGCCCCATCACCATTGGCTGAATAGGGGTTCCAGACCCGGGCACTATGACCCCTAGCGGGTTACTAGACCCTGCACCTGGCGTGTTGAAGAGATTGCGTGGATCGTAAACCGGAGGGAGTCGAGATTGGGTCTTTTGATGCCTCCTTCTCATGACCTCATTGGACGCGTTCTGATCCATCGTGAGTTGGAAGGACCGCGCCTGGATCAACTGAGTTTGGGCCTCGAGAGCCGCCCTCTCCGCAGTCGTCCTGATCCCTTCTGCTGCAAGGTCCTCCTTAGCTTTCACTAGATCCAATTTTAACTATGCCACCTCCGCATCATGCTGAGCTTGATCCGCCGGGTCAACCGTGGCGGTTAACAGGGCCGTCATCTTGTCCGTGAGATCCATCAGCACCTGAGCCAGAGAAGGCACCGGGTTTCCCGCTCCAGCAGCGGGGTTCTGAACAGGCTGCGCGCCAGCCATAAAGACTCCAACCTGACTTGGCGGCTCAAACGGGTCCGGAATACTGTCACCATCGGAACAACCCATGAGCCTGCCATCTTGAAGTTGATACAACGAGTTTGACTCATCGGTGGCCAACTCGCCGTCAGAGCCGGCGGCCGCCTCATCACCGGACCCAGACAGATCAGAGGGCCCTCCATGGATACACCCCACAAACGCGCGCCTTAAGGCAGGCCGGGCCCGGGCGGGTCGTGCACGCTGAGCCGTCTCGATGAGATCGGCGCAGAGATCCGGCTCAGGGCCCGGCTCACCAATCTTGCAAATGAAAACATGAATTCCGCCAAGGGGACCCGGTACCCGTACTCAATTGAGCCAGCGTCGGGGCCCCAGTTTGCATCGTCGATGTAGAGCTTGCCGCGACGACTCTTGGTCATCCGGCCCACAGCGTATCCCTTGAGCCCTTCGAAGCTGCCCTTCAAGAACTCAAATCCACTGTGCGCTGGCCCCACGGTGGGCGCCAACTGTCGTGGAATTGTCACGGCAGATGTCCTCGAGCTAGGACTTAGTCGTGGAGCCATCGCAACTAGGAAGCTTGAAGGGGTTAATGCGGGACAAGGAACACGAGGGTTTATACTGGTTCGGCCCCTTACGGTGAAGGTAAAAGCCTACGTCCAGTTTGATGTGGTATTGATTAGGGTTTCGATAACGAGGGAGCTAAACTGCTATGCCCGGCTCTCGATGAGATTGTTCTTGCCCCTAAACCGCTGACGGGTCGTCCCTTTATATAGGGAGGCTGACGCCCAGTAGCTCTCAGAGTCCCTGGCCGGCTCATAAGAGTGTCCGGCTCGGACTCTTAACTATTCTTGCCTTACACTACAAGTTCTACCATAATAATGATTGTAACGACGGGCCTTAAGCCATATCCGGGTCTTAAGCCCATCTTTGGCCCACCATCTCTAAGTTTGGCGCCGGGCTTCTGGCAATGACCATATGAGTGACCCGGCCTCTCCTGGCGGGTGACTCTAAGGTCTATATCCTCAACAGTGACCTTTTGAACTTATGCATAGGGGTTGGCACACGTTTCCATCTTGACTCTCCGGTAGAAACTTTGCGTCACTCTTTGAAGTTATTTGTGTTGGTAGAATAGATGAATCTGAGATTGTGTGATGCATATCGTATAATCATACCCACGGATACTTGAGGTGACATTGGAGTATCTAGGTGACATTAGGGTTTTGGTTGATTTGTGTCTTAAGGTGTTATTCTAGTACGAACTCTAGGATAGATCGAACGGAAAGAATAGCTTCATGTTATTTTACTACAGACTCTTGAATAGATCGATCAGAAAGGATAACTTTGAGGTGGTTTCGTACCCTACAATAATCTCTTCGTTTGTTCTCCGCTATTAGTGACTTCGTAGTGACTCTTTGTTGCATGTTGAGGGATAGTTATATGATCCAATTATGTTATTATTGTTGAGAGAACTTGCACTAGTGAAAGTATGAACCCTAGGCCTTGTTTCAACGCATTGCAATACCATTTGTGCTCACTTTTATCATTAATTACCTTGCTGTTTTTATATTTTCAGATTACAAAAACCTACATCTACCATCCATATAGCACTTGTATCACCATCTCTTCGCCGAACTAGTGCACCTATACAATTTACCATTGTATTGGGTGTGTTGGGCACACAAGAGACTCTTTGTTATTTGGTTGCAGGGTTGCTTGAGAGAGACCATCTTCATCCTACGCCTCCCACAGATTGATAAACCTTAGGTCATCCACTTGAGAGAAATTTCCTACTGTCCTACAAACCTCTGCACTTGGAGGCCCAACAACGTCTACAAGAAGAAGGTTGTGTAGTAGACATCAAGCTCTTTTCTGGTGCCGTTGTCGGGGAGGTGAGTGCTTGAAGGTATATCTTTAGATCTTGTAATCGAATCTTTTATCTTCTTTTTTTATCACTAGTTTAGTCTATAAAATAAAACTACAAAAAAATGGAGTTGAGGGTGCCTCATATGCTTCATCTTTTTAATATATTTCGTGAAAATGAGGGAAAGGAAAATTGTGTCCGAGTGCTAGAAGAAGAATGCATTAAAATGTTTGGCACTAAATCTTTGAATGATGAGCCTAATTGCAATGTTGTTAGTTCTTTGAATAACCATAGTACTTTTGATGATTGTACTAGTCATGATGAAAATGTCTCTTATAAGCATGTCAATTTTTGTGGAGTGCATAGAGCTTGCAAGCACACAACAAATAGGGAAGATAGATTTTGCAAGAGGCATAAGTATTTAGAAACTAAATGGTTGCAAGAGAGGCTAGATGCTTGTGCTGAAAATTTAAAATTTCTTTGCCATCCTTATGAACTTTGCAATGAACGTGATCATTTAAATCTCCAATGCAAATTGTTTCATGATCGGATCGTGTTCAAAAATTGTGATGACTTGATTTCCCTTGCACATCATAATGAACTTAGTTTGCTTGTGGGTTATGAAGAAATGAAACATATAACTAAGGATCTTCCAAAATTTGTCCTTGATAAAGTTCTTGATTTTGATATAGAGGAAATTTATATGTATTGCGCGGTGAATTGCATTGAAAATACTTATGTTGCCAATTACATAAAAACAAGAAAAAAAATAGAAGATGAAGAGAATACATATGAAAGGGAAGAGATTTCCCAATATCCTCCTATTCTTTCTTATGATGAATCAGGTAACGAGGAGGAGCTTTCTATTCAACCAATCTCATTAATAAGGAGCTCCAAAAAGAGGATTAAACCCACACATGATGCGAAGAAGAAAAAGAAAAGAAGTAGAAGCAAAGGTAAAAAGGTATCCCTCCCAAATGATGTTGCTCCTATTACTCATTGTGATGATGATAATTGCTATACTATTGGTGCTATCCATACTATCAATGATGAGAGTGATTATGCGTATGATATGCAAAGGCCCAAGCTTGGGGATGCTATGTTTGATGAGAATGACATGTTTGAGAATATATTTGCTGCAATTAATGTTTGTCCCAAGCTTGGGGATGCTATGTTTTATGAAGATGATATTTTTAACCTCCCAAGTTTTGATATGCAAATTTATTATGATGATAGCATGCCTCCTATTTATGATGATTATATTGATGAAAGTGGGTTTGGAAGAGTGTCAACTTTAGGAAGTAATGATCCCACTATTTTGGAGGGTGTTGAATCTTATTGTGAAAATTATGAAAGTGGATTTAGAGAGGTCGTGACTTTATTTAGTAATGATTCCACTATCTTGGAAGAGGTTTCAATTGATTATGATGAGAACAAAGTTGCTACTTATGATGATTATTGTGATGACACTTATGCTATAAAAAGTAGTGATGATTATTTTTACAAAACTTGTCATGATTATGATTACCCTTTTTCTGAACATTACTCTTTTAATGTGGAAACAATTTATAGTATTTGAGTTTCTTATGATACTCCCACTATTCCGAATGAGAAGAAATTTGCTTATGTGTAGAGTAATAAAAATTCTATGCTTGTAGATCATGAAAAGAATGCTTTATGTGATGGTTATATTGTTGAATTCATTCATGATGCTACTGAAAATTATTATGAGGGAGGAATATATGCTTGTAGGAGTTGCAATAATATCAAGTTTCCTCTCTATGTGCTTAAAATCTTGAAGTTATGCTTGTTTTGCTTTCCTATGCTAGTTGATTCTTGTTCCCATAAATTGTTTGCTCACAAAATCCCTATGCATAGGAAGTGGGTTAGACTTAAATGTGCTAGTCATATTCTTCATGATGCTCTCTTTATGTTTCAATTCTTATCTTTTATGTAAGCATCATTGAAATCATCATGCCTAGCTAGAAAGGCATCAAAGAAAAGCTCTTGTTGGGAGACAACCCAATATTTACCCTTACTTTTTTTGTGTGTTCACATGATTATGCTACTGTAGTAATCATGTTTTATAGATTTTGTTTCAATAAAGTGCCAAGTAAGACCTTTAGGATAGCTTACGACGATAGCTGTGTTGATCCTGCTAAAAATCAGAAACTTTCGCCCCCAGTAAATTAGTTTTGATAATTCACATAAACGTGCTTTTGATATGATTCTTTTTGCTCTGGATTGGTACACAAATTGCTTAGGTTTTCCTAATTTTTCAGGATTTTTGGAGTTACAGAAGTATTCGAGAGTTACAGATTACTACATATTGTTCTATTTTTGACATATTCTGTTTCCATTGTGTTGTTTGCTTATTTGATGAATCTATGAGTAGTATCGGAGGGTATGAACCATAGAGAAGCTGGAGTACAGTAGATATAACACCAATATGAATTTAGAATGAGTTCACAACAGTACCAAAAGTGGTGATTTATTTTCTTATACTAACGGAGCTTACGAGTTTTCTGTTGAGTTTTGTGTTGTGAAGTTTTCAAGTTTTGGGTAAAGATTCGATGGACTATGGAATAAGGAGTGGCAAGAGCCTAAGCTTGGGGATGCCCAAGGCACCCAAAGGTAATATCCAAGGACAACCAAGAGCCTAAGCTTGGGGATGCCCCGGATGGCATCCCCTCTTTCGTCTTCGTTCATTGGTAACTTTACTTCGAGCTATATTTTTATTCACCACATGATATGTGTTTTGCTTGGAGCGTCATTTTGTTTTCTTTTGTTTTACTTGATGTTTGAATAAAATCATTGGATCTGGAATCTCGAATGAAAAAGAATCCTCCCGTGGCTAGTTAATTATTTGACTACGCAGTGTTCTTCACTTATATCTTTTTGGAGTAGTTTGTTGTTTACTCACGTGCTTCACGTACATCCTATGAGTAAATTGTTGAATGAATTGAATATCACAAATCTAAATTTATATATGTTTCATATGCTTATACCATGGGGAGTAATGACTTCACATATAATAAGTATAGGTGGTAAATTTATTGAAAGTTAGCAAACGCAGAATTGGTCACTTGAACAATTCATGAAAGAATATTAAATGAAGAGAGATGTCACATATGAATATACTATCTTGGACATATTTTGTAACTGTGAGCACTCATTAAAATATGACATGCTAAAAGGTTGATGTTGGACAAGGAAGACAACTTAATGGGTTATGTTTTCCTATATCCGAAACGTTATATTGTCTTGGATCATCCAACATGTTGAGCTTGCCTTTCCCTCTCATGCTAGCCAAATTCTTTGCACCAAGTAGAAATACTACTTGTGCTTCCAAACATCCCTTAAACTAGTATTTCCATGAGAGTCCACCATACCTATGTATGGATTGAGTAAGATCCTTCAAGTAAGTTGTCATCGGTGCATGCAATAAAAATTGCTCTCTAAATATGTATGATCTATTAGTGTGAAGAAAATAAGCTTTATACGAACTTGTGATAGGGAAGAAATAAAAGCGACGGACTGCATAATAAAGGTCTTTATCACAAGCGGCAATATAAAGTGACATTCTTTTGCATTAAGATTTTGTGCATCCAACCATAAAAGCGCATGACAACCTCTGCTTCCCTCTGCGAAGGGACTATCTTTTACTTTTATCTTCTACCCTTATACAAGAGTCATGGTGACCATCAACTTTCCTTTTTACACTTTTTCCTTTGGCAAGCACTTTGTGTTGGAGCAATCCGGATATATATATCCACTTGGATGTAGGTTTTCATAAATTATTATTGTTGACACTACCCTTGAGGTAAAAGGTTGGGAGGAAAAACTATAAGCCCCTATCTTTCTCTGTGTCCGATTAAAACTTTGAACCCATAAATATCACATGAGTGTTAGCAATTGTGAAAGATTATATGATAGTTGAGTATGTGGAGTTTGCTGAATCAAAGCTCTTACATAGACCCTTCCCGCAAATAAGATGAATTGCAATTGTTTGATGACTAAGAGCACGGTTTGTTAGTTTTCAAGAAAGAATATGATCTACTTTAACATGTGAATAGCTTGTTACTTGATCATGAGAAGTTTTATGAGTTGAGCTACTGTTATGATATATAATGATGCTAGAAAAAGTGATTGGAACTATCATTGATCAAACTTATACACTTGCCAGCATTCACACTTCATAAATTATTTATTTTATCATTTACCTACTCGAGGACGAGCAGGAATTAAGCTTGGGGATGCTGATACGTCTCCAACGTATCTATAATTTATGAAGTATTCATGCCATGTTTACAATAGTTTTATATGATTTTGGTATGATTTGATTAGAACTAACCCGGACTGACGCTATTTTCAGCAGAACTACCGTGGTGTTGTTTTTGTGCAGAAATAAAAGTTCTCGGAGTGCGATGAAAATCAACGGAGAATTTTTCTGGAAAGTATACAAATACTGGAACGAAGAGTTACCGGAGGGGAGGCCCGTGGGCCCCACGAGGGTGGAGGGCGCGCCCACCCCCTAGGGCGCGCTCCTGTGCCTCGTGGACTCTCCGTGGGGCCCCCTGACTTGTTCTCATCGCCAACCTCTCCTATAAATCCCCAAACCTCCAGAAAATAACCTAGATCGGGAGTTCCGCCGCCACAAGCCTCTGTAGCCACCAAAAACCAATCGGGACCCTCTTCCGGCACCCTGCCGGAGGGGGATCCATCACCGGTGGCCATCTTCATCATCCCGGCGCTCTCCATGACGAGGAGGGAGTAGTTCACCCTCGGGGCTGAGGGTAAGTACCAGTAGCTATGTGTTTGATCTCTCTCTCTCTCTCGCGCGCGTTCTTGATTCAGCACGATCTTGATGTATCGCGAGCTTTGCTATTATAGTTGGATCTTATGATGTTTCTCCCCCTCTACTCTCTTGTCATGGATTGAGTTTTCCCTTTGAAGTTACCTTATCGGATTGAGTCTTTAAGGATTTGAGAACACTTGATGTATGTCTTGCATGTGCTTATCTGTTATGACAATGGGATATTCTCTTTGAAGTTCTTTGTGTTGGTTGAATAGATTAATCTGAGATTGTGTGATGCATATCGTATAATCATACCCATGGATACTTGAGGTGACATTGGAGTATCTAGGTGACATTAGAGTTTTGGTTGATTTGTGTCTTAAGGTTTTATTCTAGTACGAACTCTAGGATAGATCGAACGGAAAGAATAGCTTCGTGTTATTTTACTACGGACTCTTGAACTAGTGAAAGTATGAACCCTAGGTCTTGTTTCAACGCATTGCAATACCATTTGTGCTCACTTTTATCATTAGTTACCTTGCTGTTTTTATATTTTCAGATTACAAATGTCACATCCCTAGCTTCTGGTAATGCACTAGGCTAGTGTGTGCATCATGTTTAATCTTGAAAGAAAGTTGAAATGGGGATGACAGAACCCTCACTCCCCCCTGAAACCAACTAGGGTTTACTAAAATTGGTTTCAATGAACCCAAAATGCCCTTCACAAAATGTTCATCATTTCTGGATTGGGCTAAAACCCCTGGCAAAAATGGTGCACACTTTTCTAGGACATTCTGGATTTTTGAATTAAATCATAAGTATTTGAATTTGGACATTTAAATTCTATAAAATATTTTAACTGTCCAAATAATCTTGAAAGCATTTGAGGGCTGTTGGAAATAGTTTCAAAAGTGCCCACAATTATTTTCAGGATCTTACAAAACGAATTAGTATTTTTACTAATTCAAAACAGAGAAATAAAATAGAAAATAGAACATATTACTAACTGAGAGAGAGAGAGAAAGGCCAGAGGCCACTTACCTGGCGCCCACCCGCGGCCCAGCAGAGGCCCAGCCCAGCCGGCCGTGCCAGTCATCGCCTACCTCTGCCAGTACGCAGAGGAGGGACACCGCGACGCCGCCACGCGCGCCACGGCGTCACCTGCTTGCCGCCCGCGCCTCTGGAGGATCTGGACGACGCCCATGTCGCCGCTCGACCGCCCCGACACTTCATTCCCCCCTGCTTCTCTCTGTCGCCCTCTCCTCGCCATGGCCGAAGCAGCCGTCGCCGTCCCGCCCACATAGTCGCGCCCACCGTGCTCCCCTCGCCTCCCCGACGTGTCCACGAGCATCGCCACGCTGCCCATGTTCCCTCCGTCGATTCACACCTCGCCGGAAGCCCTGCTCCATCGTCACGGCGTCGTCTTCAACCTCTCGGTCACCGAGATCGCCGGCGACCTCCCGACGTCGTCAGCCCGTCCCCGACCGCGTTGTTTGCTTCTACGTGACCGCAGTGAGCTCCCTTACCTTCTCCCCCTTCCCATTCTCGCTCTTGAGCACCGTAGCAACTGCATGTAGCTCACCCGCACGCGCCGCCGCCGAGCTCGTGGCCGACGAGGCTCCGGCCATCCAACGGTCGCACCACCATGGCCGTTAGCTTCACCCCATCGCCAGGAGCCCATAGCACCATCGCACGCCCCTCTCCGCGCCCTCTAGCTACGGGTTCGACTACACCCGTACCCTGGCAGCCGCACAGCTCGTCGCCGGCGCCACTCCGGCCACTCCCCGGCCGCGCCAGCCCCACGGTTGGATGCGGACGAGCGTCTGCATCCCGCAGCTGTGCTCCGCGCGCCAAACGGCGCCCCGTAGGGGAAACCCGTGGTTCGCTGCCCCGTCTGGCCTCGCCGGCGGCTAAACGGCGGTGAGTTGACCCCATTTGACCAGGCTAACCCCCTCCCCTGAGTCAATGACAAGTGGGGCCCGCCTGCTAATTAACCTGGGTTAACCTTAACTAACTCTAAATTAGTTAGTTAACTAACAGTGACACTGATGTGTGGACCCCACACATCAGGTTTGAACTGGACGACCCCGCTGACCAGCTGACGTCACAGTGATGCAGTGTTGATGCAATAACTCATTTCTGGATTTATTCTTATATAGGAAATTCCAGAAAATGCTATAAATTTCTAAAAATCATAGAAAATCAACCATAACTCCAAATGAAATAATTTATATATGAAAAATTATCAAAAAATCCAATCTATCCATTTATCCTACTTTCATGCATGAAAAACCAACTTATACCTGCTGTATAAGTGAAAACATTCAAATGGCATTTTAAATGCTCAAACTAGAGTTTGCATTTGAACCTTTGGTTCAAATGGACTCCCTTGCACTTGTTGCTAGCTGCATTAGCTCAATTCATAGCATATTGCCATGTCACATTCATGCATCATATTGTTGCATTGCATTGATTGTGTTTCCTCTCTGTTGCCGGTGTTTGTCCCCTCTCAATAGACGACGTTCTGACGATTTGATCGATGACACTGATGAAGAGTTTTGCCATCTTCAGAAGTGCCAGGCAAGCAAAACCCCCTTGTTCATTCCGATACAATCCCACTCTCTCGCTCCTGCTCTCTTTTACTGCATTAGGACAACAACGATTCATCTGTTACTTGCTGCGGTAGCTGAACCCCTTTATCCTCTGCATGACCTGTCATTGCCACAGTAAATAGATGAAACCCACTAGCATGAGTAGGAGTTGTTTGAGCCCTGATGTGCCTACTCATTCATGCTTGTTTGTCATGCCTGCTATTGCTTAGAGTTGTGTCAGGTCTGATTCATCGGGGATGAATTGTATGTGGTGAACATGTCCTACTGTTGAGAGCTAAGTGTGTGAACACGATTTGGTAAAGGTAGCGGTGAGAGGCCATGTAGGAGTACATGGTGGGTTGTCTCATTGCAGCCGTCCTCGGGAACTGAGTTCTGTGTTTGTGATCCATGAAACAGCTACTACCACGCATTGGAATGCTTAAGTGCCCCTCTCGACTTATTAATCAACCTGATCTCTGTCCAGGAGTTGCAACTAGTTTCTGGTGTTTGTAGGTAGTGTTAGTAGTCTACCAAGTGGTACCCGGTACAGGTGGGCTTGGGACAGACTAGGCACCGTGGCACGGTGTACCAAGCGTAGATCCATCCGTCGAGGTGGGCTTGGGAACCCTGCACACATCGTTTGGGGCCGTGAGCGACACCCCGGCCGGATCTCCTTGCGGATGGAACCTGAATAGGCGATAAACCTAGACGAGAGACTTGTGTGGTTAGTCAGGTCGTGGCCGACTCCCTCGCCAGGCTTCCGCTTGAAGGTTGCCGAGGTACACGACGTGTACGTGGTGGTAAGTGGCGAGAGCGTGTGTGAAGAAGTACACCCCTGCAGGGTTAACATCATCTATTCGAATAGCCGTGTCCGCGATAAAGGACTTCTGGGTTGCCTATAACAGTTCATAGACAAGTGAAAGTGGATACTCTAAAATGCGCAAGATAAGCGTGAGTGCTATGGATGGCGTTCTCGTAGGGAGACGGGAGCGGATCCATAGTGGTGTATTGAAATGGTGAATATGTGGACTCGTGTGCGCCACCTCAAAAGAGTTACTTGCAATTGTAGCTTAGGATACCCACCGAGTCAAAGCTGGCTTGCTGCAGTTAAACTCCACCACCCCCTTTGATACTGATGCATATGTAGATAGTTCTGATGTAAGTCTTGCTGGGTACAATTGTACTCACGTTTGCCCATTTTATGTTTTGCAGAGAGACGTCAGTCTCGCTAGTAGTTCCGTGTGGACTTCGACGTTTAGCTTGATACCTCAGCTACGATCTTGTGCCCTCGGTAGGATCTGGTAGATAGTCAGGCTTCACAGCCTTTTTCTTTTGTAGATGTCTGTACTCAGACATGTTAAGCTTCCGCATGTGCTTTGACTTGTATGCTCTGAATGTTGGGTCATGAGACCCTTGTTTGTAATATCTCGCTCTTCGGAGCCTAATGAATAAATACTCTGAGTCGTAGAGTTGTGTTGTGATGCCATGTTGTATTTGCACATATCGAGCATATTGTGTGTATGATTGGAATGCTTGGTATGTGTGGGATCCGACAACCTAGTTGTTTATCCTTGGTAGCCTCTCTTATGGGGAAATGTAGTCTTGTGCTTCCTTGAGCCATAGTAGTCCGCTACAGCCCGGTTCACCGGAGTCCTGCTAGCCCAGCACTACTGCTCCGGAACACTTGACTGGCCGGCATGTGATTCACTTCGTTCCTGTGTCTGTCCCTTCGGGGAAATGTCACGCGGTGACATCCGGAGTCCTGCCTAGCCTGCTACAGCCCGGGTTCCCGGAGTCCTGTTAGCCCAGTGCTACAGCCCGGATTCGCACGCTGCTGACCGACATGCTCGATGTTGATTCATGTATGCCTGTCCCCATAAGTTAGTGCCACTTTGGGTTCACGACTAGTCATGTCGGCCCGGGTTCTCTGTCATATGGATGCTAGCGACACTATCATATACGTGAGCCAAAAGGCGCAAACGGTCCCGGGCCATGGTAGGGCGACACCCGTGGGAATACCGTGCATGAGGCCGCAAAGTGATATGAGGTGTTACCGGCTAGATCGATGTGACTTGGAATCGGGGTCCTGACAGCTTTGGTATCAGAGCCTGATTGCCTGTAGGATTACCAAGCCAAACTGGTCGAAGTTGAGTCTAGAAATGCTTTAGTTATATAAGGGAATTGATTGTGGAAGGGAACGTAAGGCTCTTTTACTCCTTTACCTTATAGCCTTCTGATCTGAGTCATCCTCTTCTCTTCTACGGGGATTAAGAACTAGGCTTCTCATCTTTCTATTAGGATCACGTGTTACTAATCCGTAGACTCGTAGGATTGTTGGTCTCAAGCCTCAGTTCAGTTTCTACCACTACAGTGTGTTGTTAGTTGGACTTGAAACCTTGTTATTGTGATGTTAAGTGGTTATGCCACCATTTTCGCTGGATGTCTTCTTTTTGAGCATTTACAGCCGTTATGCTGTCCGAGTCATCCCAGGCTTCTAAATAATCTGATGCATTTGCAAATCCCTTCTTTCCGTTCTCGATGTTCCTTTGGGCCAGATTAACCACACTAATCGTTGAGTTGAGGTACTCTGTTGCCTTGACATATATGTTGGAGTTAATATTATGATCCTAGGTGTCTTAGAGGACCATTTAGTAATCTAGCAATGCTTGCATCCCCAGTGTGATGATTCTGGCCATTATTCTCGAAAGCATCCCATGATGCCACTTAGTTAGTAGGCATTCTATTCCCGGGTTTCTGAACTCGAGATTCACTCCACTTACCTCGTGTTGATAGTGTTGCTCGTACCTTTAGGATATTAGTAACCTTTGCGATAGTCCTCGAGGTCCGTGGTATACCATTCTTCCAAATACCATGAACCATCCTTGGCAGAAGTTCCTCGTTGAACCAAAAGATCACAACCAGAGTGCTCTTGACGAGTTCTCCATTCTGCATTGTGAATCTGCCAGTCCTACCTTTCTGCATGGATTATCTGGAAGAAATATGTTGAACTTGTTTGACATACTAAATTTATGCATCCGCAACTCAGAAAACCATATGTTCCTTTGAGTTGTCCCTCTTTAGTTATTTTCTGGCCCTCGTCTATCAATTGATAGTCAGGAGTAATTGTGCATTTGTGTTATCGATGCCTATTATTCTTGTGGTCTGTCAAGCCATTCTAATCTGGAATGACTAGGAGAAACAAACTCTAGTACCTCGTCCATCTTTGGGATTGGGTCAAAGTAGTTGTATTCCACAGATCAAAATGCCAATCCATCTTTTTCTCTGCTCTACCTTGGAGCGTTACCATCTTTATGTCAAGAGTGTCATGAGAATTGCACCACCTCTTATGAATTCTTGACGCAGTGATACTTCTCGCCATCATTATTCATTCCTCGGTCCCGTGTTGTCACAACCGGAATACCTACAAGTGAACCGTGATGTGTGAAATCAATACTCTGAGCAACTCATTGCTTGGTAGTTAATGGACAACACTCTCATTCTTATTGTGCTGGTTATTAAATCAACATCCTAAGATTGACCGTGCTACCTAGTCCTTATTTCTGGTGCACTCTTCGATCAATGAGTTAGGATTTTGTCAAACCCTTACTCTCTTGATCACATCGTCTTGCCCTAAAAAGCAAGATTGATCTCGAGCTTAGCAACGTACCGGTGGTTCGTGATTTTCCGAATATCTTCTTGGAAGTGTTACTAGGTTATCCACTGACTGTTATGTTGAGCTCGTGATCAAGTTGGTTTTCTTATAAACCACCCCTTCTCCAAGAATCTGTGTTGGATACCCCTGAGCTAGTTGGTTAAGCTGAACAACAACTTGGAGAGTTGGAAGATAAAAGCTTGCCTAACTTAGTTCATTCCAAAGGGATATCTTGTGTTTGTGTGTTTGTTGTAGAAAGATGATTTCTTCATCGATTGGTCCTTGTGATCAGTTGTTGAACCTATCGTCTTGCCCAAACCTTGATTTGAGTGTGGGCCATCGTCAAATCAAGTTAGAACCAACGATATTCGTAATGTTGTGTTACTCGTGGTTGATTCCTCGAGCATACACCATTACATCCTTTGGTCTGACCAATGCAATCACCATGTTCACTTAATTGTGGAATTTCATCTATATGGAAGCTTGGATGAATTGTTGTTGAGCCCATCAGCAACACTGCTACCTTCTCCATGATTCGTGTTGAACATCCAGCTAGTATTGGAAACTTTGTAAGCATTGCCTTCATGTTCCGCTAATGAGGTATACGTTTTGATGGAAGAAGTGACTTCCTCTGGTTTATGTGCAATCGATGCAAGTTGCCGCCGTGAACTCGAGAAAGCTTGTTTTTGCTTCCTTTGGAATCATCCCAAGTCAGTCATGCATATGTGCGAAGTATTCTATGGTCTGGAGACTTGCAACCTTCAATCTATATGTGTTCCTAGCACACCAAGCCATTGATTGATTTGTTCAAGGAAAAGGAGTTGCCGTGCGAATACTAGTTCATGCACAAGGCTTCGATATCCTCGTTGATGGTTCCCCACCTGAACTCGGTAGTGTTTTATTATAAGACTACTACGTGGCCATGCTTGTCTAGGACAGTGTGTTCACAGGTTGTAGCAGAACCAACGCGTTTTGGAGTTTGCTATCGTAGTTCATCTCCCGAGAATCTCGCAACGTCATCTCGTCGATTTGTGTTGCAAACCTTCATTTTTCTTCCTAGACTCGATGAGTCTGGAATATCCTGCCACCAACCAGATCTGAATCTCGGGCAGATGTGATGGTTGGAACATTTCCCAAGAGCTATAATATTGGTCTCTCTGTTACCGGTAAGTGGATGTCGTGGCCAACACACCCAGCCGGAAGACCTATTATTGTAGTATCTTGATTGAGAAAGTTGGCCACCTCCCCATAAGGATTTCGTAGGATTTACTTCCGTAGTTCTCCTTATGGATTCTTGTGCTCCCGAAGTCCGACCTTTACTTGATGGCCATGTTGAGCTTTTAAGCATGACAATGGTAGCTAGAACATCAAGGAGAACATTAGAAGCGGAGTACTAAGTGTCTCTCGGTCGATCATCCAGATTTGCTTCTTTGGCATTGCCAAGGAAAAATCTGAGAAAGTGTTGTCCTCCTTTGCACCTGCATCCTCCATCACCGTTCATCATGGTAGTATGATGTGTTGCCAGGATCGTCGGCACGGATGTTGGTAAAACCTTGATGAGTATGGAAATGCTCAAGTTCTTGAGAGCATGCTCAGGCACTAGGCAATATCCTCGGTACCAATTGAAGCATGCTTTCCGTTTGCCGAGTTGTTCTATAATCATAGTTCCTTTCCGATTTGAGTATGCCATTCCTTCAAACTCCTTCAAACGATTGTTAATGAATTTCCTTAGGCTGGTATAACGAGTTTCTATGATCTCTGTATCAAAAGTAATTCTTTTTGCCACTTAAGGGAATAATTTTACGAGTCACCTCTTCCAAGGTGCCCCGTTATGGAATCATGGCAATTTTTCCTCGCTACTTTGAAACCCTCGTCAAATTGTTTCTTCCGGCCCTCCTGGTGCATGTTTTTCCTCTCAGCTCGAGAGATGTTTCAATGCCTCCCTCCATGAGTTGATCCTGAGTTGTTCGATATTCGAGAAGATCGATCCTTCTAGAGTTCTCCCTTTCCTCTTGTTGTCTTGTCGATTGGAGTTCTCAGAGCAAGACATCGAGACAAAGATGGTGATCGAATCAACGTTCTTATGAAGTGCAACTTGGATCGTGAAGATCATGTTAGCTCGTACCCCCTCTGTCTTCTTACCTCACGTCTTGAATCTCGGGACGAGATTCTTGTTTAGTAGGGGTGAGTTGTCACATCGCTAGCTTCTGGTAATGCACTAGGCTACCCTCATGTGTGCATCATGTTTAATCTTGAAAGAAAGTTGAAATGGGGATGACAGAACCCTCAGCACCCCCCTGAAACCAACTAGGGTTTACTAAAATTGGTTTCAATGAACCCAAAATGCCCTTCACAAAATGTTCATCATTTCTGGATTGGGCTAAAACCCCTGGCAAAAATGGTGCACACTTTTCTAGGACATTCTGGATTTTTGAATTAAATCATAAGTATTTGAATTTGGACATTTAAATTCTATAAAATATTTTAACTGTCCAAATAATCTTGAAAGCATTTGAGGGCTGTTGGAAATAGTTTCAAAAGTGCCCACAATTATTTTCAGGATCTTACAAAACGAATTAGTATTTTTACTAATTCAAAAAAGAGAAACAAAATAGAAAACAGAACAAATTACTAACTGAGAGAGAGAGAAAGGCCAGAGGCCACTTACCTGGCGCCCACCCGCGGCCCAGCAGAGGCCCAGCCCAGCCGGCCGTGCCAGTCATCGCCTACCTCTGCCAGTAGGCAGAGGAGGGACACCGCGACGCCGCCGCGCGCGCCACGGCGTCACCTGCTTGCCGCCCGCGCCTCTGGAGGATTTGGACGACGCCCATGTCGCCCGCTCGACCGCCCCGACACTTCATTCCCCCCTGCTTCTCTCTCTCGCCCTCTCCTCGCCATGGCCGAAGCAGCCGTCGCCGTCCCGCCCACGTAGTCGCGCCCACGGTGCTCCCCTCGCCTCCCCGACGTGTCCACGAGCATCGCCACGCTGCCCATGTTCCCTCCGTCGATTCACACCTCGCCGGAAGCCCTGCTCCATCGTCACGGCATCGTCTTCAACCTCTCGATCGCCGAGATCGCCGGCGACCTCCCGACGTCGTCAGCCCGTCCCCGACCGCGCAGTTTGCTTCTACGTGACCGCAGTGAGCTTCGTTACCTTCTCCCCCTTCCCGTTCTCGCTCTCGAGCACCATAGCAACTGCATGTAGCTCACCCGCACGCGCCGCCGCCAAGCTCGTCGCCGACGAGGCTCCGGCCATCCAACGGTCGCACCACCATGGCCGTTAGCTTCACCGCATCGCCAGGAGCCCATAGCACCATCGCACGCCCCTCTCCGCGCCCTCTAGCTACGGGTTCGACTACACCCGTACCCCGGCAGCCGCACAGCTCGTCGTCGGCGCCACTCCGGCCACTCCCCGGCCACGCCAGCCCCACGGTTGGATGCGGACGAGCGTCTGCATCCCGCAGCTGTGCTCCGCGCGCCAAACGGCGCCCCGTAGGGGAAACCCGTGGTTCGCCGCCGCGTCTGGCCTCGCCGGCGGCTAAACGGCGGCGAGTTGACCCCATTTGACCAGGCTAACCCCCTCCCCTGAGTCAATGACAAGTGGGTCCCGCCTGCTAATTAACCTGGGTTAACCTTAACTAACTCTAAATTAGTTAGTTAACCAACAGTGACACTGATGTGTGGACCCCACACGTCAGGTTTGACCTGGACGACCCCGCTGACCAGCTGACGTCACGGTGATGCAGTGCTGATGCAATAACTCATTTCTGGATTTATTCTCATATAGGAAATTCCAGAAAATGCTATAAACTTCTAAAAATCATAGAAAATCAACCGTAACTCCAAATGAAATAATTTATATATGAAAAATTATCAGAAAAATCCAATCTATCCATTTATGCTACTTTCATGCATGAAAAACCAACTTATACCTGCTGTATAAGTGAAAACATTCAAATGGCATTTTAAATGCTCAAACTAGAGTTTGCATTTGAACCTTTGGTTCAAATGGACTCCCTTGCACTTGTTGCTAGCTGCATTAGCTCAATTCATAGCATATTGCCATGTCACATTCATGCATCATATTGTTGCATTGCATTGATTGTGTTTCCTCTCTGTTGCCGGTGTTTGTCCCCTCTCAGTAGACGATGTTCCGACGATTTGATCGATGACACTGATGAAGAGTTTTGCCATCTTCAGAAGTGCCAGGCAAGCAAAACCCCCTTGTTCATTCCGATACAATCCCACTCTCTCGCTCCTGCTCTCTTTTACTGCATTAGGACAACAACGATTCATCTGTTACTTGCTGCGGTAGCTGAACCCCTTTATCCTCTGCATGACCTGTTATTGCCACAGTAAATAGATGAAACCCACTAGCATGAGTAGGAGTTGTTTGAGCCCTGATGTGCCTACTCATTCATGCTTGTTTGTCATGCCTGCTATTGCTTAGAGTTGTGTCAGGTCTGATTCATTGGGGATGAATTGTATGTGGTTTCGTTTTCCCCTCCATTTTTTTCAAGTTCCAAGGTTTGGCCGCAGCTAGCTTGATTTGGAGACATTTTCTGTTAGGAGTTAAACTTTGGTTTGGAGGCATTGAGCTTTGGCTGTAACTAGCTTTGTTACTTGGTATACCTCTGTCGGCGTTTAGGTAAACACTATCTACCACATTGTTTAATCTGGGGTTTACTCTGGTGCCAAGTGTACTATATTGCTAGATTTAACTTTAATCTATGAGTTGCTCTGTATCTATTTTGGCATAAATGGTTCATACTAGGATTTAATTAGTGACCTTACTTCTGTTGCTTCTTGGTGACTATGAAATATATTGCATTTTCATGGAAGCAGGAGCCGGGTAGTTGTGGAGCGGGTCGTGGGAGAGGCGGTCAGCAAGCGCCGGCTGGACGGTAAGGTGATTCATGTGATGGCGACCATGCCGATGGGCAGGGCAGGGTCGATCATGGCCATCATGGTGTCTCCGAGGGAGAGCGGGGCATCTCCATCGCGCAGCTGAAGAAGTCGATGCTCGGGGCGAGGTTGACCACCATGGCCGGCGTGAAAGCTGGCGGAATTAAAGGCCGGTGACAGGTTCGCCAACGTTGCACCGTCTCTCAACTTGGTGGAGACGCGAAAGGAGAGCCGTGGCGCAATGAAGACCTCGACGCATGCTTCCGTGACCATAACCAGGCCATTGTGCTGGTAATAAAGATACTAATTGTATACATATCCCCCAGCTTCGGAAACATTAGATAAATATCCAACTTATTACTGAAAAATCTTGATTCAAGATAAATGAAACCTTTCCTATATTCAATGAGCTTCGGAAACATTAGATAAATATCCAACTTATTATTGAAAAATCTTGATATAAGATAAATGGAACCTTTCCTATATACAATGAGCTTATTATTTTGACGCCCGGATAATTAAGCTACAGTAACCCTCTCCTAATGATGCCACGTCCTCACGATTACTGTTGCTAATCTTGAGATGATTCAAATCTCGTTCAAATTTCAAATTTAAAATCAAGCCAAACCGTGAAAGTTTCAGAAGTCAAAACTAAAAAGTTCTAAATGTGTTAAATAATTCATAGGTAATAATGGTGGAGAACCCACATTTTTATAAAGTAACTAATGCATTGAGATAAATAAAACAATGGCTTAATCAATTAATTAATGCCTTTTGTACTTAATAAAATGTTAGACTATTTTATTTGGGTACCATAATTAAATGTGGCAGTAGTATATTTAGCTATACTGATTTAGGAGTTGTTTTTGTATTTTTTTAAAGTCAAAGTTAATTTGAAAACTATAGGGAAAAGTAAATGAGCAGAAAAAGAAAAGATAAAACAAAACAAAACAAAAACTATCCTACCGGGCCATTTGGCCCAACTAACTAAAACCAGCCCAACAACCCCCGTTTCCCCTACCTCCTGCTACAGAAGCAGAGGACGCCGTGGAGGCCATCCGCCATAGCCACCGGCCACGTGCCGACCATCCCGCGGCCTTCCCTGGAGGTTAAGAGCATCGCCTTTGCACTCGCCCGAGAACCCTAGCCCCATTCTCCCCCTTCCTCGCGCCGCTTCTCTCTCCCACATACACCCTGGGCGTAGTCGACGTCGCGCCCTCGTCGATCCCGCGACCATCGTCGTCCCCGCGCCCCGCCAAGGTGTCCAGCAGCTCTGCCGTCGTCTTCTTCGTCTTCCTCGTCCACGAGATCAAGCCCGGAGGCACCGCATCGACCGGATCGACGCCGTCTTCCACCTTCGGCCACCGCGACACCATCGCCAGAATTGACGCCTCTGCAGCTCCTAAACTCCTCGAAGAGCCTCCTTGAGCTCCCTTGGTGAGCTCCGCGTCTTTCCCCTCTCTCCTTGGCCTTTTGCGCACCCGTTAGCTAGTTTCTTCGTCGGGAACGAACCACCACCGCGGGACCTCGCCGGAGCCGTTGTTTTAGTCCGCCCCAGCCAACACCTGTGGCGTGGTTCGATGCAACGCATCGCGCTGGTTCTATAAGAGCTTGCGCCACTCCGTTTGGCCACCCATAGCTCACTCCATGGCCGCCGCTGCCGGCACGCCCCTGTACAGCACGCGCGGCCGCTCGCACTTGTCTCTGCCCGCTGCCACTTTCACCTGCTGCCCTGGCTGCTGTTGCTGCTAGCCAACTGTCGCCGTTCCTCGCGGCGCCCGCTTCCCCCGCTCCCGCTCGGTGACCGCGCCTGCCCTCGCTCGCTACAGCCCCACGCCCTGCTGCTACTTCCGCCGCACGCCTATGCTCGGCTCCCGCGCGCCCCGCCCGCGCCTTTCTTCCCACATGCGGCCTCGCCTCGACCCGCCGCCCTCTGCTCCGCCCCCTAGCCCCGCCTCCCCACGATGCCTAGCACTGCTGTAGCCCGGCCCGCGCGTCCCTGCCGCAACTCCACCGCCACCGCCGCTCGTCAGTCCCCGTAGTCATCGCTCCGGCCACCCCCGCACCCACTGGCCCCTTGATACGTCTCCAACGTATCTATAATTTTTTATTGTTCCATGCTATATTATCTTCTATTTTGGACATTATTGGGCTTTATTATACACTTTTATATTATTTTTGGGACTAACCTATTAACCGGAGGCCCATCCCAGAATTGTTGTTTTTTGCCTATTTCAGAGTTTCGCAGAAAAAGAATATCAAACGGAATGAAACCTTCGGGAACGTGATTTTTGGAACGAACGTGATCCAGAGGACTTGGACCCTACGTCAAGAAATCAAACAGGAAGCCACGAGGTAGGGGGCGCGCCTACCCCCCCAGGCGCGCCCTCCACCCTCGTGGGCCCCCTGTTGCTCCACCGACGTATTTCTTCCTCCTATATATACCAATATACCCAAAAACCATCGGGGAATAGATAGATCGGGATTTCCGCCGCCGCAAGCCTTTGTAGCCACCAAAAACCAATCGGGACCCTGTTCCCGCACCCTGTCGGAGGGGGAAACCCTCACCGGTGGCCATATTCATCATCCCGGCGCTCTCCATGACGAGGAGGGAGTAGTTCACCCTCGGGGCTGAGGGTATGTACCAGTAGCTATGTGTTTGATATATCTCTCTCTCTCTCTCGTGTTCTTGAGGTGATACGATCTTGATGTATCGCGAGCTTTGCTATTGTAGTTGGATCTTATGATGTTTCTCCCCCTCTACTCTCTTGTAATGGATTGAGTTTTCCCTTTGAAGTTATCTTATCGGATTGAGTCTTTAAGGATTTGAGAACACTTGATGTATGTCTTGCATGTGCTTATCTATGGTGACAATGGGATATCACGTGATCTACTTGATGTATGTTTTGGTGATGAACTTGCGGGTTCAGTGACCTTGTGAACTTATGCATAGGGGTTGGCACACGTTTTCGTCTTGACTCTCCGGTAGAAACTTTGGGGCACTCTTTGAAGTTCTATGTGTTGGTTGAATAGATGAATCTGAGATTGTGTGATGCATATCGTATAATCATACCCACGGATACTTGAGGTGACATTGGAGTATCTAGGTGACATTAGGGTTTTGGTTGATTTGTGTCTTAAGGTGTTATTCTAGTACGAACTCTATGATAGATTGAACGGAAAGAATAGCTTCGTGTTATTTTACTACGGACTCTTGAATAAATCGATCAGAAAGGATAACTTTGAGGTGGTTTCGTACCCTACCATAATCTCTTCGTTTGTTCTCCGCTATTAGTGACTTTGGAGTGACTCTTTGTTGCATGTTGAGGGATAGTTATATGATCCAATTATGTTATTATTGTTGAGAGAACTTGCACTAGTGAAAGTATGAACCCTAGGCCTTGTTTCCTAGCATTGCAATACCGTTTACACTCACTTTTATTACTTGTTACCTTGCTGTTTTTATATTTTCATATTACAAAAACCTATATCTACCATCCATATTGCACTTGTATCACCATCTCTTCGCCGAACTAGTGCACCTATACAATTTACCATTGTATTGGGTGTGTTGGGGATACAAGAGACTCTTTGTTATTTGGTTGCAGGGTTTCTTGAGAGAGACCATCTTCATCCTACGCCTCCCACGGATTGATAAACCTTAGGTCATCGAGTTGAGGGAAATTTGCTACTGTCCTACAAACCTCTGCACTTGGAGGCCCAACAACGTCTACAAGAAGAAGGTTGTGTAGTAGACATCAAGCTCTTTTCTGGCGCCGTTGCCGGGGAGGCTTGGTAAGCGACACTCACACCCCGTCAACTAAGCTCTTTTCTGGCGCCGTTGCCGGGGAGGTTAGTGCTTGAAGGTATATCTTTAGATCTTGCAATCGAATCTTTTTGTTTCTTGTTTTAGCACTAGTTTAGTTTATAGAAGAAAACTACAAAAAAATGGAATTGAGTTTGCCTCATATGCTTCATCTTTTTAATATCTTTCGTGAAAATGATGGGAAGGAAAATTGTGCTCAAGTACTAGAAAAATAATTACATAGAATGCTTGGCATAAAATATGTGAATAATGAGCATGATTGCCATGTTGTTAGTATGAATTCCTTGAATACCCATGATGCAATTGATATGCAAAGCCACAAGCTTGGGGATGCTATGTTTGATGAAGATGATATGTTTAGTCCCCCAAGTTTTGATGAGCAAATTTATTATGATGAAAGCATGCCTCCTATCTATGATGATTATTGTGATGACACGTATGCTATAAAGAATAATGATAACCATGAAACTTGTCATCTTGATCTTAATTTTCAATCACATGATAGTTATTTTGTTGAGTTTGCTCCCACTACTATTGATGAGAACAAAGTTGCTACTTATGATGATTACTGTGATGAAACTTATGCTCTAAAAAGTAGTGATAATTATATTTATAAAACTTGTCATGATTATGATTACCCTTTTTCTGAACATTACTCTTTTAAAGTGGAAACAATTTATAGTATTCAAGTCTCTTATGATACTCCCACTATTCCGAATGAGAAGAAATTTGCTTATGTGGAGAGTAGTAAAAATTATATGCAAGTAGATCATGAAAAGAATGCTTTAGGTGCTGGTTATATTGTTGAATTCATTCATGATGCTACTGAAAATTATTATGAGAGAGGATCATATGCTTCTACATATTGCAATAATATCAAGTTTCCTCTCTATGTGCTTAAAGTTTTGAAGTTATGCTTGTTTTGCCTTCCTATGCTAGTTGATTATTGTTCCCATAAGTTGTTTTCTCACAAAATCCCTATGCATAGGAAGTGGGTTAGACTTAAAAGTGCTAGTCATATTCTTCATTATGCTCTCTTTATGTTTCAATTCTTATCTTTTATGCGAGCATCATTGAAATCATCATGCCTAGCTAGGGGCGTTAAACGTTAGCGCTTGTTGGGAGGCAACCCAATTTTATTTTAGTTTTTTGCTTTTTGGTTCTGTTTAGTAATAAATAATCCATCTAGATTCTGTTTAGATGTGTTTTTATGCTTTAATTAGTGTTTATGCCAAGTAGAACCTTTGGGAAGACTTGGGTGAAGTCTTTATGATCATGCTGTAAAAAACAGAAACTTTAGCGCTCACGAGATTTGCTTCAACTTTTTACTGGAGAGTGCTATTTAGTTGATTCTTTTTGAAGATGATTACTAGAAAAATTCCTCAGGTCCACCAATTTAGTTTCGAATTTTTGGAGTTCCAGAAGTATACGTTTGATACAGATTACTACAGACTGTTCTGTTTTTGACAGATTCTGTTTTCTTTGTGTTGTTTCCTTATTTTAATGAAGCTATGGCTAATAAAATAGTTTATAAACCATAGGGAAGTTGGAATACAGTAGGTTTAACACCAATATAAATAAAGAATGAGTTCATTACAGTACCTTGAAGTGGTGTTTTGTTTTCTTTCGCTAACAGAGCTCACGAGATTTTCTGTAAAGTTTTGTGTTGTGAAGTTTTCAAGTTTTGGGTGAAAGATTTGATGGATTATGGAACAAGGAGTGGCAAGAGCCTAAGCTTGGGGATGCCCAAGGCACCCCAAGATAATCTAAGGACACCTAAAAGCCAAAGCTTGGGGATGCCCCGGAAGGCATCCCCTCTTTCGTCTACTTCCATCGGTAACTTTACTTGGAGCTATATTTTTATTCACCACATGATATGTGTTTTGCTTGGAGCGTATTGTATGATTTGAGTCTTTGATTTTTAGTTTACCACAATCATCCTTGCTTTACACACCTTGTGAGAGAGTCACACTTGATTCGGAAATTATTAGAATACTCTTTGTGCTTCACTTATATCTTTTGAGTTATATAGTTTTGCTCTAGTACTTCACTTATATCTTTTTAGAGCACGGTGGTGGATTTGTTTTATAGAAACTATCGATCTCTCATGCTTCACTTAGATTATTTTGAGAGTCTTAAATAGCATGGTAATTTGCTTAAATAATCCTAATATGCTAGGTATTCAAGATTAGTAAAAAAAAAATCTTATGAGTGTGTTGAATACTAAGAGAAGTTTGATGCTTGATGATTGTTTTGAGACATGGAGGTAGTGATATCAAAGTTGTGCTAGTTAAGTAGTTGTGGATTTGAAAAATACTTGTGTTGAAGTTTGCAAGTCCCGTAGAATGCACGTATGGTAAACTTTATGTAACAAATTTGAAACATGAGGTGTTCTTTGATTGTCCTCCTTATGAGTGGCGGTCGGGGACGAGCGATGGTCTTTTCCTACCAATCTATCCCCCTAGGAGCATGCGCGTAGTGCTTGGTTTTTGATGACTTGTAGATTCTTGCAATAAGTATGTGAGTTCTTTATGACTAATCTTGAGTCCATGGATTATACACACTCTCACCTTTCCATCATTGCTAGCCTCTTCAGTACCGTGCATTGCCCTTTCTCACATTGAGAGTTGGTGCAAACTTCGCCGGTGCATCCAAACCTCGTGATATGATACGCTCTTTCACACATAAACCTCCTTATATATTCCTCAAAACAGCCACCATACCTACCTATTATGGCATTTCCATAGCCATTCCGAGATATATTGCCATGCAACTTCCACCATTCCGTTTATCATGACATGTTCATCATTGTCATGTTGCTTTGCATGATCATGTAGTTGACATAGTATTTGTGGCAAAGCCACCGTTCATAATTCTTTCATACATGTCACTCTTGGTTCATTGCATATCCTGGTACACCGCCGGAGGCATTCATATAGAGTCATACTTTGTTCTAGTATCGAGTTGTAACCATTGAGTTGTAAATAAATAGAAGTGTGATGATCATCATTTTCTAGAGCATTGTCCCAAGTGAGGAATAAAAAAAGAGAAAGGCCATAAAAAAGAAGAAGAAGGCCCAAAAAAATGAGAGAAACAGAGAGAAGGGACAATGTTACTATCCTTTTTCCGCACTTGTGCTTCAAAGTAGCACCATAATCTTCATGATAGAGAGTCTCTTGTTTTGTCACTTTCATATACTAGTGGGAATTTTTCCTTATAGAACTTGGCTTGCATATTCCAACGATGGGCCTCCTCAAGTGCCCTAGGTCTTCGTGAGCAAGCAAGTTGGATCAACACCCACTTAGTTTCTTTTGTTGAGCTTTCATACATTTATAGCTCTAGTGCATCCGTTGCATGGCAATCCCTACTCCTTACGTTAACATCAATCGATGGGCATCTCCATAGCTCATTGATTAGCCTCGCTGATGTGAGACTTTCTCCTTTTTTGTCTTCTCCACATAACCCCATCATTATATTCTATTCCACCCATAGTGCTATATCCATGGCTCACGCTCATGTATTGCGTGAAGGTTGAAAAAGTTTGAGATTACTAAAGTATGAAACAATTGCTTGGCTTGTCATCGGGGTTCTGCATGATGAGAGCATTCTTGGTGACGAAAATGGAGCATGACTAAACTATATGATTTTGTAGGGATGAACTTTTTTTGGCCATGTTATTTTGAGAGGACATAATTGTGTAGTTAGTATGCTTGAAGTATTATTACTTTTATGTCAATATTGAACTTTTATCTTGAATCTTTCGGATCTGAATATTCATACCACAATTAAGAAGAATTACATTGAAATTATGCCAAGTAGCATTCCACATCAAAAATTCTGTTTTTACCATTTACCTACTCGAGGGCGAGCAGGAATTAAGATTGGGAATGCTTGATACGTCTCCAACGTATCTATAATTTTTGATTGTTCCATGCTATATTATCTTCTGTTTTGGACATTATTGGGCTTTATTATACACTTTTATATTATTTTTGGGACTAACCTATTAACCGGAGGCCCAGCCCAGAATTGCTGTTTTTTGCCTATTTCAGAGTTTCGCAGAAAAAGAATATCAAACGGAATGAAACCTTCGGGAACGTGATTTTTGGAACGAACGTGATCCAGAGGACTTGGACCCTACGTCAAGAAATCAAACAGGAAGCCACGAGGTAGGGGGGCGCGCCTACCCCCCCAGGCGCGCCCTCCACCCTCGTGGGCCCCCTGTTGCTCCACCGACGTATTTCTTCTTCCTATATATACCAATATACCCTAAAACCATCGGGGAACAGAATAGATCGGGAGTTCCGCCACCGCAAGCCTCTGTAGCCACCAAAAACCAATCAGGACCCTGTTCCGGCACCCTGCCGGAGGGGGGAACCCTCACCGGTGGCCATCTTCATCATCCCGGCGCTCTCCATGACGAGGAGGGAGTAGTTCACCCTCGGGGCTGTGGGTATGTACCAGTAGCTATGTGTTTGATCTCTCGCTCTCTCTCTCTCTCTCTCTCGTGTTCTTGAGGTGATACGATCTTGATGTATCGCGAGCTTTGCTATTGTAGTTGGATCTTATGATGTTTCTCCCCCTCTACTCTCTTGTAATGGATTGAGTTTTCCCTTTGAAGTTATCTTATCGGATTGAGTCTTTAAGGATTTGAGAACACTTGATGTATGTCTTGCATGTGCTTATCTGTGGTGACAATGGGATATCACGTGATCTACTTGATGTATGTTTTGGTGATCAACTTGCGGGTTCAGTGACCTTGTGAACTTATGCATAGGGGTTGGCACACGTTTTCGTCTTGACTCTCCGGTAGAAACTTTGGGGCACTCTTTGAAGTTCTATGTGTTGGTTGAATAGATGAATATGAGATTGTGTGATGCATATCGTATAATCATACCCACGGATACTTGAGGTGACATTGGAGTATCTAGGTGACATTAGGGTTTTGGTTGATTTGTGTCTAAAGGTGTTATTCTAGTACGAACTCTATGATAGATTGAACGGAAAGAATAGCTTCGTGTTATTTTACTACGGACTATTGAATAAATCGATCAGAAAGGATAACTTTGAGGTGGTTTCGTACCCTACCATAATCTCTTCGTTTGTTCTCTGCTATTAGTGACTTTGGAGTGACTCTTTGTTGCATGTTGAGGGATAGTTATATGATCCAGTTACGTTATTATTGTTGAGAGAACTTGCACTAGTGAAAGTATGAACCCTAGGCCTTGTTTCCTAGCATTGCAATACCGTTTACGCTCACTTTTATTACTTGTTACCTTGATGTTTTTATATTTTCAGATTACAAAAACCTATATCTACCATCCATATTGCACTTGTATCACCATCTCTTCGCCGAACTAGTGCACCTATACAATTTACCATTGTATTGGGTGTGTTGGGGATACAAGATACTCTTTGTTATTTGGTTGCAGGGTTGCTTGAGAGAGACCATCTTCATCCTACGCCTCCCACGGATTGATAAACCTTAGGTAATCCACTGGAGGGAAATTTGCTACTGTCCTACAAACCTCTGCACTTGGAGGCCCAACAACGTCTACAAAAAGAAGGTTGTGTAGTAGACATCACCCCTCTCCACGACTCGCGTCGTCGCCCTCTCCCCGTAACTGCTCTCGGCTGACCAGATGGTCACCGGAGCCACGAGTCCGGCGAGTCCCGGTCGCCTCTGTAGGCCACAACTAGCGCGCGCTGGTTAAAACTAGCAGGTGGGCCCGGCCCTGTTAATTAGGCACTAACCTAACCCCCACCTAATATCCCACTGACTAGTGGGCCCCTTTCGATAAACTAGCTAATTAAAACAGTTGTTACTAAAACATCCTATGACATCTGGATCCCACCCACCTGTTTGACTGGTCAACATTGACCTTTGACTTGCTGACTGTGCATGTTGACCCAGTCAACTGGCCCCCTGTCAGTTTCTTATGCATATGGCTGGTTACACTTCTTGTGTACCCATAGCATCTAAATATTAATATAATTTCGAATTAAATTAAATCCAGAAATTAGGAAATCATTTAAAAACTTTGAAAATTAATATAAAATAATCGGTAACTCGGATGAAAATATTTTATACATGAAAGTTGCTCAGAACGACGAGACGAATCCAAATACGCAGTCCGTTCGTCCGCCACACGTCCCTAGCATAGCGAACGTGCAACTTTCCTCCTCCAGTCCGTTTGTCCGAAAACGCGAAACATCGGGAATACTTTCCCGGATTTTTCCCCCTTCACCGGTATCACCTACTACCGTGTTAGGGCACATCTATCACCGCGTATTTCCATGTTATGCTTTGTGATGCTTTGATTGTTCTGTTATTTATTGTGTTCCCCCTTCGTCACTTCTTTCCAGTAGACCCCGAAACCGCGGTTGAACCAGTGATCGACTACTTCACCTTTGAGGGTCCGTTTTGTCTGCAGAGCAACCAGGAAAGCCCCCCCCCTTGATCACCAGATATCGCCTATTCCTTCTCTCTGCTGCTTGCATTAGAGTAGTGTAGCATGTTACTGCTTTCGGTTAATCATATTCTGCTGCATAGCCTGTCATTGTTGCTACAGCTGTTACCCTTACCTGCAATCCTAAATGCTTAGTATAGGATGCTAGTATTCCATCAGTGGCCCTACATTCGTGTCCGTCTGCTATGCTATACTACCGGGCCGTGATCACTCGGGAGGTGATCACGGGTATATACTTGTATACATTATATGATACATGTGGTGGCTAAAGTCGGGTCGGCTCGTAGAGTACCCGCAAGTGATTCCGATGTGGGGACTGAAAGGACAGGTGGCTCCATCCCGGTAGAGGTGGGCCTGGGTTCCCGACGACCCCCGACTGTTACTTTGTGGCGGAGCGACAGGGCAGGTTGAGACCACCTAGGTGAGAGGTGGGCCTGGCCCTGGTCGGCGTCCGTGGTTACTTTAAAATAACATGCTTAACGAGATCTTGGTATTTGATCTGAGTTTGGCCACTGGCCTATACGCACTAACCAACTACGCGGGAACAGTTATGAGCACTCGATGTCATGGTATCAGCCGAAGCCTTCTTGACGTCAGCGACTGAGCGGCGCGCGCCGGATTGGACCGTAAGCCTGCGCTTGTATTAAGGGGGCTAGGTCTGCTTCCGGCCGCGTTCGCAACGTGCAGGTGTGCAATGGGCAATGGGCCCAGACCCCTGCGCGCATAGGATGTAAACCGGCGTGCTGACCTCTCTGTTGTGCCTAGGTGGGGCTGCGACGTGTTGATCTTCCGAGGCCGGGCATGACCCAGGAAAGTGTGTCCGGCTAGAGGGATCGAGCGTGTTGGTAATGTGGTGCACCCCTGTAGGGAAGTTTATCTATTCGAATAGCTGTGATCCTCGGTAACAGGACGACCCAGAGTTGTACCTTGACCTTATGACAACTAGAACCGGATACTTAATAAAACACACCCTTCCAAGTGCGAGATATAACCCGGTGATCGCTCTCACACAGGGCGACGAGGAGAGGATCGCCGGGCAGGATTATGCTATGCGATTCTACTTGGTGAACTTACCATCTACTCTCTTCTACATGCTGCAAGATGGAGGCTGCCAGAGGCGTAGTCTTCGACAGGACTAGCTATCCCCCTCTTATTCTGGCATTCTGCAGTTCAGTCCACCGATATTGCCCCTTTACACAGATGCCCATGCATATGTAGTGTAGATCCTTGCTTGCGAGTACTTTGGATGAGTACTCACGGTTGCTTTGCTCCCACTTTTCCCCCTTTCCTTTCTTCTCGGTTGTCGCAACCAGATGCTGGAGCTCAGGAGCCAGACGCCACCGTCGACGACGACTCCTACTACATCGCGGGTTCCTACTACTACGTGCGGACTGTTGACGACGACCAGGAGTAGTTTAGGAGGATCCCAGGCAGGAGGCCTGCGCCTCTTTCAATCTGTATCCTAGTTTGTGCTAGCCTTCTTAAGGCAAACTTGTTTAACTTATGTCTGTACTCATATATTATTGCTTTCGCTGACTCGTCTATGATCGAGCTCTTGTATTCGAGCCCTCGAGGCCCCTGGCTTGTAATATGATGCTTGTATGACTTATTTTATTTTTAGAGTTGTGTTGTGATATATTCCCGTGAGTCCCTGATCTTGATCGTACACGTTTGCGTGTATGATTAGTGTACGATTGAATCGGGGGCGTCACAATTATTGAAGGTTGCATCAATTGTGCTATTATTGCTGAAATAAGAGGCTTATGTGAATTTGTCAATCTTTTTGTACCTTGTAATAGTGACTGTCAATCTTTGTGTACCTTGTAATAGTGACATGTGGATACGTGAAGTTGAGTGATACTCCCTCCGTAAAAAATATAAGAGCGTTTAGATCGGAAAGTCAATTTTAGCTCCCGGAGCCAAAAAAAAATTTGAAAAAAAATCAAGACAAAATTTGTTTGTATACTTAGTCATATCCAAGTGCCACCTGCAAATTTGGAGGCAAAAAGCTTAAACATTTTGGCTTGTGCAAAAAAACAAATTGAACACCAAAAGTTACCCCAAAATGTCAATCCAAATTTGTTTTTTTTGGCCGACGAAACACCGCCGCTCCGCTTCGCATGAAATTGTCATGCATGCTTGCAACACTAACACAAACATCTACAAAAAAATTCAGAACTTTTTTAAAACATTTAATATAATTTTTTGCGTTACTGTTCGCTACTTTAGTGATCGAAACACTCTTATTTCTAATTTACAGAGGGAGTACTAATACTTATTTAAAAATGGATGATATATATATCCAGTTATCAGTTCTTGGGTGGCGATCGATTTGGCTGGTTAAGGAGATACGAAGATTGCCCAGAAGGAAAAAAAAAGTGAAGATAATTTATATTCGTCGTTGCATGATGAAAACTGGATGTAACCATGTTTAACTCGTATTTCTAAATTAGAAAAATAATTTGATCAACGTGTCCATATTTTTATTATTCTGTGGCAACGTATGTGTATTCGGCTTTTATCCGTAGCAACGCACGGGCATTCTACTAGTATATCGAACAGTAGAGTTTGTTATATGGTGCTCACTTCAAGTTTCCTCACGCCAAGGGCATGATCAGGGTGCTTCTACAAGCTTTTCTTTCTCTCATTGTAGTAGTACATGCATGTGTTGTGCGATGTCGTTTAGCAGTGAGAGCACTTTTCGGAAGCACAAGCATATGTTGTTATTTCGCGTAAACTAATCTGTCCACCACCAAAACAAAGGGGTGTGTGGATCATTTCTTTCTACAACTGTAATTTCTGAAACCAGCAAAATACGCACGCAACGCCAATCTTCTAATTTGCTATCGATTTATGTAGCAGTTTCAAGATTTCTGGATCTCTCACGCTTCTGTCATCAAATCAAATAATTCGAGAATCGAGAGTGAGAGTTGACATGTCAAAAGCAATATTATGTGACAGTAGTTTCATTGGTGTTGAGCGTAGCAAACCCAAATTGGAATTTTGTATTTTTAGGTATAGTTGCGGCTCTTGCTTTATTCTCTTTCTTATGGGCATTCAAAGTATAAATGGTCATTTCTGATTATTATTTTCATATCTTAGCCTGTCAGGATAGGGACTTCTCTAAAATAAGTTTGAGCATGAACTGCACTTCGGAGTATATTGATATTGTTTCTTTACATGTCCAGCGAATTCTGGGAAGATACCATAAAGAAGATGCAAGGACTCAGAAAAAACAGAGTGGCTGTGTGGTACCATTGCAATTTTGAATTTCTATAATAACAGATCCGATGAAACATATTTTAACTTTCAGCTAATTGTTTGTGCTGCATTTCAAAGCAAGAATAGAAGGATACATTGGGTTTACACATGATGTAGCAAAAGTCAAAAGGGGATGTCTACCACCACCTCCACCCACACACTGAAACAAGATAAATCCTCTTAAATTATTATATGTATCTTCTTTGCAAAACTTTCTTATTGGCAAATCCAGTGCTTTGAAATTTAAATCATGATGTCCATTTTCACTGATAACCCACAAACTATTAGCTAACTACACGCTTCCGGTAGGCTGTCGCCTTGATCGGCAGTTAATCCTAATCATTGTATCATCTTCATATCACACTGAGTCATGCGGTTAATCAATGGAATAATTACTACCTCTGACAATGTTATCCTCCTGAAGCAAGCTCTCCCTGCTTTTATTTTAGTTTGTGACAGGCGACGTGCTTCCAAAGGCAAAGTAGTGGAGTGCTTCAACATCTTCCAAAATGGACTTCAAAAACATCTTCCAAAAAGGAAAGTACTCAGTGGAGTGCTTCAACAGAATAGATCGCTGAATCTAGAATCTCATGTGGCCCGAGTCTGCCTGAACATTTTTTCCCGTGGAAAGTACTCAGGGGAAAGCATGTACAGTATCTTTGTCTGGATGGCTCAGGAACTTCCTCAGGATCCTTAATCTGGTCATATAGAGTTAAACCAGTCGACTTTGACCCTATTTGAGTGTTTCGATCTCCTATCCCTTGAGTTGTTGATCCATAGACTTTATTTTTTCTTCTTCTTTTAGGGGTATCCTCTACCCCTATGTAATTATGTAACTTTGTATGGTCCTCCCCTTTTACTCCTTTTATTAATGCAAATTACACAATAGGGGATTCCCCTATTGTTTGCCCATCGAAAAAAATAAAGAAATGTCAATGAAAAGTCTTATTTTACTTCATTTAATTTCCTTATTCATGTTGGGAAATTAAGTTCATGCTCTATTCATGCACGGTGGAGGCAACCATGGGAGAGTCGTCGAGGGGCATCTGGATAAAGTGAGTCACTACATTGTACTATATAGTCACAATATATAACGAGGTTATGTATTGAAGGAAATATGCCCTAGAGGCAATAATAAAGTTGTTATTTATATTTCCTTATATCATGATAAATGTTTATTATTCATGCTAGAATTGTATGAACCGGAAACTTAGTACATGTGTGAATACATAGACAAACAGAGTGTCCCTAGTATGCCTCTACTTGACTAGCTCGTTAATCAAAGATGGTTAAGTTTCCTAGCCATAGACATATGTTGTCATTTGATTAACGGGATCACATGATTAGAGAATGATGTGATGGACAAGACCCATCCGTTAGCATAGCATATTGATCGTTTAGTTTTATGGCTATTGCTTTCTTCATGACTTATACATGTTCCTCTGACTATGAGATTATGCAACTCCCGAATACCGGAGGAACACCTTGTGTGCTATCAAACGTCACAACGTAACTGGGTGATTATAAATATGCTCTACAGGTGTCTCCGATGGTGTTTGTTGGGTTGGCATAGATCAAGATTAGGATTTGTCACTCCGTGTATCGGAGAGGTATCTTTGGGCCCTCTCGGTAATGCACATCACTATAAGCCTTGCAAGCATTGTGACTAATGAGTTAGTTGCGGGATGATGCATTACAGAATGAGTAAAGAGACTTGTCGGTAACGAGATTGAACTAGGTATGATGATACCGACGATCGAATCTCGGGCAAGTAACATACCGATGACAAAGGGAACAATGTATGTTGTTATGCAGTTTGACCGATAAAGATCTTCGTAGAATATGTAGGAGCCAATATGAGCATCCAGGTTCCGCTATTGGTTATTGACCAGAGATGAGTCTCGGTCATGTCTACATAGTTCTCGAACCCGTAGGGTCCGCACGCTTAACGTTCGATGACGATTTGTATTATGAGTTATGTGATTTGATGTTCGGAGTCCCGGGTGAGATCACGGACATGACGAGGAGTCTCGAAATGGTCGAGAGGTAAAGATCGATATATTGGAAGGCTATATTCGGACATCGGAAAGGTTCCAAGTGATTCGGGTATTTTTCGGAGTACCGGAGAGTTACGGGAATTCGCCGCGGGAAGTAGTGGGCCTTAATGGGCCATACGGGAAAGGAGAGAAGGGCCTCAAGGGGTGGCCGTGCGCCCCCCCATGGCAAGTCCGAATTGGACTAGGGAGGGGGCGGCGCCCCCTCTCTTTCCTTCTCCCTCTCCTACTCCTTCCCTCTCTCCCCTCTTGGAAAAGGAAGGGGACTCAACTAGGATTGGGAATCCTAGTTGGACTCCCCCTATAGGCGCGCCCCTCCTAGGCCGGCCTCCTCCTCCTCCCTCCTCTATATACATGGCCAAGGGGGCACCCCAAAGCACAACACACAAGATTTGTCTTAGCCGTGTGCGGTGCCCCCTCCACAGTTACACACCTCGGTCATATCGTTGTAGTGCTTAGGCGAAGCCCTGCGCCGGTAACTTCATCATCACCGTCACCACGCCTTCGTGCTGATGGAACTCTCCCTCGGCCTCAACTGGATCAAGAGTTCGAGGGACGTCACCGAGCTGAACGTGTGCAGATCGCGGAGGTGCCGTGCATTCAGTACTTGCATCGGTTGGATCGCGAAGACGTTCGACTACATCAACCGCGTTACTAAACGCTTCCGCTTTCTGTCTACGAGGGTACGTGGACACACTCTCCCCGCTCGTTGCTATGCATCACCTAGATAGATCTTGCGTGATCGTAGGAAATTTTTTGAAATTACTGCGTTCCCCAGTAGTGGTATCAGAGCCAGGTCTATGTGTATATGTTATATGCACGAGTAGAACATAAAGAATTGTGGGTGATGATAGTCATACTGCTTACCAGCATGTCATACTTTGATTCGGCGGTATTGTTGGATGAAGTGGCCCAGACCGACATTACGTGACCGCGTTCATGAGACTGGTTCTACCGCCGTGCTTTGCACACAGGTGGCTAGTGGGTGTCTGTTTCTCCAACTTTAGTTGAATCGAGTTTGACTACGCCCGGTCCTTGTTGAAGGTTAAAACAGCACACTTGACAAAAAATCGTTGTGGTTTTGATGCGTAGGTAAGAACGGTTCTTGCTAAGCCCGTAGCAGCCACGTAAAACTTGTAACAACAAAGTAGAGGACGTCTAACTTGTTTTTGCAGGGCATGTTGTGATGTGATATGGTCAAGTCGTGATGATATATAAATTGTTGTATGAGATGATCATGTTTTGTTAAAGTTATCGGCAACTGGCAGGAGCCTTATGGTTGTCTCTTTATTGTATGAGATGCAAACGCCATATAATTGCTTTACTTTATCGCTATGCGATAGCAATAGTTGCAAAAGCAATAGTTGGCGAGACAACCATGTGACGACGCGTCGATAGAGATCAAGATGATGGAGATCATGGTGTCATGCCGGTGACGATGGAGATCATGACGGTACTTTGGAGATGGAGATCAAAGGCACAAGATGATGATGGCCATATCATGTCACATATTTTGATTGCATGTGATGTTTATCTTTTATGCATCTTATTTTGCTTAGTACGGCGGTAGTATTATAAGATGATCCCTTACTAAAATTTCAAGGTATAAGTGTTCTCCCTGAGTATGCATCGTTGCGACAGTTCTTCGTGCGGAGACACCACTAAGGGAGTCCTGGACTAAGGGGTCCTCGGGCGTCCGTCCCGTTATCCATGGGCCGGACTGATGGGCTGTGAAGACATGAAGGCCGAAGACTGTACCCGTGTCTAGATTGGACTCTACTTGGCGTGGAAGGCAAGCTTGGCGACTTATTATGAAGATTCCTTCTTATGTAACCGACTCTAGGTAAACCCTAGATTCCCCCGGTGTCTATATAAACCGGAGGGGTTAGTCCGGAAAGGATATACACATTACCATAGTCATATAGGCTAGACTTCTAGGGTTTAGCCATTACGATCTCATGGTAGATCAACTCTTGTAACACTCATATTCATCAAGATCAATCAAGCAGGAAGTAGGGTATTACCTCCATAGAGAGGGCCCAAACCTGGGTAAAACATCGTGTCCCCTGTCTCCTGTTACCATCGATCCTAGACGCACAGTTCGGGACCCCCTAGCCGAGATCCGCCGGTTTTGACACCGACATTGGTGCTTTCATTGAGAGTTCCACTGTGCTGTCGATGAAAGGCTCGATGGCTCGCCTTGTCCTTAAAGACAATATCACCTCCGGGGGAGCTCTGGCCCCAGGCCAAGCCCTCCGGCTGGGCGGCTTTATTATGATCGCCCGTTCGGCCGTTGAGCCGACGATGACCTCTTGGGCCATCGAAAACCCCCTTCGCATCAACTCCGAGCACTCCAAGCAGATGGATCCGACAGAGTTTTCGTCTTTGAACGAACTCCTAGATCGCATCGCCGCTTTGGGAATCGCCACAGACTACGATCGGATCGGGCCTAAACCGATCAAGGAGAAATCAAGACCCTACCGGTCACCCACCAGATTGCGGTAGTCGTGGAGCAGGACGGCGAGTCCTCTTCTATATCGACGACGGACTATGTTCGGATCGCCGACCAGGAAGAGCCGGATACTCACCCGCGAAAGGATGCAACCAGCCCTCCGAACATAGCATCGGACAGCATTCCTAAACAATTGGAAGATGTTCCGGAACCCGGACTATTAAGTCTGGAAGGTCGTCAGACTCCGGATAATCAGTCAGGTCGGGGTTCGGATTTAATTCCACCCACCCACCGGGACATAGACGCTCTCATGAGCATAAAACAGAAGTCTCAGGAAACGGTCCACCACTTCTGGGCCAGACTCCTCCTCGTCAAGGACAAGGTAAAAGATTGCCGTGACGAGGACGCAATATCAGCGTTCTGCAACAATTGCGCGGACGAAGGAATCCTCAACGCCATCAATCGCCGCCGCATACTGAAATTCGCTGACTTAGCAACCATCGTACAAAAATACAGCACGATGGAGAGCGCCTGGAAAAATCAGGCAGGTCACTGGGAACCGTGAGTCCCACACTACTAGCGAAAAGCCTAGCAGCAGCGCGGGTTTTAGGTACATTAGTAGCGCGGGGACCGGCACTACTAATAAGGCGCTACAGCTAACACTAGCAGTAGCGCGTGGGCGCCCGCGCTACTGGTATACAGGTGTAGCAACAGTGTGCTTCGTGCAAGCACGCTACTGCTAATAGCTCTAGCGTGCTTGGGCTGGACGCACTACTGCTACTGTCACGCTGCTGCTAACTTTCTCCACTCGCTACTTCTAATTTTAGTAGTTTTTGTTTTTTTCTGCATATTTGTTTTGTATTTGAACAGGCTTTATACAAGAATCTTTAGCAGATACAAATGTCATCATGGTACACATACAAATGGCTGCGAGGCCACAAATGTAATCATAGCATATACATACAAATAGTCTCATCATAATCATCATCCAACACAAAGTGGTGTCTCGTCATCATCTCGAAAATAGCAATACAAGTCTCGAGTACTTGCAACTACATCGTCATCCATCTAAACAATGATATACGCGAGAAGAGCTATCACTTTGAGTGAGAGCGGAACTATGCAGTACATGAGTTTGTATCCCTCTCTCGCATTAGCGTGAACCTAAACTAACTACTGCCTCTTGCTCGGAAACCGGAAACCGGTACACCTGGGCCTGACACTCCGGCCACTCGTCGTATATATACTCCCGGCGTAGCACTTCTTCGCCATCGATGATCTATGCACCTGCATCGTCACATGATTCGATGGTATGCAACATATATAGTTGAGCAACAGAAAGAGACAGACTTGGCAAAAATAGAAGCAACATATCATAAGCATAAATAACCAAAGTTGATCGTACCCAAAATGCCCTAACTAGAGTGATCGTCGCTAGTCGAGGAGGACGGTTTAATTACATCACAAATAAAGTTTCGTCGTGCATAACTCAAAGTTTCGTCATACAGAAAGTATGGACTAAACGTACACATTGTCATATATCGACAATCACTCCAACATGTCGTGCCATCCATCCAAGTCAGGGAGATAGTCCCCGAGCCTAGTGAAAGGCTTCAGGTCGAGACGCTGAGAGGCTACCCGTGTTCGGACGTCTTCCCGCGACATTTGTCCTTCTTCGTAGAACATCCCTGTTTTTCCGATGACCTCCTTCATGATGATTTGGGCAAGTTCGCGCAGGATGTGATAGAACTTGGCTCGAAGTCGATGATCCTCGATATCTCCTACGTTCTTTGCCCATTGCAGAATATGGGCATCGCCGGATGTAGGTGACATGCGAAGGTTCTGGTGATCCCGTCTGTACTCCAGCATGTGGTGTAGGACATAGAATCCATCATTAAGAGAACCACTCGGTTGCTGGATGCAGCAGAAGTCGGTCTTATGGCCGAAGGCGAGCCTGCCGCCCCTTCTCTTCTTGTCCTGGACCTCTCCACCCCGTGCTTCGTAGTAAAACATAGCACTGTCGAGAACATCCTTGATATGGGTGTAATCCTTTTTGTTAATGTTCTTCGACGAGTCCAAGTAAAGAGCGTGGGAGTATCGAGGGTAGAGGATGATGAGGACGGCGCGCCCGCCGCTGCGCAAAATAAGTACACCTCAAATTAATTAGCCTCCACCTGCAAATGAATGATTGAAATCGAAGGAAGGATATCTGCGCTGCAGATATCCTTTTCTTATTTCCTTTTCTGTTTCTACAGCGGGGGTCTAGGAAACGCGCTGCAGCTACGTTAGCTATAACGCCTCTTACGAACAAACGCTACTGCTACGCCTTTCTCCTTTTTTGCGCTTTTTCATTTATTTTGCTCTACATTTTATTTTTTCCTTTCTCCTTTTTCTATTTCTTTCCTTTTCATTTACTTTTCCATTTGTTTTTCATTTTATTTTATTTCCATTAGCAGTAGCGCTTTCCGTGCGAAACGTGCTGCTACTTATGTCCTAGCGGTAGCGCGCTTCTCTCAAGACCGCTAATGCTATCCGTAGCCTATCATTTTAGCAATGAGAATATTAGTCGTAGCGCTTTTTCACGTGCACGCGCTACTGCTACTATTTTATCTGTAGCGCCGCTTTCGCACGCGCGCTACTGCTATTTAGCACTAGCGCCCATTTTTGACACACGCTACTGCTAAATTTCTGTGTATAAGGTTTTCCCTAGTAGTGCCAACTCAACTCCCCCTACAGGCGAAAAGGGTGTACCCTCGTGGCACGCCCAGTCCAACAGTCAAGAAACACAAAACCGCTATGCGGCACGGCACCGTTCTGGAGGGGTGGCTCGATGGCCCATGCAAAATACATACAACACCAGATACCGTGGCAACCCATAGCCTTAGAGCATGTTGGATACTACGACAGGTAGCCAAGAGCGGCGAGAACATCCTTATCAAGGACGCCCCAGAACAGCATCCCCAGAAGACGACGACTCAAGAGTATTGACGGTCTTTGAGACATTCGCTTCAAACAACAAGCGCAAAAGGGCACTTCGCGAGCTCGCCGAAGTCTGCCAAATTGCTGCAATAAACCCCTGAAACGACACGGCTATAACATTCAACGCTGGTGACGAACCAAAGTACAGAATAGTACAAGCGCCAGCCGCGTTAGTCCTCAGTCCCATCGTGGACGGGTTTCGAATCACCAAGGTCCTCATGGACGGCGGCAGCGGACTAAACCTCATTTATGAGGACACTCCATAAAATGGAAATAGATAGGAGCCGCATCAAGCAAAGTAACACAACCTTCCGAGGAATTATTCCCAGTCGGGAGGCGCGGTGCGCGGGCAAAATCACACTTGACGTAGTATTCGGCACGCCGGAGAACTATCGGTCCGAAGAAATAACTTTCCAAGTGGCCCCTTTCAGCAGCGGATATCACGCCCTGTTGGGGCGGGATACTTTTACACGCTTCCAGGCCATACCCCATTACGGGTATATGAAGCTCAAAATGCCCGGACCAAACGGTATAATCACTCCCGTCAATGATCCGGACATAGCACTCCGCGCCGCAAACAAAACCGCATCCCTGGCCCTGGAGGCGCTATCCGAAGCCCTCGCGGCCGAAGAGTTAACCGCACTACGCTCCACTGTGGACAGGGACGACGTGATTCTCGACAAACGCCCCAAATCCACCTCCTTCAAACCAGCAGAAGAAATAGTCAAATTCCAGGTCCATCCAACAGACCCCAAGAAGACAGCATCTATCGGAGCTCAACTGAACCCAACAGTTGACGCCGCACTACGAGAATTCCTGCGCGAAAACTGGGACATATTCGCCTGGCACCCTTCAGACATGCCAGGGATCCCACGTGAGCTGGCCGAACACAACCTCAATATATTAAAGGGATTTAAACCGGTTAAGCAAACACTGTGACGCTTTTCCAAACCCAAGCGACAAGCCATGGGGGAGGAGCTGGCCAAACTCATCGAGGCCGGATTCATTAGAGAAATCAAACATCCGGGCTGGCTGGCAAACCTGGTGATGGTACCAAAGAAGGAAAATCCTGGCGCATGTGTGTCGATTTCAAAGACCTCAACAAGGCTTGCCCTAAGGATCCCTTCCCCCTCCCCCGCATTGATCAAATCATTGACGCCACCGCAGGACACGACTCACTATGTTTCCTCGATGCATATTATGGATACCATCAAATCAAAATGAAGGAGTCCGATCAAGCCGCAACAGCATTTATCACCCCATATGGGCCATTTTGCTTCAATACCATGCCCTTCGGGCTCAAGAACGCCGGCGCCACATACCAACGCATGATTCAAACATGCCTGGAGAAATAGATCGGCAAAACGGTAGAAGCTTACGTCGATGACGTCGTCATCAAAACTAGGCATGTGGAAACACTAGTAGACGAGTTACGTCTTATGTTCGACAACCTCCGGGCATACGACATTAAGCTCAACCCGGAAAAATGTGTCGTCGGCATCCCCGCTGGAAAACTGCTGGGCTTCATCGTGTCCAATAGAGGAATCGAAGCAAATCTGGCTAAAATCCGAGCTCTGTCACAGTTGGCTACACCAACAGACCTAAAACAGGTCCAAAAACTAGCGGGATGCGTGGTAGCACTAAGCGGCTTTATCTCCAGATTAGGAGAAAAGGCACTACCACTCTATCGCCTCTTACGGCGCACTGATAACTTCGAATGGACAGACGCGGCGACGGCCGGACTGGAGGAAATAAAGGCCCTCCTAGCAGGCAACCCAGTCCTGGCCGCACCAAACACTAGCGAGCCCATGTTGTTATACATATCAGCAACACATCAGGTGGTGAGCGCCGTGCTCGTCGTCGAACGAGAACAGGGCGGACACAAATTTCCGCTCCAAAAACCAGTGTACTACGTATCAACTGTCCTTACACCGTGCAAATCCCGGTAGCCCCACTACCAAAAGATAGCATACGCGGTCTTCATGGCATCCCGCAAGCTACGACACTACTTCCAAGAGTGCTCAATCACGGTGGCTTCTGAGGTCCCACTCAATGACATAATAAACAACCACGATGCCACGGGATGGATCACCAAATGGGCCATAGAGCTACTTCCATTCGACATAACATACAAGCCACGTCGAGCCATCAAATCCCAAGTACTGGCTGACTTCGTCGCCGAATGGACAGAGGCCGAACTCCCTAAAGAGTACGGCACATATTCCAATTGGGTTATGTATTTTGACGGCTCCAAAATGCTGGCGGGGCTAGGAGCAGGAGTCGTGTTAACATCCCCCACTGGAAATGTCGTCCAGTATGTACTCCAGATACTATACACAGACTCCAACAATGCAGCCGAATACGAGGCCCTATTGCATGGTCTTCGCATGGCCGTAACCATGGGCATACAACGCCTAGAGGTGCGTGGGTATTCAAACCTCGCAATATCTCAAATAAACGGAGACTTCGACGCCAAAGATCCAAAGATGGCAGCTTACCGCAATGCCGTCTTAAAAATGTCGGCTCGGTTCAAAGGGCCATAGAGCTACTTCCATTCGACATAACATACAAGCCACGTCGAGCCATCAAATCCCAAGTACTGGCTGACTTCGTCGCCGAATGGACAGAGGCCGAACTCCCTAAAGAGTCCTTGCCCGGGAAAGCAATCAAGCAGCAGATGTCCTTGCTCGTATCGGTGCCAAGCGCGACCCTGTGCCACCCAACATTTTCCTGGAAAGGCTTTTCAAGCCATCCGTGGTATGGCAAGGGAGGGCGGCAACAACAGTCCAGATCCGAACACAACCTCAAATCCCGAACATACAGATAGTGTCAGGGGCTCAGCCACCGACATAACACCGTCGGCCCGTCTCATTATGGCAGTCAGTGCCCCATGGACCGAACCCTTCTTGGCCTACATTAAAAGGAAGGAGCTTCCCGAAGACCAGAATGAGGCTCACCGCATTGTCCGGCGTTCGAAGGCCTACAAGGTTCACGACGGAGAGCTCTACAAGAAAAGTACTACCGTAGTACTTCAAAGATGTATCTCCGAGGAAGAGGGGCGGCAGCTTTTAGCGGAAATTCATGCTGGTCTCGGCGTACACCATGCCGCAGCCCGGGCCCTTGTTAGCAAGACCTTCCGCACTGGGTTTTATTGGCCGACAGCCAGAGCAGACGCGCAGGACCTCGTCCAACGCTGCGTTGGATGCCAACTCTTCGCCAACCAAAGCCACATGCCCCCAACTGCTTTGCAAACTATCCCCATTACTTGGCCTTTCGCGGTCTGGGGACTGGATATGGTCAGACCTCTTAAAGGGGGAAGCCATAAGAAAAAATACTTACTGGTCATGGTGGACAAATTCACTAAGTGGATAGAGGCTAAACCAGTCAAAACGGCGGAGTCCGGCCCGGTGATAGAATTCATATCCGGTGTTGTGCATCGTTATGGTGTCCCACACAGCATCATCACCGACAACGGCTCTAATTTCATGGCCCACGAGGTAAAAACCTGGTGTACTAATCTCGGCATTAAACTCGATTACGCCTCCGTCTACCACCCGCAAACCAGCGGTCAGGTTGAACGAGCCAATGGTCTTATTATGAGCGGCATCAAGCCCAGACTAGTGCGGTCTTTGAAAGAATCAGACAAGCACTGGGTTGAGGAGCTCGACTCCGTACTCTGGGGGCTGCGGACCACGATCAACCGTACTACCGGATACACACCTTTCTTCGTGGTGTATGGCGCAGAGGCTGTTCTGCCCTACGATATTATTCATGACTCACCTTGAGTGCGTATGTACGAAGAGAGAGAGAGGCCGAGCTAGATCGGCAGGACAGCCTTGATGCCCTGGAGGAGGAGCGCGACATTGCAAAGGCCCGTTCAGCATTTTACCAACAGCAGGCTCGAAGATATCAAAGCAGAGAAGTACGGGCCAAGACTTACAACGTTGGCGAACTCGTTCTACGCCTGCCGGAGAAGAAAAAGGACAAACTCAAGCCCAAATGGGAGGGGCCCTTCATAATTGACGAAGTTCTCACCGGAGGAGCGTACCGTCTTCGTGAAGCATCAGACAATCGCCTCGAGCCGAACCCCTGGAACGCGGCCAGACTCCGAAGATTCTATGCCTAGCGCCGAACTCCTTGTTCGTCTCCTTCTCCCTTGTAGTTTCCATTATTTTTTCTCTCTTTTCCGATTACTTTTTTCCTTCCTCACTTTAAAGCTTGGGTACGGCTAGACCGCACACCCCTGACACATACATATTTAAAATATGCATGTCCATTATACCTGGGGGTTTCTTGGACAGAAGCTTTTTATTATTATTCCTCGAGCATCAAGCTCTTCACATATGAGTTCTTCCATATGTACCTTTTCTTCACCACTATATGCATCGATATGACTTAAGTTTTGGCCAAGCTGGGTTGCCTGGCTCCTGTGCTTATGCCCTACGTTCCCGTTAGTTCGGCTAGGGCATAAAGGGACCACCTCTGCGATTGTTACTGGCGGGTCATCCGGATGTGTACCTCAGACTAGGTGAAGCCGAAAGCTAGCGTTCTTAAGGGAATATTCGGTCGGTGAATTAAAGAAGTTTTTACAATTACTCCATTGCGAACCACGAGAAGTTACATACACTGTGATTTTTCCATCACAATTCGGACATGTACATTAATACATGCACACCCAGGGACAGGAACCCCTAACGGAACTATTCTCTCTGGAAGATGTTTCTTACGATCGCAATGTAATATAACATAACTAGCAGAATACAACTTGTCTGTTCAAGCAACTATGACCCCTACACCTAGTTTTCCAAGCATACCCCGGTCTATTCGGCCGCGAGGGTATTCGGAAACACTCCGCACCCTCGGGTCCGGAGGATGAAGCGAAAAGGTCTGCCATGACAAATGCTATACAATTCAGCTAGAATTACATAGGGTAAGGAAAGTACATAGTCACTTGGACTCAAACACTTCCTTCTCTATACCGTCCAACAGGCGGTCCAACTTACAATCCTGTTGGGAATATTTGGCGGCCACCTCTACTTGGTCATATACTAAACTAACGAGAATTTCTTCCCCATTTGACCCTAGCGGTCCAACCCGGGCCATGTGATTAGGATCCAGCTTGGTATATCGCGTTTTCACCATGGCCCAGGCCTCTCGTGCACCCTCTCGGCAGGCCGATATCTTCCATAGTCGGATACGCCGTCGCGCTCCCTTGAACAGCTCTACAAGCTCCTCCATTCTTCCTGGAGGGGAGGCGGGCGGCCATAAGGCCTTGGCAACACTCCGCATGGCTAGCCGAGCATGCTCGTGCACTTGTGATAGCCTTTGCAGCAGATCACTTGATGATCCGGACACCTCCTCTTCAGGACGGCCCGTCAATATACCTGCAAACATGACTATATCAGTCCTATTTATATCTGAGCTACTTCAAAAATAGTTCGGACACATACTGAAGATGCCGCCCCGCAGCTTTTTGTTCTCCTTCATGGAATTGGCTAGCTGGGCTCGAACATCTTTCAACTCTTCACCCAATGTAGTGTTGGAATACTGTAGCTTGTTTTTCTCGTCTCTGATGCGGGTCAGCACACGCTCGCCTGCGGCGTGTTGCCTTTTCGCCTCTTTTTCTCCCTCTTGGGCGACCTTCAACTTCTCTTCAAGTTGATCAGACGACCCTATTATGCGATCAGCAGCAGCATTAGCATAGTTGGTACACAATTATTGTTCCTCGGTGGAGGGGAACATTACCAGAAGACGACTTCTTAACGTTTTCCAGTTCGGCGGTAGCAGCATTTAGCTGCGCCCGGCACTGCTCCAGCTCTTGGGCTAGAAAGCCATTCTTTTCTGTAAGGACCTGGTCGTACAACGATCCTTAAATCAGTTGCGCCAACTGCTTTCAGTCTCGGGGGCTACGGGCATATGGCTATCCTTTTTTGACAAAAGAAACTTACCTGCACATCCGTCAGATATTGCTTCGTGGCTCTTCTAAGCCCATCTCGAGCAGCTCGGATGTATGCGTCGCCCGAGCTAAAGGCATTAAATGCCTCTTCTGAAAACTTGGGGTCTCGTAAAACAGCCCTGCATCGCCGATGATTCATGGCGCTCTCCACCTCCGAGTTGGTGATGGACATATTTTCTGAACCCTCGGCCGAAGGGCAGTCCGGCGTCGTTCCTGCACCGGCCCCCGTCCCCCCGACTGGATCTAAATCTTGGTTGTTGGGAGCGCCACCGGCCGGGTCCCCGGACACAGTTCGGCGGACCTTTTTCCTGTAGCCAAACAAACACACAAGTCACAGTCGGATGCGGCCGCCGAAAAACATATTCATCCATACCTCTTCGACAAAGGCCTGGCTGTGTCTTCACCAATCTTCCTCTTCGAAGGCTTGCCCGGTGCAGGAGCCGATCTCTTTGGAACCGCCGAACGTTTTCCCTGTGGAGCACGATACAGTGCGGTGGGTGAGGCAAAATAAGAGAACTCTTTTAGAAAAAGTGTTTCTTGATTGTTTACATGTGAAGCAGGAAGAAGGCCAGGGTAGTCGGTGGTGATGGCCACTTCTGTGCCGTCATAGCTTGTCTGGTAAAACACTCCCTCCGCGAGCACCACGAATATATCCGGATCCTCCTCAAATCCAGGATCAAGCTCCCGGTTGTGGTTCTCCGGCTGTGGGGCGGGACTATGAAGTCCTTCGGTGACCTTCCGCCAGTGCTGTCATAACAAACAGACTTGAGATTTATCAAAAGTAATCCGGAAGTGGAATGAGTGGAACAGAGGGGTTGAGGCTTACCCAACTGGGTGGATCATACATAGAATACCCATCTCTGCGCTTAATGCGAAGAAACTCCTCTTCCTCCCCTTTAAACAGCTCGGCCAATATTTTGGCCAGAGCGGCGGGGGTATCCGGACCCTTCCGGCCATAGCGGGAGGCGTCATCCTCGCCATTATAGTGCCACATGGGCAGCCCTCTGTATTGTAGCGGCTGAACCCCTCGCACTATGGAGGTCGCCATTACCTCGATTATTGTGAGTCCGGACTGCGCGAGCATCTTTATCTTGCTCGTAAGCTAGCGAATTTCTGCGCTGTCATCCTCTTCAAGACTCTGGAGACGCCAACCGTGGCGTTTCTTCAGCGGAACGCTCGCAAATTCAGGAAGACCCTTTCGAACTGGGTCAGGAAGCGCGACATCCTCGATATAGAACCATTCGGAAGGCCATTCTTCGGGTGCCTTCCTTGGTGTGCCGGACAGATATCCAGTATCAGCGATACGCCATACTTCGGCTCCGCCCACTTCAAATATTGACCCCTCGTGATTGCGCGGGACAAGACAGAACAACTTCCTCCACAGCTTGAAATGAGCCTCGATACCCAGGAATAATTCGCATAAAGCGGCGTAACCCGCGATGTGCAGAATGGAGGCCGGGGTGAAGTTGCGCAGCTGGAGGCCATAGTATTCCAGAAGCCCTCGGAGGAACGGATGAATTGTAAATCCAACGCCCCTTAGCAGGTAGGGGACGACACATACTCGCTCCCCCTGGACGGATTGGGAAAGTTCTCTGCCTAAATCTCACCGTTGAAGGAATCTAGCCCCGCTCGAACAGGAACTAGATCTGCGGGGGGAAGAAATCCCTGCGTCTGCAACTTCGTCAATCGGCTGTGGGACACTGAACACCTCTCCCACTCGCCTTTCTTTGGTCCGGAATGGGTGGAGGAGCTAGGGGCGCTAGCCATGCTGCAATGGTTTCTCCTAAGCAGTTTTCGGGGATTTCCTCTGCGTGGCGTCGAATGGATCTAGGATCCAATCTCTCAAATAGGCGCTCTTCCTGTTGGGGAACGTAGTAATTTCAAAAAAATTCCTACGCACACGCAAGATCATGGTGATGCATAGCAACGAGAGGGGAGAGTGTGTCCACGTACCCTCGTAGACCGAAAGCGGAAGAATTAGCACAACGCGGTTGATGTAGTCGTACGCCTTCATGATCCGACGGATCCAAGTACCGAACGCACGGCACCTCCGAGTTCAGCACACGTTCAGCTCGATGACGTCCCTCGAACTTCGATCCAGCCGAGCTTTGAGGGAGAGTTCCGTCAGCACGACGGCGTGGTGACGATGATGATGTTCTACCGACGCAGGGCTTCGCCTAAGCACCGCTATAGTATTATCGAGGTGGACTATGGTGGAGGGGGGCACCGCACACGGCTAAGAGATCAAGGATCAATTGTTGTGTCTCTAGGGTGCCCCCTACCCCCGTATATAAAGGAGCAAGGGGGAGAGGCGGCCGGCCAGGAGGGGCGCGCCAGGAGGAGTCCTACTCCCACCGGGAGTAGGACTCCCTCCCTTTTCCTTGTTGGATTAGGAGAGGAGAGGGAATGAGAGAGACGGGGAAAGGAAAGGGGGCGCCGCCCCCCTCCTTGTCCAATTCGGACTTGGGGGGGAGGGGCGCGCGGCTACCCCTTGGCCGCCTCTCCTCTTCCACCAATTGGGCCCATGAGGCCCAATAACCTCCGGGGGGTTCCAGTAACCCCCGGTACTCCGGTATATATCCGATAACCCCCGGAACCATTCCGGTGTCCGAATATAGTCGTCCAATATATCAATCTTCATGTCTCGACCATTTTGAGACTCCTTGTTATGTCCGTGATCACATCCGGGACTCCGAACAACCTTCGGTTCATCAAAACATATAAACTCATAATATAACTGTCATCGAAACTTTAAGCGTGCGGACCCTACGGGTTCGAGAACTATGTAGACATGACCGAGACACGTCTCCGGTCAATAACCAATAGCGGAACTTGGATGCTAATATTGGCTCCCACATATTCTACGAAGATCTTTATCGGTCAGACCGCATAACAACATACGTTGTTCCCTTTGTCATCGGTATGTTACTTGCCCGAGATTCGATCATCGGTATCTCAATACCTAGTTCAATCTCGTTACCGACAAGTCTCTTTACTCGTTCCGTAATACATCATCCCGCAACTAACTCATTAGTTGCAATGCTTGCAAGGCTTATAGTGATGTGCATTACTGAGTGGGCCCAGAGATACCTCTCCGATAATCGGAGTGACAAATCCTAATCTCGAAATACACTAACCCAACAAGTACCTTCGGAGACACCTGTAGAGCACCTTTATAATCACCCAGTTACGTTGTGATGTTTGGTATCACACAAAGTGTTCCTCCGGTAAACGGGAGTTGCATAATCTCATAGTCATAGGAACATGTATAAGTTATGAAGAAAGCAATAGAAGAATACTAAACGATCGTGTGCTAAGCTAACGGAATGGGTCAAGTCAATCACATCATTCTCCTAATGATGTGATCCCGTTAATCAAATGACAACTCATGTCAATGGCTAGGAAACATAACCATCTTTGATCAACGAGCTAGTCAAGTAGAGGCATACTAGTGACACTCTATTTGTCTATGTATTCACACAAGTATTATGTTTCCAGTTAATACAATTCTAGCATGAATAATAAACATTTATCATGAAATAAGGAAATAAATAATAACTTTATTATTGCCTCTAGGGCATATTTCCTTCGGTCTCCCACTTGCACTAGAGTCAATAATCTAGTTCACATCACCATGTGATTTAACACTAATAGTTCACATCACCATGTGATTAACACCCATAGTTCACATCGTCATGTGACCAACACCCAAATGGTTTACTAGAGTCAATAATCTAGTTCACATCGCTATGTGATTAACACCCAACGAGTACTAAGGTGTGATCATGTTTTGCTTGTGAGAGAAGTTTAGTCAATGGGTCTGCCACATTCAGATTCGTATGTATTTTGCAAATTTCTATGTCAACAATGCTCTGCACGGAGCTACTCTAGCTAATTGCTCCCACTTTCAATATGTATCCAAATTGAGACTTAGAGTCATCTGGATCAGTGTCAAAACTTGCATCGACGTAACCCTTTACGACGAACCTTTTTGTCACTTCCATAATCGAGAAACATATCCTTATCCCACTAAGGATAATTTTGACCGATGTCCAGTGATCTACTCCTAGATCACTATTGTACTCCCTTGCCAAAATCAGTGTAGGGTATACAATAGATCTGGTACACAGCATGGCATACTTTATAGAACCTATGGCTGAGGCATAGGGAATGACTTTCATTCTCTTTCTATCTTCTGCCGTGGTCGGGTTTTGAGTCTTACTCAATATCACACCTTGTAACACAGGCAAGAACTCTTTCTTTGACTGTTCCATTTGGAACTACTTCAAAATCTTGTCAAGGTATGTACTCATTGAAAAAACTTTATCAAGCGTCTTGATCTATCTCTATAGATCTTGATGCTCAATATGTAAGCAGCTTCACCGAGGTCTTTCTTTGAAAAAACTCCTTTCAAACACTCCTTTATGCTTTGCAGAATAATTCTACATTATTTCCGATCAACAATATGTCATTCACATATACTTATCAGAATTGTTGTAGTGCTCCCACTCACTTTCTTGTAAATACAGGCTTCACCGCAAGTCTGCATAAAACTATATGCTTTGATCAACTTATCAAAGCGTATATTCCAACTCCGAGATGCTTGCACCAGTCCATAGATGGATCGCTAGAGCTTGCATATTTGGTTAGCACCTTTAGGATCGACAAAACCTTCCGGTTGCATCATATACAACTCTTCTTCCAGAAATCCATTTAGGAATGCAGTTTTGACATCCATTTGCCAAATTTTATAATCATAAAATGCGGCAATTGCTAACATGATTCGGACAGACTTAAGCATCGCTGCGGGTGAGAAGGTCTCATCGTAGTCAACCCCTTGAACTTGTCGAAAACCTTTTGCAACAAGTCGAGCTTTATAGACAGTAACATTACCGTCAGCGTCAGTCTTCTTCTTGAAGATCCATTTATTCTCAATGGCTTGCCGATCATCGGGCAAGTCAACCAAAGTCCACACTTTGTTCTCATACATGGATCCCATCTCAGATTTCATGGCCTCAGGCCATTTCGCGGAATCTGCGCTCATCATCGCTTCCTCATAGTTCGTAGGTTTGTCATGGTCAAGTAACATGACCTCCAGAACAGGATTACTGTACCACTCTGGTGCGGATCTCACTCTGGTTGACCTACGAGGTTCGGTAGTACCTTGATCTGAAGTTACATGATCATCATCATTAGCTTCCTCAATAATTGGTGTAGGAGTCACAGGAACAGATTTCTGTGATGAACTACCTTCCAATAAGGGAGCAGGTACAGTTACCTCATCAAGTTCTACTTTCCTCCCACTCACTTCTTTCGAGAGAAACTCCTTCTCTAGAAAGGATCCATTCTTAGCAACGAATGTCTTGCCTTCGGATCTGTGATAGAAGGTGTACCCAACAGTCTCCTTTGGGTATCCTATGAAGACACATTTTCCGATTTGGGTTCGAGCTTATCAGGATGAAACTTTTTCACATAAGTATCGCAACCCCAAATTTTAAGAAACGACAACTTTTGGTTTCTTTCCAAACCAAAGTTCATAAGGTGTCATCTCAACGGATTTAGATGGTGCCCTATTTAACGTGAATGCAGCTGTCTCTAATGCACAACCCCAAAACGATAGTGGTAAATCGGTAAGAGACATCATAGATTGCACCATATCTAATAAAGTACGGTTACGATGTTCGGACACACCATTACGCTGTGGTGTTCCAGGTGGCGTGAGTAGTGAAACTATTTCACATTGTTTTAACTGAAGGCCAAACTCATAACTCAAATATTCGTCTCCGAGATCAAATCGTAGAAACTTCATTTTCTTGTCATGATGATTTTCCACTTCACTCTGAAATTCTTTGAACTTTTCAAATGTTTCAGACTTATGTTTCATCAAGTAGATATACCCATATCTGCTCAAATCATCTGTGAAGGTCAGAAAATAATGATACCCATCACGAGCCTCAATATTCATCGGATCATATACATCGGTATGTATGATTTCCAACAAATCTGTTGCTCGCTCCATTGTTCCGGAGAACGGAGTTTTAGTCATCTTGCCCATAGGGCATGGTTCGCAAGCATCAAGTGATTCCAAAATTCCATCAGCATGGAGTTCCTTCATGCGCTTTACACCAATATGACCTAAACGGCAGTGCCACAAATAAGGTGCACTATCATTATTAACTTTGCATCTTTTGGCTTCAATATTATGAATATGTGTATCACTACGATCGAGATCCAACAAACCATTTTCGTTGGTGTGTATGACCATAGAAGGTTTTATTCATGTAAACAGAACAACAATTGTTCTTTAACTTAAATGAATAACCATATTGCAATAAACATGATCAAATCATATTCATGCTCAACGCAAACACCAAATAACACTTATTTCAACACTAATCCCGAAAGTATAGGGAGTGTGCGATAATGATCATATCAATCTTGGAACCACTTCCAATACACATCGTCACTTCACCCTTAACTAGTCTCTGTTCATTCTGCAACTCCTGTTTCGAGTTACTACTCTTAGCAACTGAACCAGTATCAAATACCGAGGGGTTGCTATAAACACTAGTAAAGTACACATCAATAACATGTATATCAAATATAGCTTTGTTCACTTTGCCATCCTTCTTATCCACCGAATACTTGGGGCAGTTCCGCTTCCAGTGACCAGTCACTTTGCAGTAGAAGCACTTAGTCTCAGGCTTAGGTACAGACTTGGGCTTATTCACTTCAGTAGCAACTTGCTTGTCGTTCTTCTTGAAGTTCCCCTTCTTCCCTTTGCCCTTTTCTTGAAACTAGTGGTCTCGTCAACCATCAACACTTGATGCTTTTCTTGATTTCTACCTTCGTCGATTTCAGCATCACGAAGAGCTTGGGAATCGTTTCCGTTTATCCCTTGCAGATTATAGTTCATCACGAAGTTCTAGCAACTTGGTGATAGTGACTAGAGAACTCTGTCAATCACTATCTTATCTGGAAGATTAACTCCCACTTGATTCAAGTGATTGTAGTACTCAGACATTCTGAGCACATGCTCACTAGCTGAGCAATTCTCCTCCATCTTGTAGGCAAAGTACTGTTAGAGGTCTCATACCTCCCGACACGGGCATGAGTATGAAATACCAATTTCAACTCTTGGAACATCTTATATGCTCCTTGGCGTTCAAAACATTTTTGAAGTCCCAGTTCTAAGCCGTAAAGTATGGTGCACTAAACTATCAAGTAGTTATCATACCGAGCTTTGTCAAACATTCATAACGTCTGCATCTGCTCCTGCAATAGGTTTGTCACCTAGCGGTGTATCAAGGAGATAATTCTTCTGTGCAGCAATGAGGATAATCCTCATATCGCAGATCCAATCCGCATCATTGCTACTAACATCTTTCAACTTAGTTTTCTCTAGGAACATATCAAAAATAAAAACAGGGGAGCTAAACGTGAGCTATTGATCTACACATAGATATGCTAATACTACCAGGACTAAGTTCATGATAAATTAAAGTTCAATTAATCATATTACTTAAGAACTCCCACTTAGATAGACATCCCTCTAATCCTCTAAGTGATCACGTGATCCAAATCAACTAAACCATGTCCGATCATCACGTGAGATGGAGTAGTTTCAATGGTGAACATCACTATGTTGATCATATCTTCTATATGATTCACGCTCGACCTTTCGGTCTCAGTGTTCCGAGGCCATATCTGTATATGCTAGGCTCGTCAAGTTTAACCTGAGTATTCCGCGTGTGCAACTGTTTTGCAACCGTTGTATTTGAACGTAGAGCCTATCACACCCGATCATCACGTGGTGTCTCAGCACGAAGAACTTTCGCAACGGTGCATACACAGGGAGAACACTTATACTTTGATAATTTAGTGAGAGATCATCTTATAATGCTATCGTCAATCAAAGCAAGATAAGATGCATAAAAGATAAACATCACATGCAATCAATATAAGTGATATGATATGGCCATCATCATCTTGCGCTTGTGATCTCCATCTCCGAAGCACCGTCATGATCACCATCGTCACCGGCGCGACACCTTGATCTCCATCATAGCATCGTTGTCGTCTCGCCAATCTTATGCTTCTACGACTATCGCTACCGCTTAGTGATAAAGTAAAGCATTACAGGGCGATTGCATTGCATACAATAAAGCGACAACCATATGGCTCCTGCCAGTTGCCGATAACTCGGTTACAAAACATGATCATCTCATACAATAAAATTTAGCATCATGCCTTGACCATATCACATCACAACATGCCCTGCAAAAACAAGTTAGACGTCCTCTACTTTGTTGTTGCAAATTTTACGTGGCTGCTACGGGCTGAGCAAGAACCGTTCTTACCTACGCATCAAAACCACAACGATAGTTCGTCAAGTTGGTGCTATTTTAACCTTCGCAAGGACCGGGCGTAGCCACACTCGGTTCAACTAAAGTTGGAGAAACTGACACCCGCCAGCCACCTGTGTGCAAAGCACGTCGGTAGAACCAGTCTCGCGTAAGCGTACGCGTAATGTCGGTCCGGGCCGCTTCATCCAAGAATACCGCCGAACCAAAGTATGACATGCTGGTAAGCAGTATGACTTATATCGCCCACAACTCACTTGTGTTCTTGTAACATCCCAAATTTTCAATTTGGAATGTTATACATAGATCATCATTTGCATATCATGTTTTGTGCATTTTGACAAATCCTCGATAAATCCTAAGCAACTCAAGGACCCTCGGAGAGAGTTGGGGATTTTCTTGAATTTTCTTATTTGATTTTCCAACGAGGATTTTGGTTTTCGATTATTTTTCTCTCCGGAAGAATATTTCATTTTAAAATAAACGAGAGGAGAAAATATGACTTCTCCAAAAACATTGAAATACTGGAGGAAAAATGTTAAAAACATTATTTGGAATTTATTGGATTTTATTTGCAATTTTTATTGCATTTAAAAATATGCATGTTTTCGAAATATTTATTTTTGATTTTAAAAATGTTCACCCTATTCTAGATTTTCTAACTAGACGGGGAAAATTTATTTCGTATTTTTCTGATTTATATTTATTTTTCTACGCAATATTTTCCGTGGAACATATTTAAAAAAAATACGCGCTTGCCCGACTGGGCCGAGGCCCAGCCGAAGCCAGGCCGGCCCGCCCGTGCTCTCCTTCTTCCCCACGCCACCGGAGTCCGCCGGGAGCACGAAGCCGCCGCCGCCTCGGGCTTTGCCCCTTCCCCAAGCCCTCTAGCCCCCTCCTACCTATATATAGCCCCCCCCTCCGTTTTTCGCCACCACCACCCGCCGGAGGAGCCCGCCGCCGCCGCATCTTAGCCACCGCCGCCGGCCGCCGTTTGCCGCACCACCCGTCGCCGGGAGCCGCGCCCGAGCCGCGCCCCTCACCCGCCGGAGCCGCCGCCCCCTAGCCCCGCACCCCGCCGCCGACCCCGCCCACCGGAGCCCCTCGCCGGAGCGAGCCCCGTCGAGGTACTGCCGTTCGTGTTGACCGGTTTTTCTATAAAAAAAACCTTTTGTTTAAAAAAAACCTAGATCGGTTTTTTTCGGTTTTCTTATTTTACGAGCGTTCACCGAACCGTTCGTTTTAACGAACGCGTTCGTCGGTTTTTCTCTGTTAACGAACGTCCGTTATTTAACCGTTCGTCCGTTTTTCTTTTTCGTCGGATTTTCTCGTTATTTTCTCAGATTCGATTTCTGATCGAAATTTCGAATCTGTTTAACTTCTCGCTCGTTTATCGGAATCAGGTGATTCAAGCGCCTAGAGTTTTGTCTCGAAATTCTCTTTCCGTTTAACCTACTCAAACAAGTTTTTGCTACAGTAAAATTTGACCTAGATCCAGATTAGCAAACGAAGTTTCTTTCTTCCGCCGTTTAACTTTCGTTGCTTCTTTCGAGTTGATTCTTTTTGCAAACCGGAGTTCTTAAGTTGAAATTTCTGGTTGGATCTTTCATTCGAGTTTTACCTGTGCATTAGCTGAGTACTGATTGTATGTTTGTTTGTTTGCGGTAGAATACCCGGAGTGTGCCGCTTGTTACTTCGACTCGCTAGGTTTTGCGGATCATCAGCAAGGCAAGTAACACTTTGATCATACCCCGTTCATACCCAGTTTTATTGCATTAGATCTATTTCCTCAAACACATTGCATGATTAGGATCTAATTAAACTGTGGGTATTGGGAAGTAGTTGAGGTAGTACCTATTACCTGTTCTTTATCAAACCCTTGGGAGTTACTTCTACGTTGCTTATATTATTGCCATGCTATGCTCGTAGACGTGGATTGGGTTTGAGAGATATTCATGACAGATGTGAGTGTTTAATAATGGTTCAACTTAAGGTGGCAACTAAAACTCACATCTGGGTGGATTGAGACACCTGGAGAACCCAGTGTTGTCTGTATGTATAAGGTCCGCCACCCAGGCTCAAAGGGATCATAAGATTTTTCATGCTAGAAACTTCCGTGTGCAGCCGCAAGCTATTATGGGCTCTAGCATAGCTGAGTAGGTTACAGGATCTCTTGAAGAGGTGGACTAGCAGATGTAGGGGAAAGTAGGTGTACCGGTCCATCCAGAGTAGAGAGTGACTGTTTCTGAAAGACTGTGTCTCGGTCATCCGTTTCTCAAACATCATGCAGTGCGAGAATCAAGCGGAGGCGATCGAGTCTTGTGGGAAAAGTGCACAAACCTCTACAGAGTGTACAAACTGATCATGATTAGCCGTGTCCCCGGTTATGGACAACTTGAGTATCTAGTACCTGGATTTTCATTTGAATCTCATCACCGTGATACTTATAATTAATTTTGTTGGGTTAATGATGTTACTTAATTGGGATTGAGTTGGAGGTACCTTCTCAATGTTTCAACCACCATGATAGTTAAATAAAATTTATTCCTTTGTAGTAGGATAAAATTGGCTTTTCGCAAAACTGTAACCATAGAGCCTTTCCACCAGCCATATATGCATATAGTATAGCCTTATCATTGTTCATTGCTCTCTATGTGTTGCTTTGCCAGCATATTCTATGTGCTGACCCGTTTTCGGGCTGCAACGTTTCATGTTGCAGACTTTTCAGGCGACGAGTAAGGTGCCTTAGGTCGTGGTCTTATACTCAGTGATGCCGCTGGAGTTGATGGACTCACTTATCTTCCAAGTCTTCCGCTGTTATCGTTTTTAGATGGCCTTAAGCCATGTTTATTATACTTAATCTCTTCGGAGATATTCGATGTAATAAGTGTGTGATTTCTACTCTGTTATAAATCCTCCATTTGTACTGTGCGTGTCAGCATTACTGATCCAGGGATGACACTGGTGCACAGCAGCACAGGCCATTTGAGGTCTGGTCGCTACAGTTCTACTCGTGCATATAACATCTACGCATAAAACAAGGCTCGGATTCCATTGTTGGGGAACGTATTAATTTCAAAAAAATTCCTACGCACACGCAAGATCATGGTGATGCATAGCAACGAGAGGGGAGAGTGTGTCCACGTACCCTCGTAGACCGAAAGCAGAAGCGTTAGCACAACGCGGTTGATGTAGTCGTACGTCTTCACGATCCGACCGATCCAAGTACCGAACGCACGGCACCTCCGAGTTCACCACATGTTCAGCTCGATGACGTCCCTCGAACTCCGATGCAGCCGAGCTTTGAGGGAGAGTTCCGTCAGCACGACGGCGTGGTGACGATGATGATGCTCTACCGACGCAGGGCTTCACCTAAGCACCGCTACAGTATTATCAAGGTGGACTATGGTGGAGGGGGGCACCGCACACGGCTAAGAGATAAATGATCAATTGTTGTGTCTCTAGGGTGTCCCCCTGCCCCTGTATATAAAGGAGCAAGGGGGGGAGGCGGCCAGCTAGGAGGGGCGCGCCAGGAGGAGTCCTACTCCCACCGGGAGTAGGACTCCCTCCCTTTTCCTTGTTGGATTAGGAGAGGAGAGGGAAGGAGAGAGAGGGGGAAAGGAAAGGGGGGCGCCGGCCCCCCTCCTTATCCAATTCGGACTTGGGGGGGAGGGGCGCACGGCTGCCCCTTGGCCGCCTCTCCTCTTCCACCAATTGGGCCCATGAGGCCCAATAACCTCCGGGGGGGTTCCGGTAACCCCCGGTACTCCGGTATATATCCGATAACCCCCGGAACCATTTCGGTGTCCGAATATAGTCGTCCAATATATCAATCTTCATGTCTCGACCATTTCGAGACTCCTCGTTATGTCCGTGATCACATCCGGGACTCCTAACAACCTTCGGTACATCAAAACATATAAACTCATAATATAACTGTCATCGAAACTTTAAGCGTGCGGACCCTACGGGTTCGAGAACTATGTAGACATGACCGAGACACGTCTCCGGTCAATAACCAATAGCGGAACCTAGATGCTCATATTGGCTCCCACATATTCTACGAAGATCTTTATCGGCCAGACTGCATAACAACATACGTTGTTCCCTTTGTCATCGGTATGTTACTTGCCCGAGATTCGATCGTCGGTATCTCAATACCTAGTTCAATCTCATTACCGGCAAGTCTCTTTACTCGTTCCGTAATACATCATCCTGCAACTAACTCATTAGTTGCAATGCTTGCAAGGCTTATAGTGATGTGCATTACTGAGTGGGCCCAGAGATACCTCTCCGGCAATCGGAGTGACAAATCCTATTCTCGAAATACGCCAACCCAACAAGTACCTTCGGAGACACCTGTAGAGCACCTTTATAATCACCCAGTTACGTTGTGACGTTTGGTAGCACACAAAGTGTTCCTCCGGTAAACGGGAGTTAGATAATCTCATAGTCATAGGAACATGTATAAGTTATGAAGAAAGCAATAGCAGAATACTAAACGATCGTGTGCTAAACTAACGGAATGGGTCAAGTCAATCACATCATTCTCCTAATGATGTGATCCCGTTAATCAAATGACAACTCATGTCAATGGCTAGGAATCATAACCATCTTTGATCAACGAGCTAGTCAAGTAGAGGCATACTAGTGACACTCTGTTTGTCTATGTATTCACACAAGTATTATGTTTCCGGTTAATACAATTCTAGCATGAATAATAAACATTTATAATGAAATTAGGAAATAAATAATAACTTTATTATTGCCTCTAGGGCATATTTCCTTCAATTCCTTGCATGGACGGGGTGTTATCTGCAAAAATACCCTGACCTTCCACCTTCGCTTAACACATGGAAGGCGAAGTTATTCAATGCGCAGAAGCCGAGGGGAGCGACATTGAACCGATGGCCGAATACATCACTTGGAGATCATTAAAGGAGGAACCCGCCTTGCAATGCCGAAGAAAATTTGTGTGCCGAACATCTCGCTATTGAAGACCGGTTCGGCGGCTACTGAGGGAGTCCTGGACTAAGGGGTCATCGGGCGTCCGACATGTTATCCATGGGCCGGACTGATGGGCTGTGAAGACATGAAGGCCGAAGACTGTACCCATGTCTGGATTGGACTCTACTTGGCGTGGAAGGCAAGCTTGGCGACTTATTATGAAGATTCCTTCTTATGTAACCGACTCTAGGTAAACCCTAGATTCCCCCGGTGTCTATATAAACCGGAGGGGTTAGTCCGGAAAGGATATACACATTACCATAGTCATATAGACTAGACTTCTAGGGTTTAGCCATTACGATCTCGTGGTAGATCAACTCTTGTAACACTCATATTCATCAAGATCAATCAAGCAGGAAGTAGGGTATTACCTCCATAGAGAGGGCCCGAACCTGGGTAAAACATCGTGTCCCCCGTCTCCTGTTACCATCGATCCTAGACGCACAGTTTGGGACCCCCTACCCGAGATCCGTTGGTTTTGACACCGACAACCACCGTGATGATCGGGTGTGATAAGCTCTACGTTCACATACAACGGGTGCAAGCCAGTTTTGCACACGCAGAATACTCGGGTTAAACTTGACGAGCCTAGCATATGCAGATATGGCCTCGGAACACTGAGACCGAAAGGTCGAGCGTGAATCATATAGTAGATATGATCAACATAGTGATGTTCACCATTGAAAGCTGCTCCATCTCACGTGATGATCGGACATGGTTTAGTTGATATGGATCACGTGATCATTTAGATGACTAGAGGGATGTCTATCTAAGTGGGAGTTCTTAAGTAATATGATTAATTGAACTTAAATTTATCATGAACTTAGTCCTGATAGTATTTGCATATCTATGTTGTAGATCAATTGCTCGCGTATAGCTTCCCCGTTTTATTTATGATATGTTCCTAGAGAAAACTAAGTTGAAAGTTGATAGTGGCAATGATGCGGACTAGGTCCGTGATCTGAGGATTATCCTCATTGCTACACAGAAGAATTATGTCCTTGATGCACCTCTAGGTGACAGAACTATTGCAGGAGCAAATGCAGACATTATGAACATTTGACAAGCTCGGTATGATGACTACTTGATAGTTTAGTACACCATGCTTCACGGCTTAGAACCGGGACTTCAAAAATGTTTTGAAACGCCATGGAGCATATGAGATGTTTCAAGAGTTGAAATAAGTATTTCAGACTCATGCCCGAGTCGAGAGGTATGAGACAGGGCAAGTATTTTTGCCTACAAGATGGAGGAGAATAGCTCAACCAGTGAGCATGTGCTCAAAATGTCTGAGTACTACAATCGCTTGAATCAAGTGGGAGTTAATCTTCCAGATAAGATAGTGATTGACAGAGTTCTCTAGTCACTGTCACCAAGTTACTGGAACTTCCTGATGGACTATAATATGCAAGGGATGAAGAAAACGATTCCCCGAGCTCTTCGCAATGCTGAAATCGGCAAAGGTAGAAATCAAGAAAAGCATCAAGTGTTGATGGTTGACAAGACCACTAGTTTCAAGTAAAAGGGCAAGGGAAAGAAAGGGAACTTCAAGAAGAATGACAAGCAAGTTGCCACTCTCATGAAGAAGCCCAAAGCTAGACCCAAGACTGAAACTGAATGCTTCTACTGCAAAGGAAATGGTCACTGGAAGCGGAACTGCCCCAAATACTTGGCGGATAAGAAGGATGGCAAAGTGAACAAAAGTATATATGATATACATATTATTGATGTGTACTTTACTAGTATTCAAAGTAGCCCCTGGGTATTTGATACTGGTTCAGTTGCTATGATTAGTAACTTGAAACAGGAGTTACAAAATGAATAGAGGCTAGTTGAGGGCAAGGTAACGATGTGTGTTGGAAGTGATTCCAAGGTTGATAAGATCACCATCGCACACTCCCTTTACCTTCGGGATTAGTGTTGAGCCTAAAATAAATGTTATTTGGTGTTTGTGTTGAGCATAATATGATTGGATCATGTTTATTGCAATACGGTTATTCATTTAAGTCAAAGAATAATTGTTATTCTGTTTATATGAATAAAACCTTCTGTGGTCATACACCCAAGGTAAATGGTTTATTGAATCTCGATCGTAGCGACACACATATTCATAATATTGATGCCAAAAGATGCAAAGTTGATAATGATGGTGCAACATATTTATGGCACTGCCGTTTAGGTCATATTGGTGTAAAGCGCATGAAGAAACTCCATGCTGATGTACTTTTTGAATCACTTGATGCTTGCGAACCATGCCTCATGGGCAAGATGACTAAGACTTCATTCTCCAGAACAATGGAGCGAGCAACAGACTTGTTGCAAATAATACATACTGATGTATGCGGTCCCATGAGTGTTGAGGCTCGCGGCGGGTATCATTATTTTCTGACCTTCACAGATGATTTGAGCAGATATGGGTATATCTACTTGATGAAACATAAGTCTGAAACATTTGAAAAGTTCAAAGAATTTCAGAGTGAAGTGGAAAATCATCGTAACAAGAAAATAAAGTTTCTACGATCTGATCGCGGCGACGAATATTTGAGTTACGAGTTTGGTCTACATTTGAAACAATGTGGAATAGTTTCGCAACTCACGCCACCTGGAACACCACAGCGTAATGGTGTGTCCGAATGTCATAACCGTACTTTATTAAATATGGTGCGATCTATGATGTCTCTTACCGATTTATCACTATCATTTTGGGGTTATGCATTAGAGACAGCTGCATTCACGTTAAATAGGGCACTAATAAATCCGATGATACGACACCATATGAACTGTGGTTTGGCAAGAAGCCTAAGCTGTCGTTTCTTAAAGTTTGAGGCTGTGACGCTTATGTGAAAAAGCTTCAACCTGATAACCTGATAGGATAGTTATGAGTTGAGATATTATATTTCCTAAAGTACAATGAATATCTCAAGTGCATCAAGTAGATCTTAGTTTGTAGCACATAACTATCATTGCTCTTTTTGTATACATCATCGCAAATGGAGTGGATTTCAATTTTTCTATACATGTGAAATTTGAGTAGCGAGTTATATATTTATTATTTGGACGGGTTACTACGGTGGAATTCTACCTACAAGCTATATGCGTTATATTTATACGTGTAATAAAAAGCAAAAAGGGCCCATGGCAACGCACGGGCGTTTTACTAGTTATATGTAAAAAAGGAAAGACGTCTACTAGTCACAAGTACTAAGGCGACCTGTCAATTACCGTGGTTAGTGCTATTACTCAAGGTCGCGAGTTTGATCCTCAGCCAGTGCATGATATCTTTAGAATTTTTACAGAAGAAGATAAAATGATGTACATGGGTCCACCCCAGGCGGATGTGGTGTGTGCGCCGGTTAGCCGGTTAGCCTATATCCGCCGTGTTAAGCGCCGGATAGGATTTGCCAATTAGGAGGTCCCTCTCGCCTACAACGAGGCAAGAGGAAGTCTCACTGAAGGGGAGCTTCATAATGGGTCGGCCCGTCGCGCCGCTAACTTCAGGCCATATTCTCATTTTTTTTCTTTTACTTTATTTATATTTCCAGGTATTATATATTACAAAAATACTTTACATAAAATATTTCAAAAATTATTAATCAAGCATTTAAAAATGATGAATGTGTATAGAAAAATGTTTATCATGTATACAAAAAATATATAACATGAAATCTGTATACAAAAATGTTGACCTTGTATTCAAAAATATTTAATCCACTCATTTAAAAAAAGTTGAACAAGTGTTCAAAAAATGTTAAACTTTTAGTTGAAAAATCTTAAATGTGTATATAAAAATGTTGTGATGTATTCAACAAATGTTAAACTTGTATTTTAAAAATGTTATATGTGTATTGAAACAATGTTGACCATGTATTAAAAAAAATCTTAAACTTGTCTTTGAAAAATATTAAATGTGTATTGAAAAAATATTGACCATGTATTGGATGAATGTTAAACTTGGCTTTGAAAACTATTAAATGTGTATAGAAAAAAGTTGACCTGTATTAAAAATATATTACAATTGTATCGACTAAAGTTAATCCAGCATTTGAAAAAATGTTAAAATGTGTGTAGAAAATAAGTTGACCATGTATTTAAAAAAATGTTAATTTGCTATTTGAAAAATGTAAATCAAGCATTTGGAACATGAAAGTGTGTGTAGGAAAAATGTTGACAATGTATTCAATAAATGTTAATCTTGTATCTGAAAAACTTTAAATCAGTATTAGAAAAATGTGTTAGATACATACCATAAATGTGTGTAGAAAACTGTGAAACCCAGAGAAAAAACAAGAAAACAGACGAAAAATGAAAACAAAGCAAAAAAATAGAGGAAAAAAATTGAGAATAGGGAAATAAAAGGAAAATCTAATGAAAACCGAGAAAGAAACAAAGAAAACTGAATGAAACTAAAGAAAAAGAAAAAAAACCAATGAAAACCAAGAAAGAAACAAAGAAAAATAAAGGAAAAAATAAAAAAGGACAATATAAACTGAGAAAGAAATGAAGAAAAATTGGTGGTAAAAAAAGGAAAACCAAAAACCACAAAAAAATGGCAATGCAAGCATTTGAAGAAATCTTAAAGAAGTATTTGAATTTTTTAAACTAGCATTTGATAAATGTAAAATGTGTACCGAAAAAATGTTGACCATGTATTAAAAAATGTTGAACTTGTATTTTAAATTTTTTAATCAATCATTTGAAAAAATGTTACTGTATATAAAAAAATATTGACAATTTATTCAGAAAAGCTTAATCTTGTATTTTGAAAAATGTGAATCGGGCATTTGCCAAAATGTTAAATGTGTATAGTAAATATGTAAAAAAATTATTAAAAAATGTTCACCTAATAATGTTAATCATGCATTTGAAAAAATGTTAAATGTGTATAAAAAAAAGCTGACTGTGCATTAAGAAAATGTTAAACTGCTATTTTAAAAATGTTAATCAAGCATATAAAAAATATTAAATGTGTATAATTATTTTAACCATGTATTAAAAAATGATAAAATTATATCTGAAAAATGTAAATCAAACATTTATTAAAACTATTAAATGTTTTTACAAAAAAGGTTGACCATGTATTAAAAAATATTAATGTGCTATTTGTACAAGTTTTTTTTATTAAGAATTTGAAAAATGTTTAATGCGTATAGAAATAATGTTGACCATGTATTCAACTAAGTTTAGTCTCGTATTTGAAATGGGTTAAACGCGTGTCAGAAAAGTTTACCCGATATATACCAAAGATGTGTAGAGAAAAAGAGTGAAAACCTGAGAGAAAACAAAAGAAAACCGATGAAAAACAAAAAAAGCAATCAAAATCGAAGAAAAATGATGGAAAAATTAAAAAAAGGCAATGAAAATCAAAGAAAATAGTAAAAACAAAGAAAATTAGTGAAAAGACACAAAAAAGAGGAAAAGTTTCACTGGCACTTTTCCTTCAAGTTAGCCACGCCCTACTAATTTGACACAACCTAAACTATAAGTCAGTGGCTAGCAGGGCTACGCAACAACCATGAGATACTGGGATTGAAAAAGGTCGGCCATGTATTAAAAAATTTGGTAAACTTGTATTTGAAAATTATTAATCAAGAATTGGGAAAAAAAGATAAATGTGCATACAAATAAATGTTAAACTTATATTTGAAAAATGTTAATCAAGCATTTGAGAAAATGGTAAATGTGTATAGAAAAAATGTTGACCCCATATTAGAATAATGTTAACTTGGTATTTGAAAAATTGTAATCAAGCATTTGAAAAATATTAAATATGTATAGAGAAAATGTTGACCATGTATTAAAAAATGTTTCAACTTGTATTTGAAAAATGTTAATCAAGAATTTGAAAAACAAGTTTATAGAAAAAAAGTGGACCATGTATTCAAAAATATATATCTGCTATTTGAAAATTTTAAACATAGCATTTGAAAAATGTTAGATGTTTATAGAGAAAATGTTTTCCATGTATTCAATTAATGCTAATCTTGTATTTGTGATTTTGTAAACATGTATTAAAGATTGTATTAGATATATAGAAAAAATATTTGTTGAAAACAGTGAAAACCCGAGAAAACAAAAGAAAGCTGATGAAAAATTTAAAAACAAAACCAAAGAAAAATGAAGGGAAAAAAGAAAACAACAGTTCCACTGAAAACCAAAGAAAAATAAAGAAATGAAAACAATCTGTAAAAACAGAGAAAAAAACAAAGAAGATCGGTTATAAAAAGAAGAAGAAAACAAAACTATAAAATATTTTCCTTCAAGTTGGTCGCGCTCTACTAATTTAACATGAACCTGACAGTGACTCATTGACTATCATGGCAACGCAGCAAACCAGGAGATACTGGGATTGATCCGAGAGCAAGCTCCCTTTTTCTACTCTATTTTTTATAGTATGCTATAATGGGCCGGCATGTTACTATAGACGTTTTAGGCGAGAACTCCTACCATCTTGCTATACGCCAGATATAGCTCCCGCGATAGCAATGGCATGAAGATAGTGCCTTCACATTTTTCCTTGAAAAAATGCACTCTTGAAAGTATGCTACCAACGAAAAGGCAGAGCACTTACCATAAATAAATAAATAGCAAGAAAAGCATAAGCAAAAGCTGCACCCCAATATTATTATATAACAGGAGGCAGGGAGACAAGTAGACAGCATCACAAGGATACGTGCGACAGGTTCCGGTCGTGATCACCAAAGCAAGTAGAGCCCCACACACATGTTGTTGTGTATATAATCATGGTGATAATCGACTACTCGACGCGACTCCACACTCGTATGTGTGTGATCTCGCTTTTGCTACGCACTTTCGGTGTCAACGATGGATGGATGGACGCATCGATCGGTCGGTCGATAGATGGATGGAGATATCGATTCCTTTGGACGCGTCCCTGTCGTGCATGTACCGCTGCCGCTGAGCCAATGCTACTAACTACTCCAGCTCGTGTCTGAGACGAGCTGATGGCTACAGTGCTTGACTTGTTGTTCCATTCGTCACGTTCGTTAGATCCCCTCTGCTTTGGCCTTTGGGGGGTAGCAGGTAGGCAGGATACGGCTGCTGGGTGCACACGGTGTGGACTGCAGCAACTCACGGTTAGCTCTCATACGTCAGCTAATTTATAGTGTTTCTGGTTAGCAAAGTCTCCGATCCGGCGATTAACGGCTGGCTAATTAAGTACTAGGCTTGGTACCTACTTCATACTACTATGGATTCGGCGTTAGTTTAGATATGGTGATACTACACCTTCGGCTGGTGGAAGATGGGATGATGCTCAAGGTTTTGGTGCCGAATGATTACCTCGAGTGCAGATGCGCGGCGTCAGTGTTTTGTTCGCTGCTCTTTGTCGTACTACTACCTCCGTCCTGGTTTATTGGTCTCCACTGTATTCTGTGCCAAATTTTGATCATAATTTTAACTAACAAAATGTTCATGTATGCCATAAAAAATTATATCGTTAAAAACTATGTTCAAATACGAATCCAACGATATAATTTTTGTTAAACATTTGATCAAAATTTAGCATAAATTACAAAGAAGACCAATAAATCAGGACGGGGTAATACTAGTAAACAAGTTGCGAGTTTTTCTTTTATTTGCCCGAATATATATATCATGGCTTCAAGAGCTTAGCCCGGTTATAAAAAATGGCTTCAAGAGCTACCTATATTATTTTGGGCGCATACAGTGGCACAGCGTGGGGCAGCTATGAATCAGCAGGGCTGGGCATACCACTTCAGGGGAAACAAAAACTTCATGTGGAGACACTGCAAGAACTAATCAGGAGCAATTAATGAACAGTTAAAAAAAGAACCGCAATGATCACGCATACTACTTCACTGGAAACACACGAAACCTCACATGGAAATGGGGAAGAGTAGCAGAAGAATTCTGTACACATTTGGGTCCGGTACAGCGCAGCTACCGCTACATGCAGGACACGTACCTGCCATGGTGCAACAGTGTTTCGGCTAACCATTTGTTCGTTTTCTTCTTCTCTCGAGTCGGACTGAATGGATGTGCCTGCCTATGGGAGTACCGATCCATCGCTAGGTTTTCCTGCCAACTGATTGAAACTGGCTAATTTTTTTTTAAATAATACATTTTTTTTAGTAATTTGCACAAATATTACGTCTAAAAAATAATTTTCAAAAATAATACATCGTCAGCCCACAGCAGGCCGACTGGTCCTAGTCGGCCCACAACAGGCCGACTGGGGGCCTATCCGCTTGATGCTGGCCGATAGGTCCAGTCGGCCAACTGGGGGCTCACAAGGTCCAGTTGCTGTGGGCCGACAGGAACTAATTGGCCTGCTGTGGGCCGACTGGTGCATGCATATCATATTACAGATTTTTTTGCCCCGTACGATATTACAGATTTTTTTTCAAAACTATGACGTATTTTCGCGCAACCCTTTCCCCTCAATATTTTCCCGCCAACTCTTTCCCGCCACCCGTTTCTCATCCACCGTTTCCCGCCATATGTTCCCGCCAACTCTTTCCCGCCACCCGTTTCCTGCCATATGTTCCCGCCAACTCTTTCCCGCCACCCGTTTCCCACCATATGTTCCCGCCAACTCTTTCCCGCCACCCGTTTCCTGCCATATGTTCCCGCCAACTCTTTCCCGCCACCCGTTTCCCACCATATGTTCCCGCCAACTCTTTCCCGCCATACTGCAGTCGTTCTTTCCCGCCATTTTCTCCTCTCTACCTATAAAACCCCCTTCAGACGGAGGTGGATAAGCATTCCAGTGTAGTGTAGTTGAGATGTCGCATTATCCTTTCGATCGTAGTTTTCACCCTGGGATGAGCAGGACTCTTCTGAGGCTAGCTACCGATTTCAGGATGGACAATAGGATAGTTCCATGGGACGAACTCACCGGTAGTGACACCATAATGAATGAGTTGGCTCACGAATTACGTAGGTCTGGGTGGCCTGAAAGGACCTATGAGGAGGTACGTAAATAACTTCTTAGGTTGCATGAAAGGTGGAAGAAGGTAGTGGTGCCGAAGAGTGAAACTTTCAGAAGGATTGCAGCAAATAATCCATGTTTATGGACTGAGGAGAGCGAGGACGAAGATGATATCTTCATGCCGCCGCTTCCGGGTTCTGCATCGTCGAAGGGCAAGGTTTCTGCATCGTCGAAGGGCACGACTTCTTCATCGTCGAAGGGCAAGAGTTCTTCACCGTCGAAGGGCAAGAGTTCTGCATCGATCGAGAATGACGATGATGACTTCATGTAGTTTTTATGCTGTATGTTGCAAGTTCAGTCGTACGTATCGTTTAATTAAGATGTAGTTCTATCTAGTTGTTTGTAATGTCTTGTTGTATGAGCATTATGTTCTATCTAAATATGATCTTGTAGTTCAGATAACAGAGTACTAAAATAGAGTAGGCATATGTCTCATACATAAGTACATAGTCATTTGTCTCATACATAGAATAGACATAAGTCTCACACAGAAATAGATGGTAATGTCTGTACGGATAGATAGAAGCGTCAGTGACGACGTCTGGCCTGGCGGGGAGGCGGATCTGGAAGCGGCGACCATCCCCACCTGTCGGGTGGCCTAATGTGACGAGGAGGAATCTCAGACTCTTCCTGGTCATGCTGTGTATCCTGTGTGGGGCCTGGTGGAGGAGTCGAAAACATGTTCATCCACTGGGTGTGCTGCGACATCTGAGCCTGTATGTTCTCCTCGGGATGTTGATCACTCCCCCACGTATCATGTGATGCCGACATAGATGCCTGATATCCGTATGCTCCTGCGCGATGGAACGTTTCATCATGAAGAATGAGGTCGCGTCAATTAATATTGAAAACAATAAATATGAAGACACATACCTGCTGGATGTGACGGCTGCTCTGGCTCAAACACGAAGCTGGACGAGGGACCGTGCTGCTGTGGCTGTGGAGAAAACACGAAGCTCGACGAGGGACCGTGCTGCTGTGGCTGTGGAGAAAACACGAAGCTCGATGTGGGACCATAGTGCTGTGGTTGCTGCCACGTTGAACTGCCAGGTTGGTCAGGACGGGGTGGCCTGGTTGTCGGCTGATGTGCTAGACGTGGACGTGGTTGATGTCGGTGCGTGGAGTGACGCGGCTGCTGCTGCTGGTGCTGAACAACGTCGGTTCTCCGGGTGCACGTGATAGCCTCGTACACAGTCCGTATCTTATTCTGAATTCTTTCCAAGAAGGGTTGTAGCACTGGACGGTGCTGAAGAAGAGGTCCAGACGACAGTGATCGTCCAAAGGTGGTCACGTCTTCGTAGAGTTCGTGTGTCAAGGTAGCCGGCAAATTTCCATGACGATTAATAATGTCTGTCTCTTGCACGTCAAAGTATGTGACAACATTACTTAAAGAAAATATATCTTACCGCGTACTGCCTAGAGCCCGAAGTGTCATAGCTCGGGTACATATCTGACGGAGTAGGATCCGGTATCTCCTCAGGGTGGGAGTGCTCAACGATGCGTAACCGTGTTCCGGTCATGTAGCGCCGCAAATAGAGATTGAATTGATTGAGATCAAAAACGCGCCTCTCGTGCCATAGATTTGTGTTTGCTGTCTCCCATTCTATAACATACGGCTCTAGTCTAACTAGCCAGTCAGCAGTTGTCCTGGTCATGCCCTTCCTTGTCGTCCTAAAATTATGGTGTGTGTTCAACAATTACCTAAAGCTTCGAATGGAGTACTATGAAAGATAATGCAACATTGAAAAAATGGTTAATACCTGTGGATGTGTGCTGGCGCCGGGTTCTCTATAGGGGGAGGCAGCTCCAACTGCAGAAGACCAAATTGCCTCATAACCCTCTGTTGTGCCATCTCCTCGACGAAGACATCGAAGATGATCTTTTATTTTTGTCATCCAGTAATCTCGGTCCCTTGTGCATAGCACAGACATACCACCAGGGTATCTCGCTTGTATGGCTGCAGAAAACAAAAGTTAGTAGCCGCTAGCATCGAACTATCTCTTATGCAGAAAAAAGTTGCATTAAACTACAACACGGTGCATACCTCGCGACGTGTCCAACACAGACCGAAAGTAGGCATGTCGATGCCATCAACATCAAACATGGCGTCTATAGGCTCACGAACACGTACATCTGGTCGCCCTATAGAGAACCTCTCCCACGACCACAGCTGTAGGAATAGAGGGCATCCAAGAAGGGCTGGCTTTCTTGATGTAAGCTGGCAACCATTGCACATACCTCGGTATGTAGCCGCCAAGACCGCCGAACCCCAACTCCTCTGTCTGATCTGATCAGCCGTCTGAGCGCTCGCTATCTCGAGTGCCATAGGGATGTAGAGCGCGCTAATAGTGGTGACATGGTTCTCTGTGAACATCACCTTGCCGAAAAGCCACATTAAGTAGGCCTCCAGGCTCCGAGTGATCTGTTCCGCAGTCAACGGCGCCCGGAAGTTCTGGATCTGCATTAAGCAAAGAGAAAGTTTTAGTAAGCCGCAGTTATTTTCTGTAAAACCGTATGCACGATAACTTGAAGATAAGAGATAGGGGAAATTACCCGGAAATTGAGCAACCACTCATACTTAGGTCCGTGATGCTCCCATACCGGATCCGGAGCATCCGGAAAAACACCATGAAAACGTTGTGTAAGAGCTCGCTCCCAACCAGCCGGTGCGTCCAACGGTCCTACGGCATGACCTGCCAACGGTAGTCCGAGCAAAAGTGACACATCCTCCAGAGTAGGAGCCATCTCTCCCCATCTAAAGTGAAACGTGTGGGTCTCTGGCCTCCAACGGTCCACTAAGCAGCTCAGCAAGGACCCGTCGATGGCGAGGCGTTTCTCACCCGGGATAGACTCAACCAGACGCGCGAAAGGTAAAAGGCCGGCCCATTTCAACCTTCATCAGAGAACATTTCAGTTAGTGTCTCCCATTAATATGCATGTCAGTGTGCAAATTAATAAAGCACGTACCGCTGAAGCCATCCTGGGTGTATCATCCAGTTTTCCTTAGGAGTGCGAGTGACCAGAGGCTCAAGCTTGCGCTCATACCATATCGCAGCACGATGACCCCTATCAATGTCCCCATTCAGCAACCACAATCCCGACATTCCTGCACATAAAAAATTCAGAACATAGTGTCACACTTAATACAAATCTCCTCTCAAGCGCTGCATGCATACAAATTCAAAACATAGTGTCACACTTAATAAAAATTCAGAACATAGTGTCACACTTAATACAAATTCAGAACATAGTGCCACACTTAATAAAAATTCAGAACATAGTGCCACACTTAATAAAATTCAGAACATAGTGCCACACTTAATACAAATTCAGAACATAGTGCCACACTTAATAAAAATTCAGAACATAGTGCCACACTTAATAAAAATTCAGAACATAGTGCCACACTTAATACAAATTCAGACCATAGTGCCACACTTAATACAAATTCAGAACATACTACTGCTAGCTTAGCTTCTCCTCTCGCCCTTACTCCTCTACTGCCTCTACCTCCTCTTCTTCCCCGGTTGCCTCGTCCACGCCCAGTGACGAAAGTGGGACAATTAGTGTCCCTATGGCCAAATTCATTGCATAGAATGCATTGCCTAGTCGGACCTCCTGCTTCAGATTCATCCATATCATTCCGGATGCGCTGACACTGCCGTCTGCCTCTACTTGTACGCATATGCTCTGGGTTTGGAATGTAACGCCTTTCAGCGGGGTTGACGCTGTTGAAATTACCCATTGATCGAAAACCCATCAGCTCACCTGTCCAGGTATTGAGGACAGACTCTTTCAGAAAAAATGGAGACACAAACGATATTGCGTCCATTCCAAGCTGCCCGCAAGCAGCAAGTACATGTGAGCAAGGTAGGTGAAGCAATTTCGGTTTGTTGCATGTGCACTCACACGTTGGCCAGGCTTCATTACCAATTTTCACCTCATGCGTCCTCAACTCATTTGCACATCCGAATTTGTTGTTGGCTAAGCGGACCTCAAACCTTCTTTCTTGATTACCGATGGCGACTACAGTGTGTGACCTAGCTTTTTGCATCTTGTTGTCCATGTACTTCGTGACTCTTTCACAGTACCGTGTATTTGGGTTGTTTAAGATATGCTGCTCTGCTTTTTGACGTCTATCTCTGAAATACTTGACGGTGCCATAGAAAATACCCTCAACGATGGCTGTAAGTGGCAATGCCCGGTTTCCTCTGAGGACAAAGTTGTATGTTTCCGCGAGGTTCGTTGTCATGACACCGTACCTTGCTCCATGTGTGTCATGTAGCAAAGACCACCTCTCCAGAGGCTCATGCTCTATCCACTGCTCGAAGGTTTTAATCGACCTCCCGAGCCTTCTCCTAGTACCAGGTGGGTCAAAGCCTGGCAGGTCACATAGCCCAACAGGCTCCTCCTCCACGGCCGCTGTTCCTGTTGCCAACTGTGCAGCTACTGCTTCAACATGTGCCCTCACCGCTGCATCTCTTGCAGCTTTCCTGTCCCTCACGTGTCTCTGCGTGCACACATTAAGTCTGTCGCGTATCAAATTGTACTTCCATAACTGGTTCTGCTTGCAGAGTTTTTTGAACAGATTCATCAGGTTCTTATTTCTAAACTGCGAGAAGAAATTAGCCCCCAGATGGCGCATGCACCAACGGCTCTGCAAGTCTTTTTTTTATTCTATTTCACTATTTCATTCCATCTAGATCTAAGAAAGAACCCAATGCACTCCTGCCATGGAACTTGTTCCTCAGGGCCTGGGTTTGTCAGTGTCCTTATCGCACTGAGTATACCTGCATGCCTGTCATGAAGGATGCACACATTGGGCTTCTCCTTCACAACTGATATTTTCAACTGCCTGAAGAACCATGTCCAACTTTCAATGTTCTCACTCTCCACAAAAGCAAATGCCAGTGGGACGACTTGATTTTGGCCGTCTTGACCTATGGCTGTCAGGATCTGACCCTTGTACTTGCCTGTGAGAAAAGTACCGTCAACACATATCACCGGTCGGCAATGCCTGAAAGCTTCGATGCATACACCGAAAGAGAAGAAGAGACGATGCAACACCCTCACAGTTGGGAACTCTGGCATGAACATGTCTTGGATATCGATATAGGTGCCTGGATTCCGCTGCTGCAGGGTGTGGAGGAGGTGGACAACAGAGTCATATGCATCAAAATAAGAACCAAATCTCCTCTCAAGCGCCGCATGCTTAGCCCTCCAAGCCTTGCCATAAGAAATTCTGTACTTGAACCTGGCGAAGACTTTTGTCTGGACTGCCTTCACTTCCATAGCTTTGCCCTGCACTATCTCATCGTAAAACAACCGAGCAATAAGCGTGGATGAAAGGTTGGCATGATCTTGAGGGATGCAGGGAATAAGACAAGTGTGATTAACTAAGTCACTTATCACCCAACTTGTGCCATACTTAGGGAGAAAGCCGTGCACCCTGGCGGGACAATCTGCGTTCTTGCATACCATTGTCAGGAATTTCTGACTGGACACCTGAGCTGTGAAAACCCTTTGCGTGGACATTGCCCAATTAATTATTGCATCCTTCAGGGCTTGCTTGTTCGGATACATAGCACCCGTCGCAATATTGTTCTGGTGATATTGCCAGGCTGAATCATGTCCATCATTCACGGTCATTGCAGATGAGAAGTCATGATTCCACGATGCAGGATTCGGGACCTCCTCTGCATTTTCTTCTTCATCTGACTCGTCAGAATCATCGGCATGACCCCTTTCAACATCGGTGTCTTCTTCTTCCATCTGGTCCTGCATGTGCCCATCTACCTCGTCAGCGTCCACCTCGCCATAATAATCACCATCAGCATTTCCTCCTTGTACCTGACTACTCTGCCCTGATTCATAACCATAAGCATTTCCTCCTTCTACCTGACTGCTCTGTCCTTGTTCGTAACCATCATCTCCAGCATTTGACATAGATAACTGCCTCCCTACACTGCTATGACCAGGATCGTAGCCACCCTCGCCTTCATGTGCAGTGACCTCCTTCACGACGGGAAGCACTAAAGCAACAGGATTGCATCCCCTCCGTTCACAACCTTGTAACCACCGCACCCAATCGGAGTCTCGCTCTATCAGCCTCAAATAAAAGTAAATTATTGTACTTGACCGTGTCCATAATGCATGAACACCGACGGTGTGTGTTTCAGTATCAAGACCTAAACTTGCCGCAATCGATTCTTTCAACTGACTGACAGACCATGTTTGAGGTGCGCTCATTGGCACCTCTATGTGAGTAAATTCACTCAGATCTGCTCCCATCTCAGTTGTTTGGACAGTACCAGGACCATAGTAAAATCTGAACTTCACTACATCAGACATCTCGGCTCACCTATTTTTTTCAACAACGAAATACAATTCACTAAAAAATATTAGACATGTATATATATATATATATATATATATATTACAGAATATTAACGGAGCAACTAAGACAATTCACACACCTACAAGTATATTACAAATATTTGCCGGAGCAACTACAAATATTTACAGATTTTAATATTTGACTACCTATGTTACGGATTTTACCGGAGCTACTCCAAATACTGACACTCCTAAATACTTCACATCCACATATAGTACGGAATATTACCGGAGCAACTACACATTTTTACACAAATAATTAGTTGACATCTAAATATATTTACGTATACTACCGGGGCAAATAACAATAATCGCACACCTAATTTATTTCACATCCAAACATATTAACAAATACTATCGGAGCACCTACGAAAAATAAAATGTTTGCTAAAATATACCCTTGAAGCGTGCGTGCGAACGAAGAACGACGAACGGCGGCCACCAAACTGCCGGTGCTCCGCCTCCAACGAAGAACGACGAACGACGAGCTTCACCTCCACCACCTCCACCACACTGCCCCAACTTCACCACCACCACCTTCACCTCCATGAGCTACCAAAATGCTCACCACGACCACCACGAGCTACCCCATCAGTAGATCGAGGACTCTTTTCGCTGCCCTAACTAAGTTGAATCCATTCACGATGCCAAATCCGCAAAAAAACTGGCTCATTTAGGTGTAGAAACTGAAGGCATTTTCGTGTACAGAAGGGAGAAGGAAAGAACAGAGGAAGAACAGATATGCTCGAGTGGGATAGCGAACAGATATGCTCGAGCCGCAGGGAGCCGGGCGTGCTGCAGGTGGGGCCGCACCCTGTCGGCCCGCAGCTGGTCGATCGGCCCGCAGTAGGCTGACAGGGGCTCACCCCGTGACCGCCGCGCCGACAGCTCCCTCTCCCCACCCCGCGACGTGGCCTACCCAATGCGCGTGCGACAAGTGGCAGGCAGGCCAGCTGTCGGCCTGCTACTGGCTGAGTACGCCCAGTCGGCCTGCTGTGGGCTGACTAGGCCCAGTCGGCCTGTAGCGGGCCGACGATGTATTATTTTTGAAAATTATATTTTCAGCATAATATTTGTGCAAATTAATAAAAAATGTATTATTTAAAAAAATTAGCTTGAAACTGCGAAGATGGAGTCACTTGGTTAAGGTTTTCAGGTGAGTTCCACATTCAACCTTCCTCTTCCCGTTTGTGATGGGTGTCACCATTAAAGACGACGAGCCAGCTTGCGATTCTATGTGGAGCGAGAACAAGGTTCTTAACTGATAGGGCCTATCATAGGCGATAGTTTGGGTCGTCGCCGAAAATGGACGTTAGTGACAAATTTTGAGCCATCACCTAAAACACTATCTTGCGTGACAGCAAAAGTAGTACCGTTAAGATTTTATTTTCTGTGACGACACCTCAGTGACGGTGGGGTTACGGATAGAAAACGTCACCAGGCCATTTTCGGTGACGAAAACCAGTTTTGCGTTACACAATTCAGCCATCACAAAATAGGCTACGTTTTGTAGTGTGTGGAAGTGTGGATGAAGGAGCCTAACAAAGTGCCTACAATGTTCAGAGTCGAGTTGTCGGAGCCGGACGAGCCAACATTCTATTTCTCATCAGAGTTCAACAAGGAAATATCGCCGCCAACACCAACAGAGCGTACTAAGAAGCACACGGTGGAGCATCCAATAATCATCCATGTCGACTGGGTGGTTGACCGTAGTCTAATCATTTCTGAGTTGCTAGTTGTGTACGACTACAACGACGACTACGACACTACTCGGCTTCACACATACACCAGTTGAAATGGTATGGTTGATGGCACATCTCCTCCTCTCCATCAAGATGTTCGTTGTGGGTTTACTGGCGAAGCTCACAGGCTTGTGCATCAGGACTGTTTCGGTGAAAATGGTTGTGTTGTGATAAAATTGTAATTTTAATTTTAGTTAAATTTGGTGATGTTCATGTACTGAATTAGTTGACAACTGATTTGTGTATTTCGATGTAACTAAATTGGAGATTGTTATGCCAATGAAACATGGCTAGTGTTGTACTGTGCTGTGTTGTGCCATTGTCATTTGAATTGGCAGTATTGTGTTGTGTTGTGCCATTGTTCTCCTCTGAAAATAAACAGTGACAAATAGACAGACAGTATTGTACTGTGTTGTGCTATTGTCTCTGAAAATAAACAGAGACAAACAATAGCTACTTGAGGGGCAGACAATATTGTGTTATGTTGTGTCCATTTAACTCCAATCATTCATGCCATCAAAGTAAACAGTAGCTACTTGACAGGCAGATCATAACACTACAGATATGTGAACAATAAATCCATTTGAACATAACAACTAGTGCTCTTTCACAAGCACCGATTACATGATCTTTGACAACCATAGCTTAACAACACAAAAGATTATATGCCATTCATGTATCACAACCATGACAAGATATGTGTGATCAACTAATCATTTAATGTATCACACAAACAGCACAAAAGACTAGTTCTCTCTTCTCAGTTCTCACTCATAGCTCATAATATGATCTGCTCATGTGACATGTCAAATGGTGCATTCTGGCGGCTGTTAATCTGAGTAGCATCACTGTTTTGCCTATGTCCATCACCAAATAGTGTGTGCTCCCAGCCTTTCGCACATGTCCCTCTTCCTTTTCCTCTTGCAAAATACCTCATCCTCTTGCACCGGTTCCTCTACCTCTTGCACCATTCCCATTTGTGCTAGTGCTAGTAGTAGAACCTCTCCTTCCAGATTTGTTTCTCCCTCTCTGAGAACTATTAATCCTTCTCTTGTCACCGTTGACACCCTGGCTGCTGGTATGGAAGATCTATGAGCGGCAACAAATGCAGATCCCGTAGGGAATGGAATATCTTCTTCAATCTAAAATGTGGGGCATGTATAGTGTAGTTGGAAAAGAACATTAATAAGTGGGGATTGCTCACACATGAAAAAGCATGAAAAGAAATGTGTTGATTGTATTTAATGTTGGGAAACATAGCAGAAAACATAAAATATTCGCCCTACGACCACTCAAGAACAATATGAAGATGCATATAGGGTTTGGATCAACGATCGTTACCGACTCCGGAATGCAGCGAAAGTACACGAGTCGGTGTAGATCGTACTTGAAGTCCCTCGAACCGTTGATGACAATCCCGCGAACTGTCCTCAAGCGGAAGACCGAAAGCACGACCTATCTACTTGTTTGCAAGTGTACGGTCTTCACGATCCGGCAGCGCTTCGCCATCCAGGGCTAATTGTCGCTGGAGAATTAGAGGGAGAAGATTAGAACCACACCAGGCTTCTAATTATGAGGATTAGCGAAACTAGGTCAAGCTCTAATTGATCAACTAGGATCAACTATTACTATAACTAGAGGAGGCTCCAAAACTTGTGTCATCAAAAGGTCGAAATCCTCTTGTATATATAGGTTAGAGAGGGGAGAGGGGGCGCCACACAAGGGAGGAAAGTCCCCCCTGGCTGGCCAAGAGGAGGAGGAAACCCCCTCCAATTCGGCATCCCATTTCCATCCCAAGGGGGAAGGGGCGCCACCCCCTAATTGGGCCCAACTGGCCCAAGTAGCTTTCCACCACTTTGCCTTGTAAGGCCCATTGATATTAAATTAAATATAAAACCCCCTAACAATTACTAGGGCCTTTTATTATTATTTTAACATCACCGGAAACGTTTTCCACCTATATATTATTTATCGGTAATACCCGGTATTGCCCGATAAACTCCGAGGCCCTTCTGGTGACCCCGGAACACTTTTGGTTCCTCTCGGAACTATTCTGAATATTAATGAAAAAATTTCACAAATAAATCCTAGATACTCTCATCCTACCAACGCTTAGCAGATCATGATTACCTTAAGCTTGTGACCCTATAGGTTCGGTAAATCATAGACATGAAGGAAACCCATTCATTCAATGACCAATAGCGGAACCGTGGACGTCTGTGTCGATTCCTATGATTACATGAATGACATCCGAGTAAACCTTAGGTTATCATATGATGGTCCCTTTGCTTCACGATACTTTACAAAAAACGGAGGCGAGATATATTAGTATCCTCTTGAGTCATACACATGCTCACTATACCGGTCTCCTCGTTGCCGGTTTTGTTCTTCTTTCTCATTGTCATGTTCTGGCATCCCTGTGATGAAGTCACATATGTCTAGCCAGACGATGATGGATGTCGTCACACCAAGACGTCCCTAAGAATATCTCTCCATCATCGGAGGAGCAAATTCCACTCTTTTGCTCTCATGTCCCTTGTCAAACTGTTCAATGAACCTATAAGTTGTCGTTATGATCACCAAGTTACTGATGATGTTTGATCAACCCCAAAGCTTACCGTACGGTAAGAAGTGACTATGATACTCTCATGGTCTAAGAAATTAAATCACAAGTTAACACTTTGTGTTATAGTAATTGACTAATGAAGATATTATCTCAAAGTATATCAAACAAGTTTGGGTCGATTCAATATGATCATTCTTCTAACGTCATACTTTCAATGTTGTTTTGAGACTGTCATTACACTTAACGATATCTCAAGATCCAGAAAACATGATCACCAACAATACTTGAGCTAGTCTTAGAGGGTAGACTAGGAATCTTATTTTACCATTTATCGTTCTGCACGTGCATATGAGTTTTCCACTGAATCGCATATTCTAGGATCATAGCAGTTATAACATAGAATATAAACTCTAAATTATGAACATGGAAATATAATAATACAATATTATTGCCTCTAGGGCATACTTCCAACAGACTCCCACTTGCACTAGAGTCAATAATCTAGTTAACCCATTTTCTTTTACACCAATGGCAATCCATTGTTTGTTTACGCTTAGCTTGTGGTAAAGCCTTCGTCCTATTAGATCTTGACAACTTCAGATCTGCGTGTATCATTTGCATTTGTATGCATCTATCATGCTTTCACAAGAATTCATAATTTGTGTGAAACCGGCTTTGTATATATTGAATCACTGGCAGGACCTTTGATTCCTTAGACTGAACTATGGAACCACTATAAAGACCAGTGTTCCATTTTCAGAGTCATCTAGAAACCATAGCAAGTTCATAAGTGAACTTTTGATTCATCACCCTTCATTGTTGCTTCTAAAGCAACAACATACTTAGCCTTATATTACAGAATTTGACGTAGTAACTATTTTGGACCAATTCCAACTACTATGCCACCATAAGTCATTTAATTTGAAATCAAAAAATCGCTTGGAGCACATCTGATGATTTTATCGATGTACTACTTACAACGAGCCTGTATTGATGTAACTCCTTGCAACAATCTCTTCATTTTCTCCGTATGCGAGAAATAAGTCATTAGTATTGAACGCATTTTCAGTATTGTCCTATGATCAACAATTTTAACACTATGGTAACTTTACTCACAACTAACTTGGAGTACTGGACATATCTAGTTGTTTACATACCATGGAATACAAGTGTGATTGAAATCATATTTCGCTCATCAGTATTTCAGGATACCGATTCTTGCTAATAACTCCTTCCATGTGACTTTGACAACAAACTTTTCTTGGCATTTCATACTAAACTGTTTTAGTATCTTGTCAATATGTATTTTCACTAAGCCTGATTAGATAGTACTGTCTCCATAGATCATTATGCCTAATACCAAGACTATATTGCCAAAGTACTTAACAGATTTTTTTCTTCAATAAAGTCTTAATTCATGTCAAGAAATTTATATAAATTCCAATCAACAATGTGTCATTTACACATAGTGTTTAGAAATATTATTATGCTCCCACTTACTTTCTTGTAAATACAAGCATCTTTGCTTTCCTCGGTGAAATCAAATTATTTGACCATTTCATGAGAACAAAGATTCCGACTCCATTATGCTTGCTTCAGTCATTATAGGATCTCTTGAAGTTTGCACGCTTACCATCATCCTTTGGATCGACAAAATTACCTTGGACCGTATCACATATACAACATTGGTTCTTTTTCCATCTCATGGAAATTATTTTGACATCCATCTATTATATCTCATAATAAAAATATTTAGCAATTGCTAGTTTAACCCGAACTGACTTTAAGTACTGCTACGATGAGACAATTTCATCATAGTTAACTCCTTGATCTTGTCATAAACTATTAATAACAAGTCAAGCTTTAAAAACATCTTTGTCAAGTTTATAGATCCATTATTACACGCTAGACTCTCTTCTGGAGGGTTTATCAAGTTCTAAACTTGAATTATGTAAATGGATACTATCTCGGATTACTTTGGTATATAGCTAATTCTGGAATCAGGGCCCATCAACTCTTCTCTATGTATTATAGGTTCATTGTTTGTTCAACAATATTTCGTTTGCACACCACGAAAGTCTGCACGAATTTACCCAAGCTTTATAGTACAACTGCAATTTCGACTGAAGTGTCCATATCTTATGTAGAGGCTTTCATATCAGTCATGGCAAGAAATTCTAGAGTTTTCTTTTCTTTGGCCTGTTCACGAAGATTCTACAATCTTGTCGAGTTGCACTGTCCTCCCACTCACTCTTTTGTAGAAAACTTTTTTTTTCAAAATTTCTGCACTCTATGGCAAAACACTTTGCCTTGGCTTAGTGATAGAGGAATATCCAACCTTTTGGAATAACCTACAAAGTAGCAGTTATTTCAACATATTTGATGGTGCTCTTTTTAGTGTAAAAGCCATAGAATCTAAAGCATCACATTATAAGTATATTGGCAAAATAATTAATGTCACCTTTGATTTCACCATGTCATACATAGTTTGGTTACATCTACTCAAAACATTCTACTCTTAGTAATGTTCTGGGAAGAGCAAGTTATAAAATTCTTTTCACAACTCATGAGACATTCTCTAAACTTGTAACTCAAATATTTCCTTTCGTAATCCGATTGTAGAACCATATTTTTTCGTTACAATCAGCTCTACTCCATTCTGGGAAAACCTTTCGAAACATTTCAGAAGATCCAGATTTATGTATCAGTAACTATATCTACTTGAGCCAACCTTGAAGATAGATAAATCCACTCCTTGCAACAACACTTATTGGACTACACATATCAATATGTATGTATCAACTATTTTGTTGCCCGTTCTTTATGGCGTGTGAACGACATTTTTGTTTACTTCACTATTTGGACGAAAGTTGCAAGTGTCGGATGATTCATAATCAGATGACTTCAAAATCCATCATTATGAAATTTGTCCATGCTAGTTTCTCCAATGTGACTAAATGCAGTGCCTCACAGATGAGGTATTCTTTTAGTCTTGCGACATTTAGCGCAAGTGTTATAGATGTTCAATTTTATCATCAATATTCATAACATACATATAATTCATAATAAGAGTATGGACTTTTGTTCATAACATTGAAAACAACCGTTTGTTCTCTCATGAATAATCTCCATGCAACTTCTATGCAATGGGATAGAGTGTATAAAACTCTAAAATGAATTACGATAATAAATACAGAGGAAATACATTGATGAGAAATGTTGTAACTTTTACAAGGTTTCGATCAAATATTTTAACCTCGTTATTTATTGGTCATTTAGGTTGTTCGTAGTTTCTTGCATTGATTCACAACAATACGCAATGGAGTCGATATACTTGTGATCAACTTTTGACCACAATACCAAAGAATTAATGATCAACAAATTGATCATATATCCCAGAACTATAGTTTGCTTGACCAACCATATCTACATCTTATAACTTGTATGATGTTCATACCTGAGCTGGACATTCCAGTGTTCTTTTCTTTCTGCATTTTACTTCTTATAGTTTTACTTACAATATTTCTCCCACTTAGAAGAAGCATCGAACTTTAAGAGTGGCATGAGCCCCAAACTTTCCTAGGCATTTAAGCCTCGTTACACCCTTTGGATTTGTTCTTTCTCCCAAAGGCTCACCATCAACTCATGACTAGCGTTCTTCCTGATCCTACGCATTTCAGCCTTAAACATAGATGAACGCTTCACTAGAATTTGCAAACAAACACTTTTTTAGATATCACATATCTTTCAGCCTTCGTTTATTTCTGAAAAAAAAACAAATTTTCAGTTCCAAGAATATCATATGACTATCCCAAACATTTTGAAGTTTGGGTTTCTTAGAAGCAAGCAACCCATAATGTAATTCTAACCTTTTGGATCGACGAACGTCAGTCACATCGTTCATATCATCGGCAGGAGAGTATTGTAAGCATGCAATAGAAACAATCTTCCTTGGCACTCTAGAGGACGATCCTCTCATTACGTTTACCAATCGTAAAGATTCAACCAGATAACACTACAAAAAGAAATACACTTCCGTGATGATACGTGTTTGTCACAGTAGGTCGCGTTTTTTGTCATGCATGTACATCCATGACGATTTTATGACAGAATCAAGATAGTCATATATGTGCTGTCGTAGAAGTGTTCCATGACATTACCAAAATTATCATCGCGGAAGTGTCCACTTCCATGACGATAAATCGCGCGTCACAGAAGTGCTTTCATCAAGGGTGACCGACACGTGGCATCCACCGTAACGGAACACCGTTAAGCTATCGGGTCAGGTTTTGGATCCGATAACCCGTTAACAGCCCCGACCAATGGGGATTTCACGTGTAAAATCATCATTGGCTGGAGGAAACACGTGTCGGCTCACCGTTGGGACAGATGTCATCCGCTCATTGGACCGAAGGCGCCTATGATACAGCGACACGTGGCACGGCCCAACAGAGGCCCATTCCTGTGAAAGGGCCGGCCCGTTTGACTTGGTCAAAAGGTGGCGGGCCGGCCCACGGAAAGCCTGTTAACGGCATGTTCGCATATAGCCCATTTACAGCCCGCTAACCCAGGGCCCGTTACGCCCTATCCGAATTATGCCCAGTAGCGTCATCTGGGCCGTCCAATATGATTCAGCCCGTTTTAACTTCCGGCCCATGTGTGGCCCATGACTTCTTTCGGCCCATATGAGGACCTTTGTAACTCTTGGCCCATTAACGGCCCGTGGTGAAACTGGCCCGTAATGAACAGTGTATCACTTTATACCCATTAACGGCCCGTTATTCCATTGGGCCGTTTCCAGCCCAAGTTATCTTTCGGCCTTCTCAGGGCCCATTGATTCTTGGGCTCATTTGCAGCATTCGGTTACATACGGCCCGTTACTGTCATTTTCTGCTTGTGGGCCAAATTCAGCCCGTCGTTACAGTCGGCCCGTTTGCGGACCGTTAATACGTTGGGCCGTTTTCATGTCAAAAAAACCCGTTGGGTTGTTTTCATAGAGTTATCAAATACGGCCTATTAACGGCCCGTTATGGTCCACGAATAGTACGACCCATGATTGGCGAAATGATGATACGCCCCGTAGAAGGCCCATGGATCCTACGGCCCGTATGAGGCCCATGGATAGTATGGCCCGTAGAAGGCCCATGGATCGTACGGCCCGTAGAAGGCCCATGGACCCTACGGCCCGTATAGAAGGCCAATGGATCCTACGGCCGGACGAAGGCCCATGGATCATACGGCCTGCAGGAGGCCCATGGTTACAACAGTCCGTGTGTTGCCATGATTATTTTGGCCTAGTTACCAAAAATAGGCTATTGTGGCCACTAGAAAAAAACAGAAAAAGAACTGCAGTGACTACAAGCAAACAACTAAACAAGACAATAAGGAAATAAATGAGCAAGCAATTAACGCTAGCCTATTACCGCTATTACACATATTACATCCACTGGGCATCAAAGTTCGCCACCAGTGCAAATATAGGGAACAAAGCAGCACATTACATACACTGGCCGTCAAAATTGGCCACCAGTGCAAATAAACGCGGCAGCAAAACAAGAGCATAACTGAAACAACTTCAGAAGAGCTCAAGAAACGTTATCCTGGGTATCCACCATGCTGGCAATAAGCTTAGCAAGCTGATTAGCTTTGTCCTGTTTGGCGCTAAAATCCTCCAACGCTTGCTGTTGCACCAGAAAGTATGCATCTGAATGCTCCAGGGACTTCCGCAGTCCTTCCGCTTCTTGTCGCAGCACAGCTGATCGATGTCTTTCAGCTTGTAGTTGAGACTCAAGAAACCGAACTGATTCAGACAGTGAGTTTGAATAGCTTGTGCAAGCGGTAGTGGCCAGTAACTCGAACACTAAACCAAGACAGGACTTTGGGGTTGTCTCGCTGTCTTCAAGATAGTCTTCCTTAGCTGTTTTATCAGCTTTGTTGGAGACCAACAAGGATGTGTCACTATCCTGAACCTTATCTGCATTACTTCCTTTACCATTGCTTAATAAGGCACTCTTCCCCAATATTCTGTCAGCATTCTAAAAGAAGAAACAAGCAGACACATAACAAGTTTAGCATGTACTAGTATATGAAACTCATTTCGGTGAACCAGTTCATTAGTAAGGTGGACAGGATTAAACTACCAAGTCTTCTATTGCCAAGTACTAGTACATAATAAAAGCATCAAACAAACATATATCTATGTCCTATGGTCACTGCATTGTCTTGCCAAATCAAAATAGAGACACGGTTCAAATCATATCAGTTCAAGACAAAGCAGCAGTGAAAGAATACAAAGCGTGGGAAACTACACGGCACAACAAGATTTCAGATGGGTACCACGGGTCTACATGTACAACAACACTATTGGCTCTGTTGTGATGCTAGTAATGTGCATGATATGAAAGTCAACTGTATACACAATTGAAATTGAAATCAACAGAGCTATTGATAAGAGCAAACCTGTTAAAGAAACATGCGTGAACATACCTGCTGTGCCATTGGAGTTTCGATTGGATCCTTCAATTTAAAAATAAGTTTGTATGAGTAAATACAGTGATACAAGAGCAAAGCAATCATAGTTAAAAAAGGCGCGCCTAAGCGAGCGCTTAAGCGCGCCTAGGCTCTAGGCGTTGGCAAAACGCATTGCGCATAACTACGCATAATCTGTGCATAACTGCGCATAAGCATGCGCTTTGGTCAGTAAAGCGCAAGGCGGTGGCAAAACGCACAATTAACGCCTAGCGCTTTTTTGAACTATGATAGCAATGGAATCTTAAATTAGAACAGTTGTTCTTCAGGTTTAGGCACTTGTTCTACATGAACAGAGTACAGTAAGACGCAAGAATATAATACTTAAAAATAGAAAATGAGCTCATAGACCTTACCACATTCTTGGTTCGGGACCAGTACAGAACAAGGCGTTCCCAGTCATCGTCCAGTAAATGTGTCTCAGGAGAACGTAAGGGAATTTGATGAGTTTCTTTGCCGGTGAAGTACGTTTTCTTCAGGTAATTCCGATACTGCCACCAAGCATTCTTGAAGATAGCAGAGGTATTAGCACAGGTTACCTCATCCTGAGTTTCCAAATCGGTCCTTCTCTATAGAGAAAAATGGGAAAATTTGCTGTATTATAACCATCATGGAGGTAGGATGTATGGGACGAAGCAAAGTAATTGCCATGAATAACATTACTTACACATAACTCCTGGACAAACACCTGCAACTGGCATTTTCCTTCATCTTCAGTATAATATTTCCAAGATGGGAAGATACGCACATACGATTTAACAACATCAAATGCGATAGATGCTAAACTACGACTAGCTGGTTGTGCTTCCTCCACAGGAATAGGCGTACTAACTGGTGGAGTTGGGGTTCGCCGTGATAGTACTGGCCCTTTGGGCACTGGAGCTGCCTTACTAACTGCTCTTGTTTGGGAGCTCTGTGGTGGAGATGGTGCTGTGTCAACAGGAACTGGGTTACTATCGGCTGGGGTTGGGGTTAGATTGGGTGAAGCTGGTTCTCTGTCCATCGCAGTAGGGGTACAATCTGCGAGAGTTTGGGTTATGTGTGGTAGGGCTGGTTCTTGTGCATGTACAACCGGGGTGCTATCTCCACCAAGAGGTAGCACTGTTTTATTTGAAGACCGTGTTTTTAGTCCGCTAGATACTGGCATCACCCGCTCCAATTCAAATGGCTGATAAACAGGAAACATAGTTGAATGTACAGACATTGTATGAGAGACAGATGCAATAGATAGTGTGGAAAAAAGAGGGCATGAAATAGTTGACATGTATATTGTTTAACTAAAACGGATAGCATGACATAATTTCACATATATGATGTCTATCTAAACTGGATAGCATAGCATAACATAATTCAAAGATATGATGAATAACTAAACAGGATCGCATGACATAATTCACCTACATGTTATCTAAGTAATCAGGATCGCATCATTTAATTCACATATGTGATTTATATGCTAAACAGAGGGCATTCGATATGATGTCTGAACTAAGAACATGGTGTTGAATATTGTGTATATGATGTCTAAACTATGCAATGCAAGACACCGTATGCATGATATGAGCAGTATAACCGTGCCAAGTTAGAGCATACACCTCAGTGGGGGAATAGGACTGGTCATCTGTCTCTGAATCCATCTCTGAGGAGCTATCGGGACCCAACAAGAGATCTGCTTCGACAGGTAGCACTGTCTGCTCTGAAGGCCTTGTTTTCACTCCAGATTTTTCCATCTCCCACCCAAATGGCTGATTCACAGGAAGAGTAGTTTAATGTACAAACATTGTCGACAAATGGAAATGTAATGAAGAAAAGGATGGGCAAGATATCATTCAAATATATGATGCCTGGTTAAACAGGATGGCATTGCACATTTCACATATATTATGGCTGGCTAAAAGACATGAGACTGCATAATTCCCATATATGATATAGAAACTAAACAGGTGGCATTACAGAACATGTCTAAACTAAGCAGATGACATATATGATGTCAAAAGTAGGCACTGCAAGGCAACATATGCATGATATGACTAACATCATCATGCCAAGGTAGAGCAAACACCTTGGGGGGGTAAATAGGAGTGGTCAGCGGCGTCTGAATCCGCCTCAGAACAGATATCTTCCTCTGGATTACAATCTGGAGAGGGGTGGGGAGGGTTTGCCATTGAACCCACCATGGAGCGATGTCTGCATGACATTGTATTGCCGCGCAAAACTCTTCTCTTTTTCTCTACATGTTCAGCATGACTGTGTACAATATCTGACATGCATACGAAAAAAATATGGTGAGATTATGTAAGGAGAGCATGCAGAAATTTAGAGTGATGGTAACAACCAGTGGATCGACGTTTTTCCGTTGAACCAAAATAGCCCTAATGGATCGACGTGAATGTATAGTAATAAGTGATGCAACAAGTGTACAACCTCTTTGCCGTAGCCGTGTCGACCTCAGCATCATTGGGTTGGTCGCTGAAGCAGTTGAGGCAGAGGTGGCTGTCGGAGGTGTGGAGGAAGATCTGAGGAATCTGTAGACGGCGTCCAGGGCACTGCTCTGTTGTGATGGATCGTTCTGTCGTTGGAGCAGCTCCGGTGAGCCGTAAGACGTCAAGGCTGAAGCAGCACAAGACACACATCGTCAATCTCAAGTGGGATTCTAATAGCATCTCCAATAGATGATGTAAAATGGATGTAAAATTAACATCACAAAAAACCACCTGACTACAACAGATGAGGTAAAAACTGTCGACTCTGAACTTAACTGTCGACTCTGAACTTAACTGTCGAAACTGAAATTTACTGTGGAATCTGAATGCTACTGTCGAAACTGAACGCAATGGTAGTAGAGAGGCACTTGACATGTAGTTTAGGGAGGGCCTACAGTTCATCTTCAACCTGCACCCCCCTGAGCCGCCAGCCACCACCGGCCGAACCGACGGCCCCAGCGCCGCCTCGCCGCCCCGATACAACTCGCCACCGCCGCCCCAGCCAGCCCACTAGGCCCCCCGCCCCCACCCTGAACCCTAAGATAGATAGTGGGGTACCTCTCCGGCGAGCCCCCGTCCCTGCTGCGGGTGGTTCTTCCTTAACTCTGGCGAGCCCCCCAACCCCTGAAAATCGACTGACCCAAAAGTCGATTCAGTCGACTGAAGTGTGGCTTAATCGGAGCAGAGCAACAGCACGAGCGAGGGGGAGAGCAGTAGCAGCAGCAGCAGCTGGGCGAGCGAGCGATCGAGCGAGAGCCAGAGCAGTAGCAGCTGCGCGAGCGAGCGAGCGAGAGCCGAAGCAGCAGCAGCAGATCCGGCTGGTATGGACGCCGCCGCCGAAGGGGCCTCGCACTGGGGGAGAGCCACCGTGGAGATGTCGCCCGCGGCGCCGGCTTCAAGGTAGCCGCTCCATGGGGGTGCGGGATGGAGCACCGTCGGCGCCGGGAGGTCGAGTTAAGGAGAAGGTGCGATGCGATGAGTGCACAACCTCTTTGGTGGCGCCGAGTAGGCCTCGGCTTCGTCCGAGGAGTCGGTGAGGATGCTGCGGTTCCGGTGGAGCAGGTTAAGGCGGCGCTGTGGGGATGGAGCAGCCGCGATAGATGAGGCGATCGTCGGAGCAGCTCCTTGGAGGTGGAGGACGGGGCGGCTGAACCGGCGGGACGGCGAGATGGACGACGGATCCTCATCCGGGGAGGTGGACGAGGGACGTCGAGCTGTTGCGGTGGATGACGTCGTCGGGGAAGAGGCTCCGGCTGGGCAGCGGTGACGTGGCAGACGGAGGAGGGTGGGGTTTCGCGGCTGGAGCGGAGAGTTTATGGCGGCCTGGGATTTCGAATGGCGAAAAGGGGGCGATGGGAGGGGGTGAAGCATGACTTAGGGACGCGCTTGTCCAAAATGTAGGGTGTGTTACAAAAGTACCCCCCACCGATTTGAACTAGCGGCCCTTTCGGCTCAGGGTTAGAAGGGGGATTTCGCGTGTCGGGATTTGGCAGCTGGAGGGAGTTTTCGCGCGCGTTGTAATTTCGGGATAGCAAGGCGCGGGTTGTGAAGGCGCCAGTTTTGGGAGCACGATATCTGAATTTTCGGGATATAACAAGACGCGGGTTGAATTTTAGGGACAAGCCTAACGTGTAGTAATATTGTACTTGTACGTACCAAATCAATTCGCACTTCCCTCAACCAAAAAGAAAACAAAAAAATAAAACTATTCACACCACACAAAGAGAGAGTCTTGCCCCGTTTTACTATACAAATGCTATTCAAAGCTACTCCCTCCTTCCATCTATATAGGGCCTAATGCGTTTTTCGATGCTAACTTTGACCAAATATTAGAGCAATGATATATGACATGCAACTTACACAAAGCACACCGTTAAATTCGTCTGTGAAAGGTTCTTTCAATGATATAATTTTCACATTGTGCATGTCATGTACTATTAATCTTGTCAATAGTCAAAGGCGGTCTTAAAAATCTCATTACGCCCTATATAGATGGAAGGAGGGAGTATGAATCCATGTTATGTCTGATTAAATTTTTTCGCTTGCTGTATAATGCATGTAACCTACTCATACCAACATTTTAGTGCATTCCAAATGTCTATACTACCGCTGCAATTCGAACTAAATTTGAATTCGTTTCTCTATTTCAATAAAATCTACAATCATGATTGTTGCCAACTTCAACCATCATAGTTTCCTTGCTATCCGCCAGATATAAATCGGACGGCTTATAATGCAGGATGGCAGGCACACCATCATCAACAACTCCGTTTTTTTTATAAGAGTAGAGATAAATATATTAAATGTAGTATAACACGTTAATAACCACACCATGTGTATCACCGTTATATATATTCACACATGCGTCGGTTTGAAACACTATGATAAATTCTTCAAATATCCGAATTCGCTTTTTATAATGAAGTATATATGATCTCTATTCGTCTTTTACACCCACACAACCCTCTTATCTTTGTAGCTAGCACTAACTTTCTCTTGTGCATGCACATGCCCGCATCCCTCTCACCCTCCCTCAGCATTCTCTAGCTCCATCGCGCAAATTCGCTTTTCACTTTAGGTCGTTCACCCACGGTGTGTGTAGGCCCCCCAGCTCCTTCTTTACGGCACACATCGATCGATGTGCCTCTCTAGCCAGGTGTGCCTAGCACAAACACAAGCTTCCCCTCTTCTCTTGTCACCGTCCATGCCTCACTCCCACCACTCTTTTCATTGTTCTCGTACTCGCACACTCCTCCCCCTCGATATAGTATGCCTCTCATACCACCTCCTACATGCATCCCTCTCTCTCTATCCTTCTCCTCGTGCCTCATTTGCTTCTAACACACACATGCATGTATACCGATCGATCTCCCAACATATACCTAGATCGACTTTAACTACCCCCCCTCATCGATCGATGTACCTCAGAAGTTATGTCTCTCCTTTCTCTAACAAAGGGCGATTGATCTTCCTATGTAGTTACGTCTGCTTACCACAGCCACATCGTCCCCCCTCATCATTCGTGCATGCCTCCTGACCCGTCTCTCACACGCACGTGCACAGACAACAAGCAGCCATCTCCTCTCTTATTGATATTGTGCGCGTGCCCTCCGTTTGTCTAGCAAGCCTATCCCACCATTTGTTAGAAGCAACTCCACTACCACCCCCTCCAACACTCTAGCTCTGTCTCTCTCCCAACCTTATTCCTCTCCTGCACATATGCTGTTGGAAATATGCCCTAGAGGCAATAATAAATGGTTATTATTATATTTCTTTGTTCATGGTAATTGTCTATTATTCATGCTATAATTGTATTGTCCGGAAATCGTAATACATGTGTGAATACATAGACCACAACGTGTCCCTAGTAAGCCTCTAGTTGACTAGCTTGTTGATCAACAGATAGTCATGGTTTCCTGACTATGGACATTGGATGTCATTGATAACGGGATCACATCATTAGGAGAATGATGTGATGGACAAGACCCAATCCTAAGCATAGCATAAAAGATCGTGTAGTTTCGTTTGCTAGAGCTTTTCCAATGTCAAGTATCTTTTCCTTAGACCATGAGATTGTGCAACTCCCGGATACCATAGGAGTGCTTTGGGTGTGCCAAACGTCACAACGTAACTGGGTGACTATAAAGGTGCACTACGGGTATCTCCGAAAGTGTCTGTTGGGTTGGCACGGATCGAGACTGGGATTTGTCACTCCGTGTGACGGAGAGGTATCTCTGGGCCCACTCGGTAATGCATCATCATAATGAGCTCAATGTGACTAAGGCGTTAGTCACGGGATCATGCATTGCGGTATGAGTAAAGAGACTTGCCGGTAACGAGATTGAACAAGGTATTGGGATACCGACGATCGAATCTCGGGCAAGTAACATACCGATTGACAAAGGGAATTGCATACGGATTGATTGAATCCTCGACACCGTGGTTCATCCGATGAGATCATCGTGGAACATGTGGGAGCCAACATGGGTATCCAGATCCCGCTGTTGGTTATTGACCGGAGAGGCGTCTCGGTCATGTCTGCATGTCTCCCGAACCCGTAGGGTCTACACACTTAAGGTCCGGTGACGCTAGGGTTGTAGAGATATATGTATGCGGAAACCCGAAAGTTGTTCGGAGTCCCGGATGAGATCCCGGACGTCACGAGAGGTTCCGGAATGGTCCGAAGGTGAAGAATTATATATAGGAAGTCAAGTTTCAACCACCGGGAAAGTTTCGGGGGTTACCGGTATTGTACCGGGACCACCGGAAGGGTCCCGGGGGTCCACCGGGTGGGGCCACCTATCCCGGAGGGCCCCGTGGGCTGAAAGTGGAAGGGAACCAGCCCTTAGTGGGCTGGGGCGCCCCCCTTGGGCCTTCCCCGTGCGCCTAGGGTTGGGAACCCTAGGGTGGGGGGGCTTTCCCCTTGCCTTGGGGGGCAAGCAACCCCTTTCCACCCCTTGGCCGCCGCCCCCCCCCCCAACCCTAGATGGGTTTTTGCCGCCCCCCCCCCTCCCAAGGGGGCCTATATAAAGGGGGGGAGGGAGGGCAGCAACACACAGCCTTGGGCGCCTCCCTCCTCCCCTGTTACACCTCTCCGTCTCTCGCAGAAGCTCGGCGAAGCCCTGCCGGAGACCCGCTACATCCACCACCACGCCGTCGTGCTGCTGGATCTCCATCAACCTCTCCTTCCCCCTTGCTTGATCAAGAAGGAGGAGACGTCGCTGCACCGTACGTGTGTTGAACGCGGAGGTGCCGCCCGTTCGGCACTCGGTCATCGGTGATTTGGATCACGGCGAGTACGACTCCGTCATCCACGTTCATTGGAACGCTTCCGCTCGCGATCTACAAGGGTATGTAGATGCACTCCCTTCCCCTTGTTGCTAGTAGACTCCATAGATGCATCTTGGTGAGCGTAGGAAAATTTTAAATTATGCTACGATTCCCAACAGTGGCATCATGAGCCAGGTCTATGCGTAGTTACTATGCACGAGTAGAACACAAAGTAGTTTTGGGCGTTGAGTTTGCCAATTCTTCTTGCCGCTACTAGTCTTTTCTTGTTTCGCGGCATTGTAGGATGAAGCGGCCCGGACCGACCTTACACGTACACTTACGTGAGACAGGTTCCACCGACTGACATGCACTAGATGCATAAGGTGGCTAGCGGGTGTCTGTCTCTCCTACCTTAGTCAGAACGGATTCGATGAAAAGGGTCCTTATGAAGGGTAAATAGAAATTGGCAAATCACGTTGAGGTCATACGTAGGTAAGAAACGTTCTTGCTAGAAACCTACAAACCACGTAAAAACTTGCAACAACAATTAGAGGACGTCTAACTTGTTTTTGCAGCAAGTGCTATGTGATGTGATATGGCCAAAAGATGTGATGAATGATATATGTGATGTATGAGATTGATCATATTCTTGTAATAGGAATCACGACTTGCATGTCGATGAGTATGACAACCGGCAGGAGCCATAGGAGTTGTCTTTATTATTTTGTATGACCTGCGTGTCATTGAATAACGCCATGTAAATTACTTTACTTTCTTGCTAAACGTGTTAGCCATAGAAGTAGAAGTAATCGTTGGCGTGACGACTTCATGAAGACACAATGATGGAGATCATGATGATGGAGATCATGGTGTCATGCCGGTGACGAAGATGATCATGGTGCCCCGAAGATGGAGATCAAAGGAGCATAATGATATTGGCCATATCATGTCACTATTTGATTGCATGTGATGTTTATCATGTTTTTCCATCTTATTTGCTTAGAACGACGGTAGTAAGTAAGATGATCCCTTATAATAATTTCGAGAAAGTGTTCACCCTAACTGTGCACCGTTGCGAAGGTTTGTTGTTTCGAAGCACCACGTGATGATCGGGTGTGATAGATTCTAACATTCGAATACAACGGGTGTTGACGAGCCTAGCATGTACAGACATGGCCTCGGAACACACGCAATACACTTAGGTTGACTTGACGAGCCTAGCATGTACAGACATGGCCTCGGAACACGGAGGACCGAAAGGTCGAGCATGAGTCGTATAGAAGATACGATCAACATGGAGATGTTCACCGATCTTGACTAGTCCATCTCACGTGATGATCGGACACGGCCTAGTTAAACTCAGATCATGTTTCACTTAGATGACGAGAGGGATGTCTATCTGAGTGGGAGTTCATTAAATAATTTGATTAGATGAACTCAATTATCATGAACTTAGTCTAAAATCTTTACACTATGTCTTGTAGATCAAATGGCCAACGTTGTACTCAATTTCAATGCATTCCTAGAGAAAACCAAGCTGAAAGATTATGGCAGCAACTATACGGACTGGGTCCGGAATCTGAGGCTCATCCTTATAGTAGCCAAGAAAGATTATGTCTTAGAAGCACCGCTAGGTGATGCACCAATCCCACAGAACCAAGACGTTATGAACGCTTGGCAATCACGTGCTGATGATTACTCCCTCGTTCAGTGCGGCATGTTTTATAGCTTAGAGCCGGGTCTCCAAAAGCGTTTTGAGAAACATGGAGCATATGAGATGTTCGAGGAGCTGAAACTGGTTTTTCAAGCTCATGCCCGGGTCGAGAGATATGATGTCTCCGACAAGTTCTTCAGCTGTAAAATGGAGGAGACCAGTTCTGTTAGTGAGCACATACTCAGAATGTCTGGGTTGCACAACCGCTTGTCTCAGCTGGGAGTTAATCTCCTGGATGACGCGGTCATTGACAGAATCCTCCAGTCGCTTCCACCAAGCTACAAGAGCTTTGTGATGAACTACAATATGCAGGGGATGGAAAAGACCATTCCCGAGGTATATTCAATGCTGAAATCGGTGGAAGGGGAGATCAGAAAAGAACATCAAGTGTTGATGGTGAATAAAACCACCAAGTTCAAAAAGGGCAAGGGTAACAAGAACTTCAAGAAGGACGGCAAGGGAGTTGCCGCGCCCGGTAAACCAGTTACTGAGAAGAAGTCAAAGAATGGACCCAAGCCCGGGACTGAGTGCTTTTATTGCAAGGGAAGTGGTCACTGGAAGCGGAACTGCCCCAAATATTTAGCGGACAAGAAGAAGGCCGGCAACATCCAAGGTATATGTGATATACAAGTAATTGATGTGTACCTTACCAGTACTCGTAGTAGCTCCTGGGTATTTGATACCGGTGCGGTTGCTCATATTTGTAACTCAAAGCAGGAACTACGGAATAAACGGAGACTGGCAAAGGACGAGGTGACGATGCGCGTCGGGAATGGTTCCAAGGTCGATGTGATCGCCGTCGGCACGCTACCTCTGCATCTACCCACGGGATTAGTTTTAAACCTCAATAATTGTTATTTAGTGCCAGCTTTGAGCATGAACATTGTGTCTGGATCTCGTTTAATTTGAGATGGCTACTCATTTAAATCCGAGAATAATGGTTGTTCTATTTATTTGAGAGATATGTTTTATGGTCATGCCCCGCTGGTCAATGGTTTATTTTTGATGAATCTCGAACGTGATGTTACACATGTTCATAGTGTGAATACCAAAAGATGTAAAGTTGATAACGATAGTCCCACATACTTGTGGCACTGCCGCCTTGGTCACATTGGTGTCAAGCGCATGAAGAAGCTCCATGCAGATGGACTTTTGGAGTCTCTTGATTACGAATCATTTGACACGTGCGAACCATGCCTCATGGGTAAGATGACCAAGACTCCGTTCTCTGGAACAATGGAGCGAGCAACCAACTTATTGGAAATCATACATACCGATGTGTGTGGTCCAATGAGTGTTGAGGCTCGCGGAGGATATCGTTATGTTCTCACTCTCACTGATAATTTAAGTAGATATGGATATGTCTACCTGATGAAACACAAGTCTGAAACCTTTGAAAAGTTCAAGGAATTTCAGAGTGAGGTCGAGAATCAACGTGACAGGAAAATAAAATTCTTACGATCAGATCGTGGTGGAGAATATTTAAGTCACGAATTTGGTACACACTTAAGGAAATGTGGAATAGTTTCACAACTCACGCCGCCTGGAACACCTCAGAGAAATGGTGTGTCCGAACGTCGTCATCGCACTCTATTGGATATGGTGCGATCTATGATGTCTCTTACCGATTTACCGCTCTCATTTTGGGGCTATGCTTTAGAGACTGCCGGATTCACTTTAAATAGGGCTCCGTCGAAATTCGTTGAGACGACACCGTATGAATTATGGTTTGGGAAGACACCTAAGCTGTCATTTCTAAAAGTTTGGGGATGCGATGCTTATGTCAAGAAACTTCAACCTAAAAAGCTCGAACCCAAGTCGGAAAAATGCGTCTTCATAGGATACCCTAAGGAAACTATTGGGTATACCTTCTACCTCAGATCCGAAGGCAAGATCTTCGTTGCCAAGAACGGGTCCTTTCTGGAGAAGGAGTTTCTCTCGAAAGAATTGAGTGGGAGGAAGGTGGAACTTGATGAGGTGATAGTCACCCCTTCCGAACCGGAAAGTAGCGCAGCGCGGGAAGATGTTCCTGTGGTGCCTACACCGACTGGGGAGGAAGTTAATGATGATGATCATGAAGCTTCGGATCAAGTTACTGAACTTCGTAGGTCCACAAGGACACGTTCCGCACCAGAGTGGTACGGCAACCCTGTCCTAGAAATCATGTTGTTAGACAACGGTGAACCTTCGAACTATGAAGAAGCGATGGCGGGCCCGGATTCTGACCAATGGCTAGAAGCCATGAAATCCGAGATAGAATCCATGTATGAAAACAAAGTATGGACTTTGACTGACTTGCCCGATGAGCGGCGAGCCATAGAAAACAAATGGATCTTTAAGAAGAAGACGGACGCAGATGGTAATGTGACCATCTACAAAGCTCGACTTGTCGCTAAGGGTTATCGACAAGTTCAAGGGGTTGACTACGATGAGACCTTCTCACCCGTAGCGAAGCTGAAGTCCGTCCGAATCATGTTAGCAATTGCCACATACTATGATTATGAGATATGGCAGATGGACGTCAAAACGGCATTCCTTAACGGCTTCCTTAAGGAAGAGTTGTATATGATGCAACCGGAAGGTTTTGTCGATCCTAAGAATGCTAACAAAGTGTGCAAGCTCCAGCGCTCAATCTATGGGCTGGTGCAAGCATCTCGGAGTTGGAACATTCGCTTTGATGAGATGATCAAAGCGTTTGGGTTTACACAGACTTATGGAGAAGCCTGTGTTTACAAGAAAGTGAGTGGGAGCTCCGTAGCATTTCTCATATTATATGTGGATGACATACTATTGGTGGGAAATGATATAGAATTCTTGGAAAGTATAAAGGCCTATTTGAATAAGTGTTTTTCAATGAAGGACCTTGGAGAAGCTGCTTATATATTAGGCATCAAGATCTATAGAGATAGATCAAGACGCCTCATTGGTCTTTCACAGAGTACATACCTTGACAAGATATTGAAGAAGTTCAGTATGGATCAGTCCAAGAAGGGGTTCTTGCCTGTAATGCAAGGTGTGAAATTGAGCACGGCTCAATGCCCGACCACGGCAGAAGATATAGAAGAGATGAGTGTCATCCCCTATGCCTCGGCCATAGGGTCTATTATGTATGCCATGCTGTGTACCAGACCTGATGTAAACCTTGCCGTAAGTTTGGTAGGAAGGTACCAAAGTAATCCCGGCAAGGAACACTGGACAGCGGTCAAGAATATCCTGAAGTACCTGAAGAGGACTAAGGATATGTTTCTCGTTTATGGAGGTGACGAAGAGCTCGTCGTAAAGGGTTACGTCGATGCTAGCTTCGACACAGATCTGGATGACTCGAAGTCACAGACCGGATACGTGTATATTTTGAATGGAGGAGCAGTAAGCTGGTGCAGTTGCAAGCAAAGCGTCATGGCGGGATCTACATGTGAAGCGGAGTACATGGCAGCCTCGGAGGCAGCACATGAAGCAGTCTGGATGAAGGAGTTCATTACCGACCTAGGGGTGATTCCCAATGCGTCGGGCCCGATGACTATCTTCTGTGACAACACTGGAGCTATTGCCCTTGTGAAGGAGCCCAGGTTTCACAGGAAGACCAGACATATCAAGCGTCGCTTCAACTCCATTCATGAAAGTGTTCAAAATGGAGACATAGATATTTGTAAAGTACATACGGACCTGAATGTAGCAGATCCGTTGACTAAACCTCTCCCTAGGGCAAAACATGATCAACACCAGGACGCAATGGGTGTTCGATTCATCACAATGTAACTAGATTATTGACTCTAGTGCAAGTGGGAGACTGTTGGAAATATGCCCTAGAGGAAATAATAAATGGTTATTATTATATTTCTTTGTTCATGGTAATTGTCTATTATTCATGCTATAATTGTATTGTCCGGAAATCGTAATACATGTGTGAATACATAGACCACAACGTGTCCCTAGTAAGCCTCTAGTTGACTAGCTCGTTGATCAACAGATAGTCATGGTTTCCTGACTATGGACATTGGATGTCATTGATAACGGGATCACATCATTAGGAGAATGATGTGATGGACAAGACCCAATCCTAAGCATAGCATAAAAGATCGTGTAGTTTCATTTGCTAGAGCTTTTCCAATGTCAAGTATCTTTTCCTTAGACCATGAGATCGTGCAACTCCCGGATACCGTAGGAGTGCTTTGGGTGTGCCAAACGTCACAATGTAACTGGGTGACTATAAAGGTGCACTACGGGTATCTCCGAAAGTGTCTGTTGGGTTGGCACGGATCGAGACTGGGATTTGTCACTCCGTGTGACGGAGAGGTATCTCTGGGCCCACTCGGTAATGCATCATCATAATGAGCTCAATGTGACTAAGGCGTTAGTCACGGGATCATGCATTGCGGTACGAGTAAAGAGACTTGCCGGTAACGAGATTGAACAAGGTATTGGGATACCGACGATCGAATCTCGGGCAAGTAACATACCGATTGACAAAGGGAATTGCATACGGATTGATTGAATCCTCGACACCGTGGTTCATCCGATGAGATCATCGTGGAACATGTGGGAGCCAACATGGGTATCCAGATCCCGCTGTTGGTTATTGACCGGAGAGGCGTCTCGGTCATGTCTGCATGTCTCCCGAACCCGTAGCGTCTACACACTTAAGGTCCGGTGACGCTAGGGTTGTAGAGATATATGTATGCGGAAACCCGAAAGTTGTTCGGAGTCCCGGATGAGATCCCGGACGTCACGAGAGGTTCCGGAATGGTCCGGAGGTGAAGAATTATATATAGGAAGTCAAGTTTCGGCCACCGGGAAAGTTTCGGGGGTTACCGGTATTGTACCGGGACCACCGGAAGGGTCCCGGGGGTCCACCGGGTGGGGCCACCTATCCCGGAGGGCCCCGTGGGCTGAAAGTGGAAGGGAACCAGCCCTTAGTGGGCTGGGGCACCCCCCTTGGGCCTCCCCCCATGCGCCTAGGGTTGGGAACCCTAGGGTGGGGTCTTTCCCCTTGCCTTGGGGGGCAAGCAACCCCTTTCCACCCCTTGGCCGCCGCCCCCCAACCCTAGATGGGTTTTGGCCGCCCCCCCCCTCCCAAGGGGGCCTATATAAAGGGGGGAGGGAGGGCAGCAACACACAGCCTTGGGCGCCTCCCTCCTCCCCTGTTACACCTCTCCGTCTCTCGCAGTGCAACTCCCGGATACCGTAGGAGTGCTTTGGGTGTGCCAAACGTCACAATGTAACTGGGTGACTATAAAGGTGCACTACGGGTATCTCCGAAAGTGTCTGTTGGGTTGGCACGGATCGAGACTGGGATTTGTCACTCCGTGTGACGGAGAGGTATCTCTGGGCCCACTCGGTAATGCATCATCATAATGAGCTCAATGTGACTAAGGCGTTAGTCACGGGATCATGCATTGCGGTACGAGTAAAGAGACTTGCCGATAACGAGATTGAACAAGGTATTGGGATACCGACGATCGAATCTCGGGCAAGTAACATACCGATTGACAAAGGGAATTGCATACGGATTGATTGAATCCTCGACACCGTGGTTCATCCGATGAGATCATCGTGGAACATGTGGGAGCCAACATGGGTATCCAGATCCCGCTGTTGGTTATTGACCGGAGAGGCGTCTCGGTCATGTCTGCATGTCTCCCGAACCCGTAGCGTCTACACACTTAAGGTCCGGTGACGCTAGGGTTGTAGAGATATATGTATGCGGAAACCCGAAAGTTGTTCGGAGTCCCGGATGAGATCCCGGACGTCACGAGAGGTTCCGGAATGGTCCGGAGGTGAAGAATTATATATAGGAAGTCAAGTTTCGGCCACCGGGAAAGTTTCGGGGGTTACCGGTATTGTACCGGGACCACCGAAAGGGTCCCGGGGGTCCACCGGGTGGGGCCACCTATCCCGGAGGGCCCCGTGGGCTGAAAGTGGAAGGGAACCAGCCCTTAGTGGGCTGGGGCACCCCCCTTGGGCCTCCCCCCATGCGCCTAGGGTTGGGAACCCTAGGGTGGGGTCTTTCCCCTTGCCTTGGGGGGCAAGCAACCCCTTTCCACCCCTTGGCCGCCGCCCCCCCCAACCCTAGATGGGTTTTTGCCGCCCCCCCCTCCCAAGGGGGCCTATATAAAGGGGGGGAGGGAGGGCAGCAACACACAGCCTTGGGCGCCTCCCTCCTCCCCTGTTACACCTCTCCGTCTCTCGCAGAAGCTCGGCGAAGCCCTGCCGGAGACCCGCTACATCCACCACCACGCCGTCGTGCTGCTGGATCTCCATCAACCTCTCCTTCCCCCTTGCTAGATCAAGAAGGAGGAGACGTCGCTGCACCGTACGTGTGTTGAACGCGGAGGTGCCGTCTGTTCGGCACTCGGTCATCGGTGATTTGGATCACGGCGAGTACGACTCCGTCATCCACGTTCATTGGAACGCTTCCGCTCGCGATCTACAAGGGTATGTAGATGCACTCCCTTCCCCTCGTTGCTAGTAGACTCCATAGATGCATCTTGGTGAGCGTAGGAAAATTTTAAATTATGCTACGATTCCCAACATATGCATGGATGCCGATCGATCTCCCTTAATACATGAGGCAGATCGATCTCCTTAATACATGAGGTAGGCCTCTCTCCTCCTCCACACATATACCAGCCATTGTACCTCTATAGTTAATTGGGCCTCCCTCTTCCCCCACCACACACCGATAGTCGAGCGCTGCAGGTAGGTATCCATGGCACAGAGACAAACTGCACACGTCCCATCTCACGTTCCAGTAGGCCAGCCACTGTATATCTTTGACATGGGCACACACAAATTCGATGGCACTCTTATCGATCGCGCGCACACACACACACACACACATCATCCCTCTCTTCGATTCTATGGACACCTCAAGCCGATGATACCTCCACTCTCTTCTCGTGGATCGCCCCCTCTATATATATGTTATATCCAGGACTCTATTTCACACACATTGCATATGTTACATTTTTTGATTGACCCCCCCCCAAAACTCTCAAGAACCCACACACTATATCTCTCTAGGTTTGTATCTCTCTCACACAACCCCACGTAGGTGGTGTACGTATACAAGAAGAGAATAGGTGCACCGTGCACGTACTCACACTTCGTGCCCAGCCACACCCGCGCGGGTACACGGTGGAGCTCATTTCTTTACGAAATGGCAGCCCATGTGCTAATTTGAACGCCTGTAGCGGTTGTTTACCTAGGGAGGTCGTGTACCACGCGTGCACAAAACAAAGTTCGACTTGACGCGCTGCCGCGTTATTTTTAAATAAAGTTATAGCGCTCAATGGCACGTACACAGAATATAAAACGATTTTTATGGAGAAAAAGGTAGTCCGCTCACTATATACAATGGAGCCTGCCTGCCTGGTTTGTCGCTCTTCAGAGTATCTCACACAAGGCTGTGGTGGCCTCTCTCTCTCTCTCACCGTTGGTCACTGATCCGGCCGCATCCCGTCCGCCGGGGGAAAGGGAGTGCGGTGGCCTCTCTCTCTCTCTCTCACCGTTGGTCACTGATCCGGCCGCATCCCATCCGCCGGGGGAAAGGGAGGAAGTGCATCGTTTCTCCGTTTGATGGCGCCGAGGCAGCACGTCCCGATCTATGGTACACACCGTTCTCTCTGACCAAGCTCCGGCGCGGCAGGGCCTACGCCACCTGCTCGCAGATTCCACCCGCCGCCGCTCACCTAGTTACATCCCGACGACCTCCAGGTATCCCCTCCGGCCTTGCTCTACTGCCCGTCTTCCCACGTCGCTGCATGTGGATCTTCCATAGTTCTTTGCCCAAAACATAGCTCGTCCGACGTACTTTCCATATTGCATTCTCGTCCTCACACCGTTTTAGACGAACACAACCGTGTTGTTATCTTCCCTTAGGACAAGGAATATGCTTCTTTTTTGTCGTCGCATGTGTCATCAACTGTTATTGGCCAGTAATTGTTTCCTTTCTACTCGTTGCTATTGCGACCTTTTGGTGAACTGCACAAATCACTTTTTTCTTAAGAGTGTTTTGTGCAGTTGTACTAAAATGTCACACGGGCAACGTCTCTACATTTCAGTGCGACTGCACAAAGGGAGATTGGTTTCGCTCTATCCTCCTCATCCAACTCCGAGCCTAATCTTCTCCATCTAGTTAGTCTTAAGAGAGACTGCAAAGGTGACCGGCTTCTATTTGTGTGTTTATTGTTTCATCAGCAGTCCTCTATTATCGTAATCACACTTAATATCTTTGGAACAGGGACGCTCAGCTCTATTTTAGTGGAACTGCACAAAATGATCGGAATGTTGCATGCTCCAGACAGCTACTTTTTTCCCAACATGCCTTGTTGATTTAGACAGAGCTGGGGGGACGTTGCTGCCAATGAAAGCATGGATCAGTTTTAATTTAACACCTTCTCAAAACTCTGTCTTCAGTTGTGATGTAATTATTAGCTCTGATCTGCTAATAATTGACATGCATTAGCAAGGAAGTTAGTTTTTTATTGTTTCCGGAAGAGCATCGATGGCAAGATACGTGAAACAAAAGCTGAAAGCTCACACCATTGTACAATTTCATGTCGCTGGAAAATTATTTGTATAGTACGTCAATTATGTAAAAAAATGATGGAAGCTTGATAGCATTGCCAGAAGCCTCTTCATCATCCGGGTCCAAGTGCCATGCACAAAATTATACTCCTTCGTTCCTAAATATTTGTCTTTTTACAAATTTCAAACGGGCATATTTTAGAGTGTAGATTCACTCATTTTGCTTCGTATGTGTACTCCCGCCGTTCCTAAATATTATATTCGTCTTTCTAGAGATTTTAACAAGTGACTACATACGGAGCAAAATGAGTGAATCTACACTCTAAAATATGTCTATATACATCCGTATGTGCCAGTCCATTTGAAATCTCTAAAAAGACAAATATTTGAGTAGTCACTCGTTGAAATCTCTAGAAAGACAAATACTCCGGAGTATATTTAAGAACCGAGGGGGTAGTGCACAACCGCATGGGAGACTCAGCCCGGTCGTTGCGCCGCATTAATAGTGAGTAATGATCAGTCAAATCATAAGCCCCACCTTTCCCACTGTAAGTTGCTCTGAAGAAGCAACCATCAATACGCTCTTCTTTGAATCCGCTCATACTACTCCATCCGTCACTTTTTATACAGCGCGCTTCAGAAAAAAGAAAAAAAATATGTGGGACCAAGGCGACTAGCGATCGGCCTGAAAAATAGCATTGGTAGTTATAGCACGGCGTCTATTACTAGAGGGAATAATGCGTACACACATGCATGCAGTGCTTCCACCCCGGGTACACACATGCATGCACTTACTCCACTCCGTAGTAGTACAGTACATGGAGAGAAAATTGTGGACTTGATTGCGGTTACCACGCCCTAATTAATTGAGCATTAAACCAAACGCGTCTAAAGTCTCTCTTGTGGTGGAAATGCATTGAGAGAAATGCATCATAATGAAGCGCGCCCTGTAAACTGTGACAGAGGGAGGAGTAGTATGAAGGTGCAAAACCAAGTACGCGTATGGCCAGTCGGTCAACGCACCTCCTCTTGGCATATCACTAACATGTGGGACAGGAGTGTGAGCAAACCGATCTCAATTGACGGCAAAGAGCCAACCCGCCGTTCCTTGAGAGAGACGAGGAGCGAGAACACACAGACGGGCTCGCACGGAGGCCAAGATATATTCGAGCATGGTTGGTTGATCGATATCATTCATTACATGTTGGGCTGCTGTTTTCCGCCCTTCTCCGGAATAAACGTGTACTTTATCAGAGATAAAAAAATAAGAGTACAGACGCTCCACCATGCGGTTTTAGTAGTAGTACTACTCGTACTACTGCGCTTGGCTCTTTGCCTCTTCGTGAAGTCGAATAATGATGGTACTCCGCATGTTGGGTACTACAGTGTATGCATCTGACAATCTGACACCGAATGGACTGATGCATGTCCACCGAGGGTAGGTTGCATTAGTCAAAAGGCGTAAGCGAGCTTCACCTTGTCCTGCAAGCTTCTCCTCGTTCTGCGAGTTGACGGGACACACCAAAAAGTAGTGCTAGTCCATACTCCCTCCTTTCCGGTTAATATGGCTTAATCTTTTTTGCGGGTAAATGAGAGAGCTTTATTCATATATAAGCATTCTTAGGACGATCATGTTGGGTAACGTAGTAATTTCAAAAAAATTCCTACGCACACGCAAGATCATGGTGATGCATAGCAACGAGAGGGGAGAGTGTTGTCCACGTACCCTCGTAGACCGACAGCGGAAGCGTTATCACAACGCGGTTGATGTAGTCGTACGTCTTCACGATCCGACCGATCATGTACCGAACGCACGGCACCTCCGAGTTCTACACACGTTCAGCTCGATGACGTCCCTCGAACTCCGATCCAGCCGAGTGTTGAGGGAAAGTTTCGTCAGCACGACGGCGTGGTGACGATGATGATGTTCCACCGACGCAGGGCTTCGCCTAAGCTCCGCAACGGTATTATCGAGGTGTAATATGGTGGAGGGGGGCACCGCACACGGCTAAAATATCATATATCAATTGTGTGTCCATGGGGTGCCCCCTGCCCCCGTATATAAAGGAGCAAGGGGGAGGCCGCCGGCCTAGGGAGGAGAGGCGCGCCAGAAGGGGGAGTCCTACTCCCACCGGGAGTAGGACTCCTCCTTTCCTTGTTGGAATAGGAGAAAGAAGGAAGGGGGCGCCCCCCTTCCCTAGTCCAATTCGGACCAGACCATGGGGAGGGGCGCGGCCACCTTTTGAGGCCTTTCTCTCCTTTCCCGTATGGCCCATTAAGGCCCAATACGAATTCCCGTAACTCTCCGGTACTCCGAAAAATACCCGAATCACTCGGAACCTTTCCGAAGTCCGAATATAGTCGTCCAATATATCGATCTTTACGTCTCGGCCATTTCGAGACTCCTCATCATGTCCCCGATCTCATCCGGGACTCTGAACTCCTTCGGTACATCAAAACATATAAACTCATAATATAACTGTCATCGTAACGTTAAGCGTGCGGACCCTACGGGTTCGAGAAATATGTAGACATGACCGAGACACCTCTCCGGTCAATAACCAATAGCGGGACCTGGATGCCCATATTGGCTCCCACATATTCTACGAAGATCTTTATCGGTCAGACCGCATAACAACATACGTTGTTCCCTTTGTCATTGGTATGTTACTTGCCCGAGATTCGATCGTCGGTATCTCGATACCTAGTTCAATCTCGTTACCGGCAAGTCTCTTTACTCGTTCCGTAATACATCATCCCACAACTAACTCATTAGTCACAATGCTTGCAAGGCTTATAGTGATGTGCATTACCGAGTGGGCCCAGAGATACCTCTCCGACAATCGGAGTGACAAATCCTAATCTCGAAATATGCCAACCCGACAAGTACCTTTGGAGACACCTGTAGAGCACCTTTATAATCATCCATTTACGTTGTGACGTTTGGTAGCACACAAAGTGTTCCTCCGGTAAACGGGAGTTGCATAATCTCATAGTCATAGGAACATGTATAAGTCATGAAGAAAGCAATAGCAACATACTAAACGATCGGGTGCTAAGCTAACGGAATGGGTCAAGTCAATCACGTCATTCTCCCAATGAGGTGATCCCATTAATCAAATGACAACTCATGTCTATGCCTAGGAAACATAACCATCTTTGATTAACGAGCTAGTCAAGTAGAGGCATACTAGTGACACTCTATTTGTCTATGTATTCACACATGTATTATGTTTCCGGTTAATACAATTCTAGCATGAATAATAAACATTTATCATGATATAAGGAAATATATAATACTTTATTATTGCCTCTAGGGCATATTTCCTTCAGTCTCCCACTTGCACTAGAGTCAATAATCTAGCTCACATCGCCATGTGATTTAACATCAATAATTCACATCACCATGTGATTAACACCCATAGTTCACATCTCTATGTGACCAACACTCAAAGGGTTTACTGGAGTCAATAATCTAGTTCACATCGCTATGTGATTAACACCCAAAGAGTACTAAGGTGTGATCATGTTTTGATTGTGAGATAATTTTAGTCAACGGGTCTGTCACATTCAGATCCGTAAGTATTTTGCAAATTTCTATGTCTACAATGCTCTGCACGGAGCTACTCTAGCTATTTGCTCCGACTTTCAATATGTATCTAGACCGAGACTTAGAGTCATGTAGATTAGTGTCAAAACTTGCATCGACGTAGCCCTTTACGACGAACCTTTTGTCACTTCCATAATCGAGAAACATATCCTTATCCCACTAAGGATAATTTTGACCGCTGTCCAGTGATCTACTCCTAGATCACTATTGTACTCCCTTGCCAAAATCAGTGTAGGGTATACAATAGATCTGGTACACAGCATGGCATACTTTATAGAACCTATGGCCAAGGCATAGGGAATGACTTTCATTCTCTTTCTATCTTCTGCCGTGGTCGGGCTTTGAGTCTTACTCAATTTCACACCTTGTAACACAGGCAAGAACTCTTTCTTTGACTGTTCTATTTTGATCTACTTCAAAATCTTGTTAAGGTATGTACTCATTGAAAAAACTTATTAAGCGTCTTGATCTATCTCTATAGATCTTGATGCTCAATATGTAAGCAGCTTCACCGAGGTCTTTCTTTGAAAAACTCCTTTCAAACACTCCTTTATGCTTTGCAGAATAATTCTACATTATTTCCGACCAACAATATGTCATTCACATATACTTATCAGAAATGCTGTAGTGCTCCCACTCACTTTGTTGTAAATACAGACTTCATGGCAAGTCTGTATAAAACTATATCCTTTGATCAACTTATCAAAGCGTATATTCCAACTCCGAGATGCTTGCACCAGTCCATAGATGGATCGCTGGAGCTTGCATATTTTGTTAGCACCTTTAGTATTGACAAAACCTTTCTGGTTGCATCATATACAACTCTTCTTTAATAAATCCATTAAGGAATGTAGTTTTGTTTATCCATTTGCCAGATTTAAATGCGGCAATTGCTAACATGATTCAGACAGACTTAAGCATCGCTGCTAGTGAGAAAATCTCATCGTAGTCAACACCTTGAACTTTGTCAAAACGACCATTTTCCGACAAGTCTAGCTTTCTAGATAGTAACACTACTATCAGCGTCCGTCTTCCTCTTGAAGATCCATTTATTTTCTATGGCTTGCTGATCATCGGGCAAGTCATCCAAAGTCCACACTTTGTTCTCATACATGGATCCCATCTCAGATTTCATGGCCTCAAGCCATTGTGCGGAATCTGGGCTCATCATCGCTTCCTCATAGTTCGTAGGTTCGTCATGGTCAAGTAACATGACCTCCATAACTGAATTACCGTACCACTCTAGTGCGGATCTCACTCTGGTTGTCCTACGAGGTTCAGTAATAACTTGATCTGAAGTTCCATGATCATCATCATTAACTTCCTCACTAATTGGTATAGGCGTCACAGAAACTGGTTTCTGCGATGAACTACTTTCCAATAAGGGAGCAGGTACAGTTACCTCATCAAGTTTTACTTTCCTCCCACTCACTTCTTTCGAGAGAAACTCCTTCTCTAGAAAGGATCCATTCTTAGCAACGAATGTCTTACCTTCGGATCTGTGATAGAAGGTGTACCCAACTGTCTCCTTTGGGTATCCTATGAAGACACATTTCTCCGATTTGGGTTTGAGCTTATCAGGATGAAACCTTTTTCTCATAAGCATCGCAACCCCAAATTTTAAGAAACAACAACTTTGGTTTCTTGCTAAACCACAGTTCATAAGGCGTCGTCTTAACGGATTTTGATGGTGCCCTATTTAACGTGAATGCAGCTGTCTCCAATGCATAACCCCAAAACGATAGTGGTAGATCGGTAAGAGACATCATATTTCGCACCATACCTAATAAAGTACGGTTACGATGTTCGGACACACCATTACACCGTGGTGTTCCAGGTGGCGTGAGTAGTGAAACTATTTCACATTGTTTTAACTGAAGGCCAAACTCGTAACTCAAATACTCTTCTCCACGATCAGGTCGTAGAAACTTTATTTTCTTGTTACGATGATTTTCCGCTTCATCTGAAATTATATGAACTTTTTAAATGTTTCAGACTCTTGTTTCATTAAGTAGATATACCCATATCTGCTCAAATCATCTGTGAAGGTCAGAAAATAATGATACCTGCTACGAGCCTCAATATTCATCGGACCACATACATCTGTATGTATGATTTCCAACAAATCTGTTGCTCTCTCCATAGTTCCGGAGAACGACGTTTTAGTCATCTTGCCCATGAGGCACGGTTCACAAGCATCAAGTGATTCCAAAATCCCATCAGTATGGAGTTTCTTCATGCGCTTTACACCAATATGACCTAAACGGCAGTGCCACAAATAAGTTGCACTATCATTATTAACTTTGCATCTTTTGGCATCAATATTATGAATATGTGTATCACTACGATCGAGATTCAATAAACCATTGAGTGTATGACCATAGAAGGTTTTATTCATGTAAACAGAACAACAATTATTCTTCGGTTTAAATGAATAACCGTATTGCGATAAACATGATCCAATCATATTCATGCTCAATGCACACACCAATAATCGTATTGCAATAAATATGATCCAATCATATTTATGCTCAACGCAAACACCAAATAACATTTATTTAGGTTCAACACTAATCCCGAAGGTAAGGGGAGTATGCGATGGTGATCTTTATCAACCTTGGAACCATTTCCAATACACATCGTTACTTCATCCTTAACTAGTTTCTGTTCATTATGCAACTCCCGTTTCGAGTTACTACTCTTTAGCAACTGAACCAGTATCAAATACCGAGGGGTTGCTACGAACACTAGTAAAATACACATCAATAATCTGTATATCAAATATACCTTTGTTTACTTTGCCATCCTTCTTATCCACCAAATAGTTGGGGTAGTTCCGCTTCCAGTGACCAGTCCCTTTGCAGTAGAAGCACTTAGTCTCAGGCTTAAGACCAGACTTAGGCATCTTCACTTGAGCAGCAACTTGCTTGCCGTTCTTCTTGAAGTTCCCCTTCTTCCCTTTGCCCTTTTCTTGAAACTAGTGGTCTCGTCAACCATCAACACTTGATGTTTTTCTTGATTTCTACCTTCGTCGATTTCAGCATCACGAAGAGCTCGGGAATTACTTTTGTCATCCCTTGCATACTGTAGTTCATCACGAAGTTCTACTAACTTGGTGATGGTGACTAGAGAATTCTGTCAATCACTATTTTATCTGGAAGATTAACTCCCACTTGATTCAAGCGATTGTAGTACCCAGACAATCTGAGCACATGCTCACTAGTTGAGCGATTCTCCTCCATCTTTTAGCTATAGAACTTGTTAGAGACTTCATATCTCTCAACTCCGGTATTTGCTTGAAATATTAACTTCAACTCCTGGAACATCTCATATGGTCCATGACGTTCAAAACGTCTTTGAAGTCCCGATTCTAAGCCGTTAAGCATGGTACACTAAACTATCAAGTAGTCATCATATTGAGCTAGCCAAACGTTCATAACGTCTGCATCTGCTCCTGCAATAGGTCTGTCACCTAGCGGTGCATTAAGGACATAATTCTTCTGTGCAGCAATGAGGATAATCCTCAGATCACGGATCCAATCCGCATCTTTGCTACTAACATCTTTCAACATAATTTTCTCTAGGAACATATCAAAAATAAATACTGGGAAGCAACAACGCGAGCTATTGATCTACAACATTATTTGCAAAAATACTATCAGGACTAAGTTCATGATAAATTTAAGTTCAATTAATCATATTACTTAAGAACTCCCACTTAGATAGACATCCCTCTAATCATCTAAGTGATCACGTGATCCATATCAACTAAACCATGTCCGATCATCACGTGAGATGGAGTAGTTTCAATGGTGAACATCACCATGTTGATCATATCTACTATATGATTCACGCTCGACCTTTCGGTCTCCGTGTTCCGAGGCCATATCTGCATATGCTAGGCTCGTCAAGTTTAACCTGAGTATTCCGCGTGTGCAAATGTTTTGCACCGTTGTATTTGAACGTAGAGCCTATCACACCCGATCATCACGTGGTGTCTCAGCACGAAGAACTTTCGCAACGGTGCATACTCAGGGAGAACACTTTTATCTTGAAATTTTAGTGAGAGATCATCTTATAATGCTACCGTCAATCAAAGTAAGATAAGATGCATAAAGGATTAACATCACATGCAATCAATATAAGTGATATGATATGGCCATCATCATCTTGTGCTTGTGATCTCCATCTTCGAAGCACCGTGCTCGTGATCTCCATCTCCGAAGCACCCTCATGATCACCATCGCCACCGGCGCGACACCTTGATCTCCATCGTAGCATCGTTGTCGTCTCGCCAACTATTGCTTTTACTACTATCGCTACCGCTTAGTGATAAAGTAAAACTATTACATGGCGATTGCATTTCATACAATAAAGCGACAACCATATGGCTCCTGCCAGTTGCCGATAACTCGGTTACAAAACATGATCATCTCATACAACAAATTATATCACATCATGTCTTGACCATATCACATCACAACATGCCCTGCAAAAACAAGTTAGACGTCCTCTACTTTGTTGTTGCAAGTTTTACGCGGCTGCTACGGGCTTAGCAAGAACCGTTCTTACCTACGCATCAAAACCACAACGATAGTTTGTCAAGTTGGTGTTGTTTTAACCTTCACAAGGACCGGGCGTAGCCACACTCGGTTCAACTAAAGTGAGAGAGACAGACACCCGCCGGTCACCTTTAAGCAACGAGTGCTCGCAACGGTGAAACCAGTCTCGCGTAAGCGTACGTGTAATGTCGGTCCGGGCCGCTTCATCTCACAATACTGCTGAACCGAAGTATGACATGCTGGTAAGCAGTATGACTTATATCGCCCACAACTCACTTGTGTTCTACTCGTGCATAGCATCAACGCATAAAACCAGGCTCGGATGCCACTGTTGGGTAACATAGTAATTTCAAAAAAATTCCTACGCACACGCAAGATCATGGTGATGCATAGCAACGAGAGGGGAGAGTGTTGTCCACGTACCCTCGTAGACCGACAGCGGAAGCGTTATCACAACGCGGTTGATGTAGTCGTACGTCTTCACGATCCGACCGATCAAGTACCGAACGCACGGCACCTCCGAGTTCTACACACGTTCAGCTCGATGACGTCCCTCGAACTCCGATCCAGCCGAGTGTTGAGGGAAAGTTTCGTCAGCACGACGGCGTGGTGACGATGATGATGTTCCACCGACGCAGGGCTTCGCCTAAGCTCCGCAACGGTATTATCGAGGTGTAATATGGTGGAGGGGGGCACCGCACACGGCTAAAATATCATATATCAATTGTGTGTCCATGGGGTGCCCCCTGCCCCCGTATATAAAGGAGCAAGGGGGAGGCCGCCGGCCTAGGGAGGAGAGGCGCGCCTGAAGGGGGAGTCCTACTCCCACCGGGAATAGGACTCCTCCTTTCCTTGTTGGAATAGGAGAAGGGAAGGGAGAAGGAGAAAGAAGGAAGGGGGCGCCCCCCTTCCCTAGTCCAATTCGGACCAGACCATGGGGAGGGGCGCGGCCACCTTTTGAGGCCTTTCTCTCCTTTCCCGTATGGCCCATTAAGGCCCAATACGAATTCCCGTAACTCTCCGGTACTCCGAAAAATACCCGAATCACTCGGAACCTTTCCGAAGTCCGAATATAGTCGTCCAATATATCGATCTTTATGTGTCGGCCATTTCGAGACTCCTCATCATGTCCCCGATCTCATCCGGGACTCTGAACTCCTTCGGTACATCAAAACATATAAACTCATAATATAACTGTCATCGTAACGTTAAGCGTGCGGACCCTACGGGTTCGACAACTATGTAGACATGACCGAGACACCTCTCCGGTCAATAACCAATAGCGGGACCTGGATGCCCATATTGGCTCCCACATATTCTACGAAGATCTTTATCGGTCAGACCGCATAACAACATACGTTGTTCCCTTTGTCATCGGTATGTTACTTGCCCGAGATTCGATCGTCGGTATCTCGATACCTAGTTCAATCTCGTTACCGGCAAATCTCTTTACTCGTTCCGTAATACATCATCCCGCAACTAACTCATTAGTCACAATGCTTGCAAGGCTTATAGTAATGTGCATTACCGAGTGGGCCCAGAGATACCTCTCCGACAATCGGAGTGACAAATCCTAATCTCGAAATACGCCAACCCAACAAGTACCTTTGGAGACACCTGTAGAGCACCTTTATAATCACCCATTTATGTTGTGACGTTTGGTAGCACACAAAGTGTTCCTCCGGTAAACGGGAGTTGCATAATCTCATAGTCATAGGAACATGTATAAGTCATGAAGAAAGCAATAGCAACATACTAAACGATCGGGTGCTAAGCTAACGGAATGGGTCAAGTCAATCACGTCATTCTCCCAATGAGGTGATCCCATTAATCAAATGACAACTCATGTCTATGGCTAGGAAACATAACCATCTTTGATTAACGAGCTAGTCAAGTAGAGGCATACTAGTGACACTCTGTTTGTCTATGTATTCACACATGTATTATGTTTCCGGTTAATACAATTCTAGCATGAATAATAAACATTTATCATGATATAAGGAAATATATAATACTTTATTATTGCCTCTAGGGCATATTTCCTTCAGATCAGCCAAGACACTGGTCACTAGGAAGCAAGGTACCCCGCAAAAAAATAAGTATGAAGCGAAGTGTTTCATCAAGCCAGCTCTCGGCCACATTCAAAGTGCAGCAAGCACTGTTCGCACGAAGACGCGCCACAAGGTTTGCTAACCTGTTTACATGCTGAATAACAAAAAAAGAGGAAATATTACCGAGCGCTACTATTTGTAACATGATATGAGCTAGAATTAAGCGAGAATTGTGGCGAGTGTTCCATGCAATCAACTTCCATTATCACATGCGAGAACCCTCGAAGAGAACCAAATGTGTTGAAGATTGCTTTATCACATTTTAAAATTATAATAAGAGTGCAGACGCTCCTCCATCCGGTTCCTAGTACTAGTATAGTACGTACCTTTATAGACTATAGTAGTAGTACTAGTAAACTTTGCGCTTGGTTGTTCGCCTATTCGGGAAGTCGAACAATAATAGCACTAGTAGTATAGTGTATGCTTCTGGCAATCTGACACCGAATTAACTGTTGCACGTCCACCGCCTGAGCGAGGGAGAGCTTGCAGTAGTCAAAAGTTTCTCCTTGTCCTGCGAGCCACCGCGCGCAAGCTTCTCCTGTCCTGCAACCTTCTCCTCGTTCGGCAAGTTGACGGGACACAGCAAAGTAATGCTAGTCCATACTGCCTCCTCCCCGGTTAATATGGCTTAATTTCAAACGAGATAAATACACTGTCTGTCACTGTATATTTGTAAAAATACGGCCAGTGGACTTCATAATACGGTCATTGCGCTCAATATATATATTTTCCGGTGTTTATACGATCACTAGCTCACCCTGACTGAGTATGTGTGTGCATGCACGTGTAGGTTGAGCACTTGAGCGTGACCGTGTGTGTTCCGTCGTGTGCTTGGACATGCATGCATTAGGGCGTCGCGCGCGTTTTTGCGTCCATGTGTACGTGTGACTGTTGCATACACGTAGGGGGAGTACGTGTAGGGGCCACTAAGGAGCAGTCAAATCACACAGTAAGTTAGTCGGAAGAAGCAACCATCATTTCACTCTTGAATGACACGTACGCAATATAAAATGGTTGATATGGAGAGAAAAAGAAAACCACTATATATACACTAGCAGGAGCCTAAGCTACAAGCCTGCTTGCTTAGGTTGCTCTCTTCACAAGCATAGAACGACGGGCCTGATCCCGCAGCTGGGGGAAGGGAACAATGTTCTGCGTAGACGCGGTCGACATCGGCGAGGGAGAAAACCCACAGTCGGTGCGTCCCAATCGGGGGTCACCGCGGTATGGGCCGATGTCGCGTCCCAACCGCCCTTCTAGCTACAGCCCGACGTCCCAGGTAGTCCATCTTCCTTTTGGAGCCGGCTTGCTCCACTGCCGTAGCTCCATCTCCATGTCGATCTTTCTCTACTTCTACCGGCTTCTACTTGTGATGAGTTTATGTCTCATGAACTAGTGCCAGTACTATTATTCTAATCACACTTCTTCAATATCTTTGCCATCAGGGATGCTCAGGTCGATTTTAGTGGAACTGCACAAAAGCATCGTATGATCCGAGGGTGCCAGCCGTCTTTCCTTCGACAGGTTCTACCTGGCCAGGAAATTAAATCATGTTTAGGGTTTAGGGTTTAAGTCGTAGTGACCCCATCAGTAGTTTTTCTTTCGTACACGCTCTCACAACTTTTTTCTTTAGTTGTGAAGTAAATATTGGCTATGATCTGTGAATCATTGAGATGCATCAGCATGCGTGTTAGTTTTCCTTTGTATTTGATGGAATGTTGTAACGGGGCAACCTTGGAATAGGAATGAAAATGGAGTGGAAAGTTTCCGTTTTTCCGGAGAAAAAATGGAAACGGAGAGAAACCAACGTTTCGTTTCGTTGGATCGCGCCATCGAGCAAAACCAACGTTTAAATCACGTCTGTCGTGTTCGTGTCTCACCCTCCTCCACGGCTCGACCCCACACGGTCGCTCGGCATGCCACTCACCGCAAACCGAGTATACGATAACTTTCCCGCCTGCTTGTCGATGGATCGCGCCATGGAGTACTAGCACTACTGGAAGAGATTGACGAGTTGGGGGAGGACAGCTAGCTGTAGCACGGACTCCCAAGAACTTTTTACATGCATGTTGTAGCCGGCTATTGCGACCTTTGAACGCGGAGCAGCCGCGTGCACCCGGAAGCGGCGCGGGCGACGCTCTCTCGGCCGGCGCGCCGCTTCAATGCCGGCGCCAGTGAGAGGTCGCGTCCGCTCTGGCCGGGCATGAATGCGGCACTGACCGTTTCGGGCGGGAAGCACGCGCGGGTGATGAAGAGGGTTCGGGTTGGTCAGGACCGGCCGTGGCAGCGGTCCGGACGTGCGCAAACAAGAGATGTTGTACGTTAATATTGCTGCGTATATAATTAACAACGTAAATAATGTGCCAGTTGGACAAATATGATTGGAGATGGAGATGGAAATGGAATTTTACGTAAACACGGATATGCATGTCTATGTCTATGTGTGTGTGCGCGACGACTCTCGCGACCTGGAAGCGGGGGCGTGTTTTTGATCGAGTTTTCTTTCTTGGTACGTTAGAAAATCAGTTTGTCTAATTCACATCTAGATGTTATTTAAGGATATCACATCTAAGCTCCCACAAGTATATAATGTAGCAACAAGAAACAAAAAAACTAGGAAAAAATAGACCACAAACAGAGTGGACATCAACTTAGATGTGACATAACTATGTCACATCTAGATGTGTCCTAGACAGACCCTTAAAAAATTGTCCGCCAGTTTTCGTTTCTTTTTTCCGGGAACGCGCGTATTCTATTTAAAACCACTGCTATGGAGAGATTTTTTTACTCCATTATAGCCTCTTGTTTGATAGAGTTTCTCGCGTCTCGCTCTCTCACCCTCTCCATATATGTTACACGCTGGAGGCTCAGCGTTCATTTGCTAGGGTTTGCTATATTCACAGTCTCTCACCCTCTCTTCACCAGATCTAAACAAGACTGCGTTGGCCTCTTGTCTCTCTCTCCCCCCTCACAGCTGGTGAAGGAGGCGTCCGTATCCCGTCGCACCGGGAAGGGGAGGAGGTGCAGCGTTCACTCTATCGCCTTCGGCGAGGGAGGCAATCCACTGCCGGCTGCGCTGTTCTCTTTCACCCAGCGCCTGTGCGGGAGGGCCACCGACCCCTTCTTCCTCGCTGCCGTACGTAGTGTGGGCAGATCCGGCCTCCCGCCGCACGCCTTGCCACATCCCGACGACCCTAAGGTATAAGTTTCTTTGAAACCGTCGTTGCTCTAGCTGCATGTGGATCTTTTTCGATCTGTAGTCGAATCTAGGTCTTGGTTCAAAGAGGAAAGAAGGGTGCGGTGGGCTGGAGCAAGAATCTAGGACGTGGTTCAATGAGGAAAGGAGGGGCGGAAAGTAGTATAGACTGGCTATCCAGCCGCTTTGTAGGTCGAAAAGGGAAAAAGGGGGTAACCCAGTACACACATCTGTAAGGAACCGATCTCTTTGTTGAAAAGGGAAAGAAACTGGGGGGTCGGGTAGTTTGTGCAGGACTAGATTTGCTGCCCTCACATAGGAAGAAGGTTCAAAGAGAACAAATATGGGACCAGCGCATATATGCTGCTTGGCTACATACTCTGCATCACCCATTTATACGTGTGGACGCACATGGTGCTGGCATGTCCCATACAGCTATTTTGCTGTTGTTAATCTAAGAATGCCGCCGGAAAATTGAAGCAATGCCACTGTTAAAAGTAAATTACATTTTTTAACGAATGTTGTTTCAAGAGAATGTCTCTGTTAATATGAATCAATGCAACCGTTTTAGAAATGCTACTGTCCTACTTTGTTTTCCATCCAAGATAAGTTAGATGCTTCTTTCTGTCACCGTTTGTTTCATCCTCCTTTATCGGCAAGTAATTGTTTCCTTTTTTGCCTCTGTTAAAACAGGGCTATCGATTCAACTTGTTGCTATTGCGACATTTTGCTTCGCTACTCGAAACACTTATGTTTTAAGAGTGTTTTGTGCAGTTCAACTTGAATGTCACACCGGTGACTTTGCTTAATTTTGGTGGAACTGCACAAAAGGAGATCGAGATTTGTTTCCAGTCTTCGTGGCGAGTTGTTTCAAATCTTGGTCTCAACCACATGATGTGCAGTGTGCTTTGAGATGTTGTGCTACTTGTTTTGGTACTGTTTTAAATAAATGTTGAATTGAAGCTATTGTATTGCTGTCTTTTCCCATTAAGTAGTGAACAAAAATGGGACCAACCCAGACATGATGCTTGTTGCTTTGTTACAACAAATTCAGCATCACCCCCTTTATAAGCCAGTAATTGATGCCACTCTCAGAATTAACTACTGAATCTTATTTCAAAACTGCAACACTTGTTAGGGATTGGCGGGATTACCATTTTTGTGGCCGCATGTTTCATCCTCCTTTATTAGCCAGTAATTGATTCCTTTTTTGCCTCTGTTTAAACAGGGATATCTATTCAACTTGTTGCTATTGCGACATTTTGCTTCGCTACGCGAAACACTTTGCTTGATTTCAGTGCAACTGCACAAAACGAGATTGGATTTCCTATTCGTGTTGGCAGATTCGTATTTTATCTTGTCCGTCTCATGAAAGGTCAGTACAGGCCTTCATCCACATGATTGTGCAGTGTGCTTTGAGATGTTGTGCTACTTGTATTGGTACTGTTTTAAATAAATGTTGAATTGAAGCTATTGTATTGCTGTCTTTTCCCATTAAGTAGTGAACAAAAATGGGACCAACCCAGACATGATGCTTGTTGCTTTGTTACAACAAACTCTGCATCACCCCCTTTATAAGTAGATGGAAGCACATACTGTTGTTGCGCCCACTCTCCCCTGGAACTGTTTATGCTTTTCGTTAATCTAATGCCGCTGGTAAAATTAAGCAATGCCACTCTCAGAATTAATTAACTACTGAATCTTAGTTCAAAACTGCAACACTTGTTAGGAATGGTACTATCCTGCTTTGTAGTTCTTTCTACATGTTTAACCAAGGTATTGTTAAGATAATGTCTCTGTTAAAATGAATCAGTTGCATTGTTTTAGGAATGGTACTTTTCTGCTTTGTCGTTCTTTATACATGTTGAAACAAGGCATTGTTAAGATAATGTCTCAGTCAATATGAATGAATCACACTGATGGAGAATTGCTACTCTCCTGCTTTGTTTCCCATTAAGATAAAGTAGATCAGTAGATGCTTTTCTTCTGGGAGTACAAGTCATCAACCGTTATTTCTCAGTAATTGTTTCCCTTATACCTATTGTTGCTTACAGGGATATCAAAATTAAAGCTCGGTTTTATTCCGACTTCGATTTTAGTTGAACTGCACAAAAGGAGCCAATGTGTCCAAGGCAAACTGCTGCATTACTGGGTCCAGTTGGTCGTTCCACTTTGCAGAAAGAAGCAGTCACTGTTTGCGCTACATTACAGAAGGAATGACCGAGAAGCTTTACAGAGTATTATTAGACACCGGTGACATGACTAGTCTGCAGAGACCATTGGCAATTTAACAACACGTGGAGTGCCCTGGGCAAAAAGTGCCCAAACAAGTACAAGAAGCTACGACAGGACTCCACGATCATAGGCATTACATATTTTGAATGGGAAAAGCTTGTCAAAGTTTAATCATTGATGTTAGCAAGAAGACGTTAGTTTAATATATTGGAATTGGAAAACCTTGTCAAAATTTGCTCATTGATGTTAGCCAGAAGACATGCATTTGATATTTTTGAGTGGGACGCCCTTGCTGTGAGCAGCGTCGAGTGTTTTTTCCTATTCCTGTGTTCAGTTTAGAAGTAAATAGTTACTCTGCTGAGATATTCCTGTGTTAAGAGTTTGTTCTGAATATTGTCTATGTAATGCCAGGCCTTGTGTTTGATTGCAAAGTTGAGCTTGGAATGTTGTGGCATGCGGCATCACGAGCTGTTCACCGTGCCTCCTGAGAATAATGCTTCGTATTGTTTTGCATGTCGATCTAATGCCAGTGATTTGCTTGTTAAGAAGATCATCCTCTTCTGTTGTTTCCGTGCTTAAGAAGTTCATCGTCTGATGTTTCATTCATAGCCTATACGACAAGTCGGGTAGGTTAGACGTGAAACCATATGATCTTCCGACCAACTCATGATATTAGGCCGTGATTGGATCGTCGTTTTCCAACCAAAACCGCTTGTAAAACTGACGCTTGTAAATTAAAGCAGATGGTCTCGGGCGAAGGCGCTTGGTTGGTCGATTTCGACTAGTAAAATATCGGAAGTACTTCACACACGATAAAAACGCTGAACGACACTCGGACGATTGCTAATCCAGCCGTTAGCTGCTGTTTCAGCCTTGCCCATGGATGGCATGATACGCACGTCGTGCATGTATCGTCTGGTAATGTCGTCCATATAGCAGTGCTCGTAAAATATACACTGGTCTCTCAAATTACACGCGTAACCCGCCGGTTTTACTTACAGACCTCGGGCCCTCGGTTTCATTACGCCTGTATTTTACGCGTTGTTTCCGATGACGAGTAAATTACACTTGTATGTTAATACAGGTTTGAAATAAACCAGAGCTCCCAAGCGCGGCCTTACCGTTTCATGCCGTCTCAGTTTCTCGAAGGTGCTCATAGGTGTCCGATGATCCTGGCTTCCTGAATGAGCAGCGGGCGCTGTATCAGACCATCCGTAGGGCCCGCGAGGCCCTCTCCGTTGTCCTTCGAGTTGTTGCGCTCGCCGTGGCGCCGAGCATTGTTAACATCGTCAACGAACATGAGGATTCAGGAGATGACTTTATTTTGACTGGATGACACTAGGGACCCACTAGGGCCATAGCCGTACGTACGCAAGTGCCTCCTTATTATGTACAACTATATTTTTTTGCTTTCTCCTGGTTTCCTGACATCACGGTCCCACACCATTGTCAACCTATGTAGTCAATATAAACGAGAGAATTGCACAAGGTGCGGCCGACAGCTGGGACCAAGCAGCTCGAGCAGTATTTGTGTTTTTGAGGCGTGAGCACTGCAGAGTTTTTCTTGGCGATGATTTCGTTGTTGTTCAGAGGAGAGCAGGGTATTAACTGGGCGGGCTGTGGCCCGTCTAGCCCAGGCCAGATATCCAGCCCAGATACTAATTTTTTCAAGATGAAAATGGCTAGCCCAGCTATACGTCTTTTTGAGGAATACCCAGGCAAGGTCAACTTGTTATTCTCCGCCCCGCTGGGCTGCAAATCTTTCCTAGGAGGGATGCATTAGGCTTAACAGGAAAATGGGCTTTAAAAATAATAAATGGGATGTAATTATAAAAACTGGGCAGTAACTATAAAAAATGCACCAAACACGAAATTAGTTTATAAAATATTATTTATGGATTTTGAAAATCTTAAATTTTCATTGTTGCGCGCGCAATGTTTCGTTGGATTTTTACGTAATACAAATTTATATTTAATCTGACTAGAAATTTCGGGATAAAAATATTTCGGATCCCATCAAAATGTGGGAAATTTTATTGAATTCTGTCTTCAACGGTTGGTTGAAATTATTAATCGTTGTCCTAGCTAGAAAATGGGCTGTACTTTTAACAAACTGTAAATGGGCTGTTGTAAATTCCATTAGAATTCAAAAATGGGCTGTACATTCTTACAAAACGCAAATGGGCTATAAGTTCTCTGCCACACACTTGTGGGCCTACTAAGTGACGCGTCCCCTAAAAAAATAAGTTGACGCGTATGCAAGGCTTTGTCAACTTATTATAGTCAACACACGGTTCTAGCAGCAGTGGCCGTTGGATGTCTATCCAACGGATGTCGTGCTTCTTCTTCAATCTCGGATATTCTTAGCTTCGGCCGCCCAAAAAATGATTCCTCCCCCTGACATCTGGGGCGCACCGTTTCGGAGGCTGACCTGTGGGCCTACTAAGTTGGAGCGTACCAAGGGCTTTGTCAACTTAGTCAATATAAACGATTCTAGCTTCAGTGACCGTACGATGTCCATCCAACGGCCGTAGTGCTTCTTCAACCTCTGGTCTTCTTGGTCCAGCCGCCCAAAGCAGCGCCGGTCGTGCCGCCTGCTCCTGCCTCCCGTGGCCGGCTGTGCTGCCGCGGAGGCCTCACCGCCCCCATACTACTCCCACCGCTGGCCAGGCCATCCCTCCACTCACCCACACCCCCTGTTATTCTGCGGCGACGGCAGCCTCACACCGCAGCCGAACCAGTGAACCCTCGTACTCCTCTCCGCGCGGGCTTCCACTGCTGCGTCTTCCCCGGCTCCGCGTCGTCCCCTTCCTAGGCCTCGCCGTCGTCCACCGCCCTGGTGCTCTCGGCGCGGCGTGGTCAACGTGGTCAACGACCGACTTCCATCGGAAGAGTACTGTACGTGGAGAGGCTGACAGCTGGGTCCACGGCGGCCGCAAGGAAGTGCCTCCTTATTACGCGCAAAATAATTATTCCTCCACCTGACAGCGGGGACCCACCGGACGGGCCACCTTATTTCGCGAAAAAAACGTTTCCCCCCTGACTGCTGGGACCCACCGGACGGGCCACCGTATTTCGCGAAAAAAACGTTCCCCCCGCTGTCAGCTCGGACCCACCGGAAGTGCCTCCTTATTACGCACAAAAAATGAATACTCCCCCTGCTAGCTGGGACCCACCTTGGTGGGAGGCTGACTTGTGGGCCTACTAAGTTGACGGGGACGGAGGGCTTTGTCAACTTAGTCAATATGAACGATTCTAGCTCCAGTGACCGTACGATGTCCATCCAACGGCCGTAGTGCTTCTTCAACCTCTGGTCTTCTTGCTCCAGCCGCCCAAAGCAGCGCCGGTCGTGCCGCCTGCTCCTGCCTCCCGTGGCCGGCTGTGCTGCCGCGGAGGCCTCACCGCCCCCTACTATTCCCACCGCTGGCCAGGCCCTGCGGCGACGGCAGCCTCACACCGCCGAACGAGTGAACCCTCATACTCCTCTCCGCGTGGGCATCCACTGCCGCGTCTTCACCGGCTCCGCGTCGTCCCCTTCCTAGGCCTCGCCGTCGTCCACCGCCCTGGTGCTCTCGGCGCGGCGTGGTCAACGTGGTCAAGGAACGACTTCCATCGGACGTGGACTGTACGTGGAGAGGCTGACAGCTGGGTCCACGGCGGCAGCAAGGAAGTGCCTCCTTATTACGCGGAAAATAATGAGTCCTCCACCTGACAGCAGGGACCCACCAGACGGGCCACCGTATTTCGTGAAAAAAACGTTTCCCCCTGACTGCTGGGACCCACCAGCTACACCTTCGCACGCAAGGAAGTGCGTCCGGGCAAAAGAAAAACGATTTGCCCCCCTGACTGCTGGGACCCACCAACTACATCTTCGCACGCAAGGAAGTGCGTCCGGGCAAAAAAACAAAACGATTCGCCCCCCTGACTGCTGGGACCCACCAGCTACATCTTCGCAGGCAAGGAAGTGCCTGACAGTCGGGACCCACCTGGTCGAAGCGTACGTAGCGTTGTCATTCTGGTCGCGAACGTGTACGTACATATATACTGGTCGATGTAGAGGCGCGCACGTGTCGTAGTAGAGGCGCGTACGTGTCGTAGTAGAGGCGCGCACGTAGCATGTACACGTACGTACAGTGGCCAGGGTGCAAGAAAAAAAATACGGCCACGTACGTACATACGGGCAGGGTCTCGAACGCCTACTCGCGCATACGTACGGCGAGGGCCCGTGTACATGGCTGGGTCGGAAAGGAGAAACAGCGTCGCCGTCGTGTTCATGGAGAGGCAACGGAATGCGTCGTGTTCATGGGGAGGCAACGGAATGCGTCGTGTTCATGGGGAGGGTGTGGCGGACCGCAAAACGGAGGAAACGGACCTCCTACGGTCGAAACGGGGGTCCTGTTGATCGGGAGGAGTGTGGCGTACCGCAAAACGGAGGAAACGGACCTCCTATGGTCGAAATGGTGGTCCTGTTGATCGGGAGGGGTGTGGCGTACCGCAAAACGGAGGAAACGGACCTCCTACGGTCGAAACAGGGGTCCTGTTGATCGGGAGGGGTGTGGCGTACCGCAAAACGGACGAAACGGACCTCCTACGGTCGAAACAGGGGTCCTGTTGATCGGGAGGGGCGTGGCGTACCGCAAAACGGACGAAACAGACCTCCTACGGTCGAAACGGGGGTCCTGTTGATCGGGAGGGGTGTGGCGTACCGCAAAACGGACGAGACGGACCTCCTACGGTCGAAACGAGGGTCCTATTCATAGGGAGGGGTGTGGCGTACCGCAAAACGGGACTCCACGGGATACTGTTCATCTCCACCGTCGACCTCCTCCAGCCTCCACGGGCTACCGTCGACCTCCTCCAGCCTCCACGGGCTCCTGTTCATCCAGCCTCCACCGCGCGCTACTCCACCGGCTACTGTTCAACCACCCCTCCACGGGCACCCCTCCACCGTCTACTGTTCATCCAGCCCTGCACACCATGGGGTCCTGTTCAACCACCCCTCCACGGGCACCCCTCCACCGTCTACTATTCATCCAGCCCTCCACACCACGGGGTCCTGTTCATCCAGAGGCAACGCCACCGCTCACTGTTCATCCAACCCCCCCCCCCCCCCCCCGCAACGCTCACTGTTCATCCAATCGATCGGCTTCAGTTAGCAGCAGTAGCGAAGGAATCGCTCGATCGGGTTCAGTTAACAGCCATCGATCGATCGCTCGGGTTCAGTAACGCGTAGCCTGCAGTGCAATCGCTCGGGTTCAGTTAGAGCCCAACGCCTCGCTCGGGTTCAGTTAGAGCCAACGCCTCGCACACACGCGCGTACGTGTACGAGAGAAACGCGCATCGCTCGGCCCCCGACCTCCCACCGTAACCGGGAACTCCCCGAAATTTTCCTCCCCCTCGCTTCTACCATGGTTTTTTCCGTCATGGACGGCCCAAAGAATGTCATGCAGCTGCGTCTCCGGCCCGCCCAGGACGAAAAGCCCATTTTCTGTCATGATTTTTTGTCATAGAAGTAGGATCCCACCACATCTATGATGATACCGGGTTTTTTCACAATTAGCGTCATAGAAGTGTCATATGTATGACAGAAAAAAAATTCGTTCGGCCCAAAATGTCACGGATGTGTCTTTTTTTTGTAGTGTAAATAACAGTCAATCAACTTCAACATGAAAGGCGGAACCGTGATCCTATTTATTCTACAACTTTTATGCAAACTACACAAGGACATTGTTCATAATTAATTTGCACTAGCGATTAAACTTAATTATTACATAATTATGTTCCCACTCAAATCAATATCTCTCATAATTAATAGTGAATGATTCAAGACCCTGATCTTATTCACATCCATTGATGGTAGCATCACTGATGACATGAACTTCAACCAGTGGGCAAACTTGCCGATCATATCTCCATATGACTCTTGTTCATCTTTCGATGCTTCTTACTCCTACCTCAGAACTTTTCTGCTAGAACTTCAAGATAACATAGTGTTTCCTGCTGTGAGGTCCTACCTTCACCCTCCTTACACTTCACAATCAGTTTGTATTCATGGTAGCATGTACTAATCTGAAAAGACACATGTTATAGATGGTTGCAACACTGGGAAGAGCACCTTTTTAACTTGATATTTCAGTGAGTGATCGCCCTAATAACTGACTACTGCGTAATCAAAGTGTGTAAACAACAAAAGGATAAACATCTCAGGCAATTCATAATAGCATGATATGGTATAGCCCTGGGTGCCAGGAAGTCTTCACGGTCTTCTTGAATCTTCAATTAAAACGTTGTCGTCACGGCAGAAAAATCGTTATCATGGTAGCCGTTTCAAAAACGTTGTTGTGGCACCACTTTCAGAAAACACTGTCGTGGCACAAAAATTTCAGTACCTCCTCCATGCGCCTGGTACACCTTCTCCACGTCGGGGTCCTCCGTGTACACTTGCCACCATCACCTGTAACCTGTAGGCTATCTCTATAATTTTTACATTAAAGTGGCAATCTCGTGGCTCCAGCCATCATGTCGTGACACGTAGGCCACTTAACATTACAACATATAACCATATCATGCATAAACTCATTATCATAACGAAGGTTATACCTCATCATATGTAAAACCTGCAAAACCAAGTTAGACGTCCTCCAATCGGTTTGGAAAATTTAATTACGTGGCTTCTAGGGTTTCCGGATAACACTAGCTACCTACATGCACAAAATCAAGGCGATAATTCTTCTTGCTATATTGACTTTCAGGGTGTGTGAGGGAAGTAAATTATTTAAAATTTTCTAGACCCACACTAAACTTCGCCAATACGCGTGACCCCCTAGAAGATCATTCATCTTCATTGCCCTCTTGTGTACATTGACTATGATGAAGCCCAAAGAACTGTTAGCAGATCATCGACAGCCAGAGTCGATCGATTCTCAGAACTTATTTGTACAAAGCTACATCATGCCGTTAATGAACTGAACCGAAGCCACACTCGAGGGAAGCATAGCAAGAACATCAAACCCTCACATCTACATGTGATATAGATCGAGACCTGCATCTACTCATAGAACCTCTCATGATGCCACTGTTGGGAAACGTAGTAGAAAACAATTTTTTTCGCCCTACGATCACCCATGAACAATATGAAGATGCATATAGGGTTTGGATCAATGACCATTAGAGACTCTAGAATACAGGGAAGTAGACGAGTCGGTGTAGATCATACTTGGAGTCCAAACAGCCCTCAAACATCCCTCGAATAGAAGACCGAAAGCATGACCTCTCTACTTGGTTGCAAGCGTACGGTTTTCACGATCTGGCAGCGCTTCGCTATCCAAAGCTAATTGTCGCCAGAAAATTAGAGAGAGGAGATTAGAACCACAATGGGCTTCTAATTATGAGTATTAGAGGAACTAGGTAAAGCTCTAATTGATCAACTAGGATCAGCTAGAACTAGAACTAGAGGAACTAGAGGAGGTTCCATAACTTGTGTCATCAAAAGGTCCAAATCCTCTAGTATATATAGGTTGGAGAGGGGAGAGGAGGTGCCACACAAGGGGGGAAAGTCCCCCCTGTGGCCGGCCAAGAGGAGGGGGAAACCCCATCCAATTCGGCCTCCCCTTTCAATCCAAAGGGGGGAAGGGGTGCCACCTCCTAATTGGGCCAAAGTGTCCCAAGTAGCTATCCACCACTGGCCTTTTAAGGCCCGTTGATATAAAATTAAATATAAAAGCCTCCTAACAATTACTAGAGCCTTTTATTACCAATTTAACGTCACCGGAAACATTTTCCACCTATATATTATTTATCGGTAATACCCGGCATTGCCCGATAAACTCTGAAACCCTTCCGTTGACCCCGAAACGCTTCCGGTTCCTCGCGGAACTATTCCGAATATTAATGAAACAATTCCACAAAGAAATCCTTGATGCTCTGATCCTACTAACACTAGCATATCATGGTTACCTTAAGCTTGTGACCTTGTAGGTTTGGTAAATCATAGACATGAACAAAATCATTTCGTTCAATGATCGATAGCGGAACCGTGGTCGTCCATATTGATCCCTATTATTACATGAATGATATTTGAGTGAACCTTTGGTTCTCATGTGATGTTCACTTTCCTTCGTGATACTTCTACAAAACCCTAGGTGAGATATATCGATATCCTCTTGAGTCATACACATGCTCACTATACCGGTATCCTCGTTGTCGGCTTTGTTCTTCTTTTCTCGTTATCGTGTTCCAGCATCCATGTGACGAAGTCACCTGTGTCTGGACAGACGATGATGGATGCCATCACACTGAGAGGGCCCTAAGAATATCTCTCCATTGTAGGAGGAGCAAATTCCACTCTTGAGCTATCGTGTCCCTTGTTAAACTTTTCGATGAACCTGTAAGTTATCATTATGATCACTAAGTTACTGATGACGTTTGAGGAACCCGAAAGCTTGCCTTACAGTAAGAAGTGACTATGATACTCTCATGGTCTAAGGAACTAAAATCACAAGTTAACACTCCGTGTTGTAGCAATTGACTTATGACGATATTATCTCAAAGTATAACAAACAAGTTTGGGTCGATTCAATATGATCGTTCTTCTAACGTCATACTCTCAGTGTTGTTTTGAGACTATCGTTACACTTAACGATATATCAAGATCCGGAAAACGTGATCACCAACAACACTTGACCTAATCTTAGAGGCGAGACTAGGAATCTTATTTTGTCATTTATCATTCTACATGCGCATACAAGTTTTCTACTAAATTGCATATTCCAGGATCATAGCAGTTATAACATAGAATATAAACTCTAAATTATGAACACAGAAATATAATAACGCAATATTATTGACTGTTGGGCTTACTTCCAACATTTAACTCATGTCCTAGCTGCGAAACCATACTAGATCTGACATGCATTTGATCTAGGTCAACCTCATCTATGTGTTGTGTACAAACAAGAGAAGAGAAAAGATTACACAAGATCATGATCTGTAGAAAAAGAAGATAAAGGGGTTGAGAAAAGTGTACTTGATGTATCTCTGGAATGTCTTTATCTCCATTTTCATCAATTTTTTGGGCTCTCTATTAATGTTTTGCATGTTCACTTGTTCGTGCACTATTCTTCTTTTCCTCCTTGGTCTTGCTTTGGTTGAGTTTCATTGACCCTTTCTTGAGCTTGCTCTTGTGCATGCCTCCAAATTGTTGATTCAGCTTATGCAATGGCTTCAGTCTAGGACACCCACCCCTGTTGTGATTAGGAGTTCTACAATATCCAGAGTTTATTGTCACCCCATGTTTGCTCAATCTTGCCCCACCTACTTTTTCCTCATGAAATTTTCTCTACTCTCCGTTGGCCTGCCTACTTTCTTCTCATAAGATGGAGGCAAAATAGTTGGCCTATTTACATGTTGCCACTCTATGTGGTCTCTCAAAGGCATAATATTCTCACCACATTCTTCATATAAGCATGTTTGGAGTAACAACTATAAACCATCTGCTCAGGCTTAATCCTCTAAGATATTAAGCATGCTATGTAGTGGCTACATGGAATGCCAGTTAGTTGCCATCTATGACATGGAAAAGCTACTAGGTTCAAATCCACTACATATGAAATATCAGTGCTTTTAGCATCAAATATTGCTCTACTATATGCTCGTGGACAACAGTTTGCTGCATATTAAGTGTTTTTCTCTATTTTCTAGGTTCAACTCCACTACGTATTAATCATCACCATTCTCAAGTCATAATCTAAATCTACAAAATCTGAATCTGAACTAGTCTTTGTCTCAACATAATATTCCTCCACCTCACTGCCATCTTCTCCTGCAAAATATTCCTTCTCCTCACTGTCATCTTCTCCTGCAAAATATATGTCATTAGTAGCATCACCATAGAACTCTTGATCCATGTCATCTACCTTTTTCTTCCCATTCCTTCCCAAGCCAGCATCAACATTGCAAGTCTATGAAAAAATGTTCCTTCTAACAGGAGTTGCCTTGTCACCTACCACTACATCTTCTCCAGCAGGAGCATGATACATGTTGAGCAAGTGCTTGCTAAAACTGGGCAACATCTTATGTGATGGTCCACCCATTTGCTCATGCGCATGGTTGTTTTGCACTGGATTGATTACTTTGAGTAGCTCAACTTGTTGGTAACATGACATCATCCCAAAGTTACTTCTCCAGCACATTGTTGTGATCAATGACCAAAACCAGAAACTTTGTTATGTATACTAGTTGTTGTTGTAGACCTAACATGAATTTCTAATCTTACTACTTGTAAACCATCGGCTATAGTTCTTCTAGGGATGCACTAGTACATTGCAAAACCTTTTTTTGGTAATATTGTATATTCTAAATAAGTAGCCATCCAGTACAAAAACAGAGCAAAATATTCTCCTATCACAACCATCAAAAGTGTTGACACGTTCTTCCATGTAACTATGATTACACCTACACTACAGAACCATCCGTTGTGGTGAACTTCCATGCTAAATTCATCAAAACCATAACCCGCATTGCATGCAATTATATCAGAATTTCATTTTAAACTTGGACACAACCAACCTCTCCCACAAGCATCAAGAGATAAATTATGTACAATTTCTTCAAAGTTGTACCAACCAAACATTTCAAAACCATTCAACGACTACTTCACCACAATTAAATCGAACAATCAAATACTACATTAACCTACCTGTTTCCCCTCCACAGGATCCCAAAAATTGTGGGTTACCGTAATCCGGCAGTTCGTCCCAAAGAAACCAACGACGAGGGAGCTTCACACCGGTCAAATCAGTCTCTCCTCCGGCGTTGCCACAGGTAACCACCGGCTGAACCCGATCTGCCTCCGGCTCTGCTATTTTACATGCCCTCGATCGCATCCTCCCCGCAACCCACCACATTGACGCCACGTGGACCATCGCAACCTCCGCCATGGATTGCGTCTCCATCACCCTTGCCTCTGGGGCCGTCGTTATCGTGGACCGCGTCGGTGTGGTCGGTCACATGCATACTACCCGACGCGGGACAACGAAAGTACAAGTCGGGAAACTGAAATTCAAATGGTGCTAGGGAGTTTTCTTCAACAAAAAAAAATACAGTGCCTCCTAGGGCCCATAGCCTAATCGACAAGCCACGTTGGCGGCTGTTACGGTCGGGAATGGAAAAGCCACCATTTTGCTCATAATTTTGACTCCAGTGTCCAGTTCGTCATATTTTTAAAGAAGAGTGACTAATCTGCACATCTAGCGAGAGTTTAGTGGCCAACAGTGTATTTATCTCAAAAAGAAATATAGATGCATACTTATACATATACTGGCATGTACATATTCATAGTTTGTGGTGTTTATATGAACAATACGCTACATCCGCGACCATCAAATTTTTCTTTCATAGACAACTGCAAGCTTAAACCCCATAATAAAAAACTGGGGACTGCTGGACTGGTCAAACGTATAGTTAGAGCATCTACAGCCGCATACCTCAAAACTCAAAAGTAAACCCCATCTTTTTTTTCATAGTACACCATGCAAGTGTAAAATTAAGCCACACACTATATCATACATAAAAAAACTAAATTAAAAAACTCTTCATGACTTACAAAATAGTTCATTCATTCATAAAATGTTCGCTGACTCAAAATAATGATCATACATTTTAAAAATGTTTCTTAAATAAAAAAATGTTCGTTAAATAAAAAATGTTAGTGAATTTCAAAAATTGTTCCACCAATTTCCAAAATAATATTCGTCCATTCTAGAAATGTTCGCCATTTCAAAAAATTGTTAAAAAATATTCATAATTTTTTAAAAAATGTTTGCACATAGTATAAATTTTTCATGAATTCAAAAAATGTTCTTAATTTTAGAAAATGTTTGAAAATTTGTAAAAGTGTTCATGAATTTGAAAAATGCTCATGACTTTGAATAAGTTAACGAGTTTAAAAAGATGTTCATGATTTCACGAAATTAAGAGTGATAGTGTACCTCGGTGATGCACCAAAATGTGATCATGGCCATTAGAGATTATGATTATTTTTCTCCCGTTACAGCGCACATGCCCTTTTGCTACTCATACATAAAACAACTACCCTAGTTTTACTCGCCATTGAAGATGTTGACGACCTTCGTGCCGGAAGTGCCGGACAGGCCGACCTTCTAGTCGTTGGTTGTGGCCCACAGCTCCGGTTCCTCGTCGGACTCCACGTCCATGAAGAGTTAATCGAGCTTCACGCCCGTCTCCTGAAGGTAGCAGTGGTTTGTCGCAGCCTCGAGCTTTGACTGGATGGATTCAAGGAGGGCCTGGTGCTCCGCCGCCTCCTCCGATGGGTCAACCACGAATCCGGCCATAAAAGGCACCTGATCCTCCTTGCCTTCCTCCTCCTCATCGTCCCCCGTCTCCGCGTCCGACTCCTCCTGCTCCACCTAATCTTGATCCAGAGAGTTCGGAGGCAGGACGACTACAATGCGAGCGGTGCGTTGTGCGTAGACAACCCGCATCTCCTCCTTGATCTCCGTCCGATGCTACGAGTAAGCATCTTGTAGTAGGTGATCCACTGGCGGACGGTGAGCTCAAAGTGGATTTGGATTGGCGGCACAGACGGAAAGCGGAGGGTAAAAATGGGAGTAGCTGGGGTTGAGGCTCATCGTCCGACTTAAAATAGCCAGATTTGACCCTTTGGGCGGCGCGGTGGATCGGTGACATGAATGCGCCTTCATCGGACCAATGGGTTTTGACGTGTGTTCACATGGGTCGGGTCCTGCCCGTCAGTTTGAGGTGATGAATACGTATGGACACGGCCGGGCCTCCAAATATCTGCTTCAGATATGAGTTGAATACAGTGGCGGACCTAGAATCGCGGGCTTGGGGGTGCCACGGTTCAAAGTTTACACTAAACATCATCACAATCTCAACAAATAGTCTAAAATAGCAACAACTTGATGGGTATTTAGTGTTAAGTATATAGTAAAATTTTATTTTACAATTTTGGAGGGGGTGCCATGACCCCACGGCACCCCCACTGGATCCCCCTGGTTGAATATATGGAGTATGGCCGGTTTGATAAGTCCGGCTGGGTTGTGATCTTGTCACCACGCGGACGTATAATTTGAGGAGCCCCGTTGCAGATGCTCTTGCATTCCGATTTGAAAAGTGGTCGGGGTACAGTCCAAAGACGCTGCCATGTCAAAGTCAGACCATGGAATGTCCCAGTCCCACATGTCCGTCCACTCCCTCGCGGCGTTGATGCGGAAAGCAGGAACTGTCAAAGTCCGCCGCGACTCTGCTCGACTCCAGCCGGCCACGCCTCCCGAGGAACCGCCGGACGAAGGCAGCCGCACGCCGCACGCCCGTGTCCCCCCTCCCCATGCCACGCGCATTAACAACGCCGACGCCCGGCCCGATACGCGCACAGCACAGACGGCGCCAGCCCAGCTAGCTAGCGCATGTTGGCCTGGGTCGTCCCCCACGTCGCCAGGTTCGTTGCGCGTCGGGATCGGAGCGGCGCGCGCGGAGTCCCGTTGCGCCCGCCGCTCCGGGGCTAAATTTCGTGTTTTGACTCTTTTATCAAACAAAATCAAGATCTGACCCTGATTTGAAAGATTTTCGGCATTTGATTTTTTTCTACCGCCGGGGGCCTCCACGTCAGCACGCGGTTACGGCCGTCGTTCCCCTCCGTCGCACCCTACCGCCAGGGGGTCGGGCGGTAGCATGTCTAACCCTACCGCCAGGACCCCTGGCGGTAGGGTGCGGGCAGTTATTTCGCCCGAGACCCCGCGCCCCTTCCCATCTCCCCACCCCTCCCCCTCCCCCCGTCGGCAGTTTCTCCCCCAAGTCGCCCCTCTCTCCCTCTCTCTTCTCCTCCACGCTCCCCCTCGGATCTTCACCGATTCTTCACCGTTTTTGCGGATCGAGATGGCCCCGAAGAAAGAACCGTAAGCTCCTCCAATCCCTCCAATTAGTTTTTGCAAACTTGCTTCCGGTTCGACGCATTATTTGCTTGAAATCCCTCATATTTTTGAACTTAGATTTTTTTTCACCTAAGATTGATTGTAGTTGTAGTTCTTAGTTCTTTAGTAACTAGTGGTATTGGATATGAACTCTAATGAATAGTTCATATGTTAGTGTGAAGATGAACCCTAGTTTATAATTTTTTTGTTAAAAAAATTGTGATGTAATGTTGATATGAGGATGAACCCTAGTTTGATGATGCATGTTGATATGACAATATGATCTAGTGTGAAGATGAACCCTAGTTTGATGATGCATGTTGATATGATGATATGAAAATGTTGTTTGAAAAAAATTATTTAAAAATATGATGATATGATGTATGTTGGAGGATTTTTTTTTGATATGATGCATGTTGATATGATTTGATCCATCATGTGTAGTAGATGTTGTTGGAGGAATATGCTTAAGATTTTTTGTTCATATGATGCATGTTGATATGATTTGATTTCATTGTTTGTTTATGTATGCTTATGCTGCTTTTGTTTATGAAATTCTATTAAGGCGGCCACCTCTTGCGGACAACATCGGCCAACGGTACTCCATGCTGGACTAGGCATTCGACAAGGGTCATCGTGCCCGTTTCATAGAGAACGGAGAGGTAAGTGATATGAATGGAATTTGGATCATAGTTTTCGGATTGATGAAAATGATTGCCTAACTTTTGGCGTTCACTTTTTGACAGATGCTCCAGCCACTGCGCATGAGGGGTCACGGGGTTCATGGGCATACGGACTACGACGAGCGCTACGCGCCGTTCTTCAAGAAAGCCCGGCTGTTGGGTTTCGTGTTGTAGTTCAAGCGTCAGCCGCCGACGCTTGTCCACGCAGCTCTCACAGCTCTGATTGACCGGTGGCGACCGGAGACCCATTCTTTCCATCTGCCATGCGGGGAGATGACGGTGACCCTCGAGGACTGGGGGATGATTACTGCCATGCCGATCGAGGGTCATGCACTCACCGGTCGAGTGGAGAGGACCAACTGGCAGCAGAGGGTTACCACCCTCATCGGCGACTGCCCCGTTGTCAAGAGTAACCGTACATCCGGTGTCCCGTTGAGCTGGCCCTCGGAGCACCGGAAGACATGCCCCCAAGGCGCAGATGAGGCGACTGTGGAGTTGTACGCGAGGGCCTATCTGTGGTATATTCTCTCGGAGGTCGTGTTTCCAGACAGCTCCGGGAACTCTGCCAACTGGGCGTATCTGTTGTTCCTAGCTGACTGGGATGCAGGGTACAGTTGGGGGACCGCATCTCTCGCCTACCTATACCGTTCGGTAAGAGAGTGTCTAATTGACTACCTACCTACGAAAGTGTGTCCATGACATTTTCTCATATCTGATCCTCATTTGATGTTTTGCAGCTTGACGACGCAACGCAGAGGACGGGAGACAAGTCCAATATGGGTGGCTTTGTCTGGGCCTTCTCCATTTGGATGTGGGAGCGGCTGCCGATGGGGCGTCCGGAGAAGATGCCCAGACGCACATGGGAAGACTATAGCGAAGACGGCGACGAGACTCGAAACCCCACCGTAGCTTACGAGTGGGACGTTGTGAAACTCTACACGGGCCTAAACAAGACTTCGTACAAAACCTACACCAACGAGTTGGACGCTTTGACGCATACGCAGGTATATGAACTCGCTCAACACCTTTCTCTTTGATTCCACTTTTGACCGAGAGTGGGAACTTACCAATGTATATGTAATAGGTAAACTGGTGGCCGTATCGACAAGACCGAGAGTGATACTTTGATTAGAACGTGATGTGCGATGCGGACCGTGGTCTCTCGCGATGCATCGTGCCCATGATCTGTGTGTACGCCGTCGAGTGGCACTTGCCACACCGCGTGGCCACACAGTTTGGGATTTATCAGCATACCCCACCGGGGCAGCCCACCGATACCGGCGGCCATGCGCTCCACCTGTGAGCGCTTTGTTCTCCGTGCCCATGATTTCATTGCGTGACGACTTTATTATGATGTTTCTTCTGGCCTATGCCTTGCAGGATGAGCTGACAGAAGAATCAGATGATCACAGACTGGGAGAGGAGCATAAAACTCATGTGACGGAGTGGAACTGACGGAGGTATCGGGAAGACGTGGAGAGGAAAGTGACTGACTGGGATGCTTACCTAGGCCGACACATGAGATGGTACGATGATGGCCAGAAGCACCGTCTTCGTCTCAGGCCTCGGTGGACGGCGGAAGACATCGCGGAGCTGGAGAGGGATGACCCCGATGAACAGGCATACCAGACCGGCATCAGAGACATGCACGGTGGATTTAGGGAGTTTGCACCCCTCATCAACAGAGTGGTAAGTTTGAACCGACGGTTGTATTTAAACTATTTTATTCGTCATCGTGACTGACTTATGCCGTTGCAGTCCGGTGAGCTGAACAGATGCATCTTTGAAGCCTCAGATGCACTAGGTGATCTCCCCGGGAGCGTACAATCTGAGAACAGAGTGAGGGGGACGATGAAGGTACAATTTCAGCCTCCTCGGAACAGATGCATCTTGTTCACTTGCAATCAGTCCTTCTGATTCTTATTATGACCTTGTTTCACTGTGAATGCAGAAGTTCGTGCAGCGTTGTCGCAAGCTGATATGGCTGCTTGGGTGTGCTGGAGCTGGGTCAGTTGAAGCTTATCAGCCTGTAGCCACACAGGGTCTCATCGGCTCATCGAGCCATGCTCCCTCGTCGTCTAGGTTGGTTGGGGAGGAGGATGAGGAGGAGGAGGCCACACATGAAGAAGGGAAGGAGGAGGAGGAGGATGAGAGCAACGGGGAGGAGGAGTGCGATGAAGATTATGGACCTCCACCAACTCAAACATCTCAAGCATCTCAGCTGCCGAAGAGGAATCCGAAGAAAAAGGATTTGCTGAGTCCGGACCCTCTCCAGAGACCGGTTCCTCGACGGCCCAACAAGAAGACCGAAAAGACTCGTTCAAAGAGTAACGAGGACCGTACCTCCAAGAGGGGAAGGAGAAACTGATTATGCTCTTGGCTACTTGGCTCTTTTAGTTTGATTGAACTTCGTTGGTTGAACTTGTCTAGTGGTTGTGAAACTACGTGGAACTATGTGTTTGGTATTTGTGGATCTATGTGTTTGCTAATATGTGGAACTCCGTTTACCGATTAGTTGTAATTATCTTAATATGGATCTATGTGATGCCCAAATTTAATTGTTTAAAATATGTGATATTGCTGTCATATTTGTGAAACTTGCTGTGATATTGCTATCATATTGAATTTGAAAACAAGCAACCAAATGAATATGAAAAAACAAAACAAAGGACCCTACCGCCAGGCACACTGGCGATAGGGTTAGACATCCTACCGCCGTCGGGGCTGACGGTTGGGCGAACCTACCGCCAGGGCCTTTGCAAATTTCGTTACAGAAGCTATATACGGCAAAACACAGGACCCTCCGCCAGGGGTCCTGGTGGTAGGATCAGACAACCTACGGCCATGGGGGCTGGCGGTAGGGTGAACCTACCGCCAGGGCCCTTACATATTTCGTTACAGAGTGTCTGTATGGCAAAACCCCTGCCACACCTTACCGCCAGGACCTCTGGCGGTAGGGTTAGACAGTCTACCGCCAGGGTACCTGGCGGTAAGGTACTTATCCACGTCAGCACGCGGTGACGGCCGCCGTCCCCCTCCGTCACACCCTACCACCAGGGACGCTAACCCTACCGCCAGGGCCCCTGGCGGTAGCGAAAGGGTCAGATCTCGAAAAACTCGAAAAACTTTTAAACAGGGGTCAGATCCCGAATTTAGGTCAAAACACGAAATTTTGCCCCGCTCCGGCTGGCTTCCACGGTGTCCGCGGCGCACGCGTCCCGGCGCCCCCTCACTCGCTCGCTGCTGCTACCAATCGATCGATGGGACGTGGGCGCGGCATGCACGCACGCACTGTGCCAGCCGCAGGCAAAGCCCCCTGCCGTGCCGCCCGGGGGGCCCGCAGACAGAAAGAGACCCGACCGGAGGCGCGGCAGACGTGGCACAGTAAAGAAAGACACGCGGAGCCGGAGAGAGTCTGCCTGCGCGGTGCCCGCCGGTGGTGCCTCGAGAGGAGAGAGAGAGGAGGAGCAGAAGGCGAGGGGGGGTCAACTCGGGGGAGGCGGGCAGGTACAAGGGCGCACGGCTCGAGGCGACGCCCCTTCCTTCCGCTTCATTATTGGGGGCCCGGACTTCCTCAGCAGTCACCCACTGCAGCTGCAGCTGCAGCGGCGCCCCTTCGGATCCTGTTCCCGATCGTCCCGCTTTACTTTCCCCTTTCGTCGCGACAGTGCCGTCTCGTGAGGATCGTCGCGTGCATCCCTCGACCCCCTCATCATGCTGTCATGCGTGCAGCGTGCTGCATGCCCGTGCAGGTGCACTGCGTGCGTGCCGAAATCCGCGGCTGCATACAGATAGAGTGCTGTGAGCTCCACTCCACGCCAGCGGCTTGGACATGCCCCAACACTCTTCTTTAGATTAGAGCATCTGCAGCCGGACTTGCAAATCCGACACCTCAAACGGCCCGCAGACACGCCCTAGCGCGTCTGCAGACATTGACCGATCCCGTCTCAAAGTATGCAATCCACATCTGAATACCTTAAATTAGAAATGTCAAATCTATATTATTACATGCAACGTAGTGATCTTTAAGCGGAGCTTATCCGGTCGCCGTGGCCATGTCCGGCGGCCGGCTATACTCCCCAAAGTGTGGGCCCGGTCGCCAGCAAGGTAGAGTAGGGCTTGGGACACGAGCCGGCTCACGGGACTCAAGGCGCTATCGTCTCCCATGCCCTACTCTTCCTCGCCGGAACCCGGAAACCATTGGGTGCCGGTTTACGTCAAATCGATGACGGATCCCTCCTGGGACGAGCCGCCGACGTCCATCACGATGTGGTTGCGGCGCCCGGACTGATGCACCATAGAGGGCGCCGGCGAATGCGACTCCGCCTCGCTGATGTCCACCGTAGCGAGAGCTGCCGCCGCCTCCCGTGCCCGGTGCCTGGCGTCGGACGAGGCCCATGGTGCGTCCCAATGCTTGGCACGCCAATGGAGGGGTTGCGGGTCCGGACGCCAGACAGACTGCACCGCCTTCCGCGAGGTAGCTACGGCTGCCCTAGGCCCGGATCCATGCGCCATTTGAGCGGACACAATGGATTCCCGACGGAAGGAGTCCGAGCGCTGCCGTGCACAGGCCTCCTCCCGGGCGCGGCGGAGCGTAAGCCGGACGACCATCTCCTCCTCGGGGCCACGTGGGATGAGCTCAGGGTCGACGGATCTGGAGGTGAAGGACTTGGATCTGCTGCCCGCCATGCTGGAGACGAGCTTGGGTGGCGGAGGGGAGGGGAGGGGAGTGGAGTGAAGTGGCTAGGGTTTGGTCCGGCGAGCGGATGGGGAGGAATATATGTGGGGTCGGGTGGGCCAGCATGGGCCGGGTCCGACATGGCGGGCGTGCCCGGGCACCCCATATCATATTTCGGCTAGATATGATGGGTGCTGGTCAACCCGAACGTTTGAGGGTCATTTGAGGGAACTGTCTGGGTCAAAATTTTGCGACCGGTTAGTGACCGGACGGCCGGCCTAGGCATATGAGCCGTGTTTGAGATGCCCAGTTGTAGATGCTTTTATGGTGCACACCTTCTAAATCTAGGTGGAGACAGTACATGTGAGGAACCAACGAGCACGTTCTAGTTAGTTAGGAGAAAAACAAAAAAATGACGAACCATGCCGCGGTTATTTGAATGCATCTTGACTGTAAGAGCATCTACACGGACCTCTCAAACACGTCTCGAACGCTCGGGCAGGTCGTCCTGTCACTAACCGGTCATAAAAAACAGATCCAACCAAAGCTCCCAATAGCCCGGTGGCCCACCCCGATCCTACAAAATCCTCATTCGGAGCAAACCCTAGCTCACCTCACTCCGCTCCGCTCCCCGGCGATCCCCTTTCCCCAATCCGTCCAATCCCTAGCGCCGGCGAGCATGTCAAGTACCGGCAGCCACTCCGACGGCAACTCCAAGACGAGTACGAGATGTCCCTCTGTATCGCGCTCGAGCGCTTGCGGGTTGGTACGGGTGGCAGCTCCGGGTCCGGTGCGACACCTCCTACCGCTCGTCATCGCAGCGCTGACGTTGGCGCCAGCCCTTCCCGCCCCGCGCGTGGATCTGCGCGGGCTGCCCAATCTGCTCCGCCCGCCCGACGACCTCCTCCACCTCCAGCCGCTGCTCCGCGCGGGCATCGGTGGGTTCTAGTGCCCGCTCCGCCGGCACTGCGGATGCGGACTCCGGAGTCGGAGGCACACGCCACCCACCACGAGAGGCAGAGGGCAAGGAAGATGGGGGGACGGGTTCGACGCGGCTGCGCAGTTCGCCCGCCGCGCCGCGTGATGCCGATGCCCGACGAGGAAGAGCGTCTCCTCCAGTGAGTGTACCGTCGATTACTTACCACGGCGGAGACGGACGCCCGGCAGCTCCGGAGGATCAACGCCAAGCAGCTCTGGCTCGGCATCGAGCAATCCGAGCGGGAGGCGGCATCGGCAACGGCGGAGGCGCTGAGTGTGGCCAAGCTCAAGCGCAAGCAAGACCGCATCGTTCGGCGCTTGCAAGGCTACATCATCATCTCCTCCTCCGACGGGTCTGACTCGGACCCACCTCCTGCTGCAGGCGCCTACAGCAGTGCCGCCGACCGGATGGGCAAAGGGTCGGCGAGGAAGTGGTGAAGCTCGCCCTCTCCTTTTATATAATCTAGTTCTAGTATGTAGGTACAATGTGCCGGATCGTTTAGTGATCAATGTACTACGTTGCATGAATTTGTATGGATATAGGGTGCCGGATATGAGATACACGAGTGTGGAGGCGCGGATTTCGGGAGTGCCCGGTCAGTGTCCGTGGACGCGCCGGGGCGCATCCGCGGGCGTACGAGGGGTCGGGTTTGCAAAGTCCGGCTGTAGATGCTCTAAGGGGCTTTATATGTGGTCCCAAGGTGATGCGCCAACGCTGCACTACAGCAAAAACAACAGAGCTTTGCAATTACTCCCTCTGTTTATTTTTGTAAGAAGTTTTAGACAGCTGAAATAGAAAATGTGTTAGATGTTTGTAAGACGTCTTAGACAACTGAAATTAAACAGTTTGGGTGTTTCTAAGACGCTTTAGATTTATAAGACGTTTTAGACAGCTAAAATTGAACTGTTTTTGTTGTTCTCTTAAATGTCTAAAACGTGTTACAAAAGTGAATGGAGGGAGTAGTACAATACTCTTCCTTTGCCGATTTCAGTAAATCGGGATAGTATATTGCTTCAGGCTGGTTAGGTTGTATGATGTTAGTATATATACTACCTCTCTAATGCATAGTATAGTATAATAGATGACCTTATTTATTGCCATAAAGTATCATGATATAATACTCAACTCTCTCTTTCTTCATTTAATTCTATGTCACCACATCAAAATTGCCTAGTTGACATGCATGATACTCATATGAACATCTACAATACTGAAACTATATAGTATGAAAATACATTTCACGATGCATTTGATAATATGGATTTCATATTGCGAATGTTGATATTTTTAATAAAGTTAGTCAAACTTTGCAAAGCTTGACTTTGATCAAATTTTATATGCAGACTAAAAAGAAACAAAGGGAGTACTTCCTCCACACTGGTGCATTAGGTTGCTCATAGTGGGAGTAACGTAAATAGTAACATTGTGGTAGGCTAGAACCCTAAGTGGAGATCTTTTCACACTTGGAGGGGGAAAAGGATGAACAACAAGAACACAAGAGATAAATTCACTCAAAACAAAACCCAATCACACATCCACCAGAATAACATAGTTGTAATCCACAAGAATACAAGAACAATCCAAGGAAACAAGCACAAAGGTAAGGTTCTTCCCACTCCTAAGGAGGTGATGTCTTGACGATAGCCTTCTCGAGAAGGAGGTGTTGATATCCACTTGGGATTTTCTCCTAGGAGGTCTTGATCTCCAAGAGGAGTGGTAGATGAGCAAAGCTCTCTCGATGTCTCACATATACTTTGCTAACCCTAAATAATGTCCTACGCATGGAATATATAGCTATATGGAGGAGAGGGACGAGTTGGGGCAAAACAGGAAACTCCACGGACGAATCCTGGGAGGGCCGTGCACACGGGGTATGTGAGGCCCGTGCGCACGGGGGCCCCGTGGGCACGGTACACGCTGATATGTCTCCAACGTATCTATAATTTATGAAGTATTCATGCCATGTTCACAATAATTTTATATGGTTTTGGTATGATTTGAATGGAACTAACCCGGAGCTGTTTCCAGCAGAACTACCCTTGTCCTTGATCAACACGTATATTTTACCAACATCAGGATTTGTCCTTAAAATGGGATCGATAAGAACTGATGATCAGAATCATACAAAGTAGAATGGAAGAACAAAGGAAGGAAGTCAGGTAGCTTAGAGCAAGACAAAGGCAGAATGGAAGAACATCCTAAAAGTGGGGGCCAGACAGAAACTGTCTCACTCAAACTGGCATTTGAAAAATGCTACCCGCCCTTCCCCTATTTCTGCATTTCATTCTTCTATTCCTTCTGCTTGCTTTTCTAGTTAAGCTGCTCATAAACTAGATCCATAAAACTTGGTGTTATTTTTTGTGCAGAAATAAAAGTTCTTGGTATGGACTGAAACTTTTTGCCGATTTTTTTGGAACAAAAGAGACCCCCGAAGCTTCGTGGGAGGACCAGAAGAGCCACGAGGTTCCCACGAGGCACGTGGGCATGCCCAGCGGGTAATGGTGCCCCGGTGCCTCGTGGGCCCATCTTAGCCCCTTTTCGCGTGAGACCGACGCCAAAAAATCATGTAGAGAAACACCCAGAAATAACCCTAGAACTTCGACTCCTCCGCCGCAAGCCTCTGTACCTTCGAAATACCATTTGGAGCCCTGTTCTGGCACCCTGCCGGAGGGGGAAATCATAGCCAGAGGCCATCTTCATCATCCCGACGGTCTCCATGACGAGGAGGGGATAGTTCACCTTAGGGCAGAGGGTATATACAAGTAGCTATGTGTTTGATCTCTCTCTCGATTTGGCACGATCCTTACCGCTGATAACCCATAAGTATAGGGGATCGCAACAGTTTTCAAGGGTGGATATTCAACCCAAATTTATGGATTCGACACAAGGGGAACCAAAAAATATATGCAAGTATTAGTAGTTGTGTTATCAGTTCAACCACACCTGGAGACTAAATATCTGTAGCAAAGTGATCAATAGCACAATAATATGATAGTTTGATAGCGGTAGTAACGATAGCAACAGCAGTAGCAGTAGTTGTTTTGTAGCTACTATGACAGTAGCAGCAACAGTAGTAACTTAGCAAAGATCAATATGTGAAAAACTCGTAGGCATTGGATCGGTGATGGATAATTATGCTACATAACATTCATCATATAACAGTTATAACCTAGGGCGACACAGAACTAGCTCCAATTCATCAATGTAATGTAGACATGTATTCCATATATAGTCATACGTGCTTATGATAAGAACTTGCATGACATCTTTTGTCCTACCCTCCCATGGCAGCGGGGTCCATAAGGAAACAAAGGGATATTAAGGCCTCCTTTTAATGGAGAACCGGAACAAAGCCTTAACACATAGTGAATACATGAACTCCTCAAACTACGGTAATCACCGGAAAGAATCCCAATTATTGTCACCATGGGGTATGCGGATCATAACACGTAATAGGTGCGTATAACTTGCAAGATAAGATCAAGAACACAAATATATTCGCTAAAACATAAAGGGTTCATATCTGAAATCATGGCACTCGGGCCCTAGTGACAAGCATTAAGCATAGCAAAGTCATAGCAACATCAATCTCAGAACATAGTGGATACTAGGGATCAAGCCCTAACAAAACTAACTCGATTAGATGATAAATCTCACCCAACCCATCACTGTCTAGCAAGCTTACGAAGCAATTACTCACTCCCGATGGTGAGCATCATGAAATTGGTGATGGATAATGGTTGATGATGACGATGACGAAGGATCCCCCTCTCCGGTGCCCTGAACGGACTCTAGATCTGGCCTCCCAATGAAGAACAGGAGGTGGTGGCGACTTCGTATTGTGAAACGCAATGGAACTTTCTCTCCTATTTTTTCCTCACGAAATAGGAATTTGTGGGCCTGAGATTAGGGTCAGCGGAGCCACATGGCCCCCCCGAGGCACCAGGGCGTGCCTAGGGGAGGTGGCCGCGCCCTGGAGGCTCGTGGGCCACTGGTGGCTCCCCTCCTGTGGATCTTGGCTCCAGTATTTTTGATATATTCCATAAAAAATCTCCAACAAGTTTAGTCCAATTTCGAGAACTTTTATTTTTGCACAAAACAACACCATGCTAGTTCTGCTGAAAACAACATCAGTCCGGGTTAGTTTCATTCAAACCATGCAAATTAGAGTCCAAAACAAGAAAATAAGTGTTTAGAAACGTAGATACAACGGAGACGTATCAACTCCCCAAGCCTAACTCATTGCTTGTCCGCAAGCAGTTCAGTTGACAAACTGAAAGTGATAAAGAAAAACATTTACGAACTCTTTTGGTCTTGTATCTATATATATGCTTAAGTAATACTTAGGTTTTCAGCAAATATCATAACTAACCATGCAAATGATAACTCTAAGAAATTATATTTACTCACATCAATGGCATAATCAACTAGCGAGGAATAATAAAGTATCTCAAATGTCAACACTTTGTCAAAACAATCATGATATAATATGACAACATGGTAACTCGCTAGCCCTTTCTGAGTCCGCAAAACATAAATGCAGAGCACCTCAAAAGTTCAAGCAACGACTAAACATTGTAATTCATGGTAGAAAAGATCCAGTCATGATGCACACAATATTAACTATACACAATGCATAAGAATGACAATAGCGCTCTCAGGACTGGTGCTCGTTTGAGAAGGTGATGATTCAACAATAAAAGCAAAATAACATAAAAATAAATGGATAGGCCCTTCGCAGAGGTGCCAGAGCTCGAAGCTTAAATCAGAGATAAATATAATTTTGGTAGGTATGCCTTTCCTGTCAACGTTGGGACTCAGAGTTTTCAATATCTTCCATGCTAAACAAATTAGCGGCGGCTCCCAAGCGGTAAAGTAAAGTTTACTCCCCCTCCACCAAAAAACACAAGCCATGACTAGCCGAATCCTCGGGTGCCTTCCATACCAACAACTTTCCTGGGGAGTTTGTTTTATTATTTTGCAATTTTAATCATGGGACTGGGCATCCCGATTACCAACCCCTCTCGTGCAAGGACAAGTGAATAAACACTCATCATGGAAATAACCCGCTTAGCATGGAAGATACTAACCGCTCCCTGTCGCTCCATGTGCGATACAAACACACAAAATAGATGTTCATTTGAATATTTGGAGGTGGCACATGCAAATTTACTTGAAACGGCGGAGTAATACCGCATATAGGTAGATGTAGTGGACTCATCTAGAAGAACTTTGGTTTAGGGATTTGGATGCACAAGCAGTATTCGTGCTTAGTACATGCAAAGGTTAGCAAATAGATTGAGAAGCGGCCAGCTAGAGAGCGAAAACGGTCTTAATCATGCATTGTGAATAATTAACATTGAATACTAGCATGAGTAGGATATAAGCAACACGAACATAAATATCGTGGAGGCTATGTTGGTTTTGAATCAACTACATGTGTGAACATGTGCCAAGTCAAGCCACTTGAAACATTCAGAGGAGGATACCAGATCATCATACTACATCATAATCATTTTAATGCATGTTGACACCCAAGATAAATCATTATTCACTCCTAGCTACTTAAGCATGGCATGAGCAAACTATAATATCTAATTGTCATCATAAACATGTTTAATCATAATATGTTGAATCATGGATACTGAGTTAAACATGTTTAAAAAAACAAAAACAAGTTGAGTTCATACCCGCTTTTCCTTGCCACAGTCACTTCATCAAATATTGTCATTATTGCCTTTCACTTTCACGACCAAATGATATGAAAATAATAATAGTGCAAGAATGCCGCGGACTAACTTGGAATCTGCAAACATTTTATTTAAAAGAGAAAACATAGTAATATGGGCTTTTGTTAGATCAACCATAATGCATATGAGAGCCACTCAAAATTTTCATCGCGGTCTTCTCCTTACAACGACTCAACAAAAAGGACAAGAATTTCAGAGAAACACACTGAATATTTTTGAAGTTTTTAGTTTTTCTTGAAGGAAGCAAATTAACGAAGGAAAAACAAAAACGAGAGAACTATTTACACGGGAAACCTCACAGCAAGCAGAAGAAGAAACGAGAAATCTGTTTGGGTTTTCCTTTACTACTACAACTAATTAAACTAGAAAGAAAAAACAAAAAAGCGAGAAATATTTTGGATTTTATCAAAGTTTTTCAAACACACAAGAAGAAAGCAAGAAAATAAAACTAACATGGGTTATACAATGAAAGAAGATGCACACCGACAACTGGAATGAAATGTGTGAACATGAATGTAATGTTGGTGAGAAAACGTACTCCCCCAAGCTTAGGCTTTTGCCTAGCTTGATAATCACCATAGCTGGTCTGGGTAATAATCAAAGTGGTAACTCATGGAGGCTCTCCGTGCAGCATCCTCAGCCAGACAAGCGAATTGTACCTCCGCGTTGTACTCATGTGCCTCGCTCTCATAGATGAAATATCTTTATCTCCTCTGAATATCAAAGAGAGCTGGTTCAGGCAAAATAATAGATACACTATGATTTTTGTCGAACATCTCTTATTTACTAATCGGAGGCATCTTTCATGATCTCTCATTAATCCACATCATCAAAATTAATTAAACCGTTAGATTGGAAAATTTACGATCAGGATAGAAGGAAAACTTGCGTAACACAGACGATAGAGTCCTATGAAAAATGCATGTGACACGTCCAATGTTAGTTCAGAAAAAAACCCGCAACAATCAATCCGAAAAAACAAGCCAGCAAACCTCTCCACAATCCCCTTCCTTGAAATCTCATCTATAACCAGGAAAAAAACAATCAGCCAACCTCTCCCCAATCCCTTTCCTTCAGATCTCAGCCCTAACCAGGATGCATCAGTTGCAATCCATCTTGGTTGCCGGGGCTGAGTAGGATTCTTTCTCAATCTCTTCATCTTTCATACCCTCACCCTCATCAAATTGCAACCTATGATGGACGATGCAGCGGAGAAGGACGTGCATCCACACCACTCTGAATCGGGTCGGACAGCCACCACTGTTGCTAAGGCTACGGGGGAAGTACGACCGCCTGATGATGCCACGGCCGTCGAAGAACTACGGCGGACTCCTTCAGCCCTTTTCCTGACCTCCTCACATCCGTGCAGAAACAACATGCATGCTCCTATTACCAATATCATGAATAGCGGCGGTGTCCTTTAGGTTCAACATACCAATTAAATCCATGTGAAGATCTCCGCCAACAGGAAGTTGAGCGTTTCTCCAATTTCATGTTAATTAAGTACTACAGTGAGGAGGCCATCATGTTGAAGCTGCCGACGGCACCATCCTGCACATTTATATATCAGTGTCACTACATGAATTCAGTTTCAATAATTTTCCTGTTTCCCCATATTTGCATTTAGCTGAACCACCATCTACTTTTACTGGAGTGCACTCTGAATTCAAAAGGATACTATGCCATTCACATCTGCAACAATAAATGGATTCATATTGCAAGAAGTATTATTGATGCATTGTACTACTATGTTGCAGGCTGTCTACCATCTCTGTTCTTGGCACATGATCTCTGGTGTTACTCCATTGTACCATAGGTAATTACTGAGAATCCATGGACAAATTAACTTTGCAACACGGGTAATAGCTACCCCAATATTTATTTTGTGATGTTCCTTTTGTCTAGGTATTATGATATTAGATTTGCACGTGTGAACAAAACAAACCACTGCAAAATAAAATATCCTCTGTTTAGTAAGTTCTACTTATCATTAGTATGCAAGTTCAGTTTTCCATTTATATGCTATCCACACATGCCGTTTCCTTGATCATATATTTTATATCTTATATATTTATTCTAGCAAAAAATTAGATAATTGTCCATAGGATCGACTTATTATCTAATTGTAACATACCCTACATCGTCCAAGGATCAATATCCTAAGGTGTTGTTGCCGTTTCTACCACAAACATGTCTCCAATGGTGGACTGCATGATTTACGAAAAAGAAAAGAAATGATCCCCACAGGCTGCTAAAAAGAAATCTTAGATCTCCCCTGTAGACTTTGCTTTGCCATGCCTTCAGACCGGTACATCATCCAGAATTCCCTGCTTTTCCATTAATGTTATCAGCAATCTAGAAACAGAGTCCGATCTATCAAGTGAGCATGTTCCTACTCAAGCATTGAAATGTTGAATCCCATCAGCTTTCAAGTTATGATCGCGTAGTAAGGTATCTATTTTATTCCACAAGATGAATTTATCACACGATGGATAATGCAGGAGAGGAGAAGGTGTACAAAGACTCTTTGGAGCAGATTGACAGCCGTCATCGCTGGCGACGAGACTGCCAAGTCAAAAATTATTTGCTAATTGACATGTACTTACACTTAGTACATGCAGATGCAAAACAGAAAAAGCTCTCATAGCTTTCTTAACCCAGGCGTATATTTCCTAAAATGATCTTGACTTCTCCACAAATAATTCACATGCATTCATGCCGGTCTGCATCCAGCGACAGCTTCTTGCGCGATTGATGATGGCACCAATTCGCACTGGCGGTCATATCAACTGCACGCTCCAAAGTTTGGATGAAAGAATCCGATCGATTTACAAGAAAGGAATCAAAGGAATGTGATAAGAATCCACATGCAATTTCTGAGTAGTGATGCGTCAGCAAATGATTGAAGAATGGCAGGACTGCATTAGAGAACTAAAAGATCGTGGACGAGTGGACACCCTGCAATTTGCTAATTCAGTTTGTGTTAAATTGAGAAAATGACAGAAGGTTGGGAAATCATAATTCTACATATAGATTGTGGAATTGGTAAAGAAAGTTGGATCTACTATGCAAATGCAGAAGAAGGATTACGCTGTTGTTGGAAAACATTCAAACCACATCTCCACTTAACGAAAGTGTCATCTTATTTTTTTAGCAACATATAAGCAAGTTCACTATTTTGTTTTGGGCGTGATCAACTGGAGTACTGAACCAACTTAGGCTTTTCTATAAAAATATGTCCAGTTTTGTAGTTGTTTTGCAACTTTTATCTTAAGAGATTGAGAAAAGAATATATATAAAACAATCCGCTCTTCATTAACTCCTGGTCAGGAGCAAAACCGAGAAATGTAGCTACTTTTTGTAATATGTTTATGGAACCAATCTTTTTCTTAATTTCAGTAAAGTCATTCAAAATTGCACTTGGTTCCCATTCACCAAAGCACAATTGATGGCCATATAACTATTGAAATCATACAATCATATTTTACAATACACTTTAATGGCGGATCATTTGGTTCAGTATATTCAGAGTTTGGATAGGAAGAAATACATATTGATGAATGCCAGAGCAAGTAAATTATTATTTGTTTATATTTTCGGATTCCTACAAAATTATCACATATTAACGCATATGCATGCAAGAACAGTATAAAAACTAACCGAGGAATTTGGTCCAAATATGCATGCATGCATGCACATATTACAAGCTATCCATATGCATTCATTTTCTATCTGTATGTGTTTCTGTTCTAATATTTTTCAATAATATAATATTTAATACATTGAAAATGTTATTTAATAGTTTGACTAATTTAAAATGTGAAAATAGCCAGCCTGTGTAGTTGCACGGGTTGATGACTAGTTAGGTTATAATCATAGTTTTGAGCTCTATACTTAATAAACTCGTGGCGCTGCATTGCCTCAAAGTCTAAATATTTTTCAGGTAGGATATGATCATTGGGCCTAGGTGAGACTCCTAGCTTTGCAGCTACGCGAGAGGCATAAATTCCTCCATATAAATGGCCACTATCAGCGTTGCGTTGCAGCCTCCGTGCAACAATTGCCCCAAGATTATATAATTTGTGGCCCATTAGAGCAGTATGAATAATGCTCAAGTCAGGGGCACATAGTGCACTACATCCTTGTTTACCAGGAAGGCATTTACCATTAAATAGTGCAAAGTAACGAACAGAGGGAAATTGGATACTTTTTACTCTAGCCTATATGACTCCTCTATCCTCACCATTGCAAAGGCTATTAAGGAACATATGATAATCAGATTTTTGTGGTTCATAAAGTGAACCCAGAAATGAAATTTTGCATGCATCACAGAATTCTTCTAGAGGCATACCATAGACTCTATCGTAAAGATGAAATAAAACTCTAGAATCATGAGAGTGGTACTCAAACTTTTTGGTGAATGATTGAGTGAGGTTATAGTGCTGAATACACTTATCTGCGAGGAAAGGAGCGAGCTCAGTGCTATGAATATATTGATCGAATTCCTCCTTAATACCAGCACCTATCATGAACTCATCACATGGCCAACGACATGATTTGATATCGGTAGTCTGCACCGAGCTTGCCCTTCGTTCAACATAGGCCTATCATATCGAGCCCTCACTTGACGACCCCTCCGAGGACCTCGTCCTTGAAGAACTCCTCCTAAAGAAGTTCATTTTTTCTACAAACAAATTTCTGAAATTTTGGGCCACAAAATGATGTCAACGAAACTTCACAAGATTGATAGCAACTACTCATATGGATGTCTAGAGGCCATATCAAGCATTCAAACTACTTGGAACTCAAAGAATTCAACATGCAAGCTCATTTTTCAGTAGCACCAAGAGCAGCTAATTATGCAAAATATAATCCACTAGAGCAAAAACTAATTGGAGCAATGGAGGACTACATACCAAGTAGCAATCCCCCAAAACAGTTTCGAAAACGGAGCAAGGAGCAAAGATATCAAAAATCTCAGGTTTGGGAGCAAGAACACGAGAGAAAGGGAGAGAGCTACCAGGAATTTTTTCTAGAGGTAAGAGATGAAGTGGGCTGAAGGAATAAGTGAGGGGGGGTCCCTGTGGGGCCCACAAGCCACCAGGGCGCGCCCTGGTGCCTCGTGGGCACCTGGGGCATCACCCTGGAGTGTTGTCAGTGCTAGAAATTCTTAAATATTCTATAAAAAATCATGTTAAAATTTAGATCATTCTGAGCACTTTTATTTTTGGGCTATTTTTATTGCACTGATAATTTCTTTTTGATAGTAGGAAGAGGGAGTGGAAGCTTCCAATAGTAATTGCCGGAGACTTTTCAATAACATGAATACCATTTAGTTGAAATTGTTTCTTTGGAAAGTGCACCGTATGTTCAGTACCATTGATATGAAAAGTGACCTTGCTTTTGTTGCAATCAATAACAACCCCTGCAGTATTCACAAAGGGTATACCAAGGATAATAGACATGTTGTCGTCCTCGGGCATATCAAGTATAACAAAGTCTGTTAAGATAGTAACATTTGCAACTACAACGGGCACATCCTCACAAACAGCGATAGGTATGGCAGTTGATTTGTCAGCCATTTGCAATGAAATTTCTGTGGGAGTGAGTTTATTCAAATCAACTATTTTATATAAAGAGAAAGGGATAATACTAACACTGGCTCCTAAATCACATAAAGCAGTTTTGATATAATTTCTTTTCATGGAGCACGGTATAGTTGTTATTCCTGGATCTTCTAGTTTCTTAGGTACTCCATCCTTAAAAGAATAGTTTGCAAGCATGGTGGAGATTTCAGATCCAAGTATTTTTCTTTTATTAGTGACAATACCTTTCATATATTTAGCATATGGGGCCATCTTCAAATTATCAGTCAAACGAGTACGCAAAAAGATTGGCCTAAGCATTTCAGCGAAGGGTTCAAATTCTTCCTCATCTTTATTCTTACGTGGCTTAGGAGGAAAGGGCATGGGTTTCTGAACCCATGGTTCTCTTTCTTTACCATGTTTTCTAGCAATGAAAACTCTTTTACCATAACCTTTATTTTTAGGAGGTGGATTATCATGATCAACAGTAGGTTCTATTTCAACATCGTTATTTGGTTCTTTATCATTGTCTAGTTGAGCATCTACATGAACATCATCATCATCATTATCACTAGGTGAATTTTCATAACGAGATTGTGTCTCGGCATCAGAAATAGAAACATCATTCCTATCCTCAGAAGATTTTTCTACCTCGGGTTCACTAGAAGTATGCAAAGTCCTATCATATTTCTTTTTCTTTTTTCTTTTTAGACGGACTAGGTGCATCAATATTAATTCTTCGAGAGTCTTGTTCAATTCTTTTAGGGTGACCTTCACGATAAAGTGGCCCCTGAATCATTCTACCCCCTCTAGTCATTACTCTAACAACATGATCATTCATATCGTTATTCAGCTCATTAAGCAAATCATATTCAGATTTAGCAACTTGTTCTAACTGGTTTGGACCATAGATGCATGTTTACCTACACCTTTGACATCATTAGCAATTCTAAAAAACAAGTCACTTAAGCGATTAATCATGTAGGCATTACTTTTCAATTGTTTCATAACATTCGCATTGAAATGATCTTGCTTAACACTACAAAAAAATACACTTCCGTGATGATACGTGTTTGTCGCAGTAGGTCATGTTTTCTATCATGCATGTACATCCATGAAAAATTTATGACAGAATCAAGATAGTCATACCTGTGCTGTCGTAGAAGTGTTCCATGACATTACCAAAATTATCATCACGGAAGTGTCCACTTCCATGACGATAAATCGTGCGTCAAGGAAGTGCTTTCGTCAAGGGTGACCGACACGTGGCATCCACCGTAACGGGACGCCGTTAAGCTATCGGGTCCAATTTTGGATCCGGTAACCCGTTAACAGCCCTGACCAATGGGGATTTTCCACGTGTAAAATCATCATTGGCTGGAGGGAACACGTGTCGGCTCGCCGTTGGGACAGATGTCATCCACTCATTGGACACAAAGCGCCTATGATACGTCGACACGTGGTACGGCCCAACAGAGGCCCATTCCTGTGAAAAGGCTGGCCCGTTTGACTTGGTCATAAGGTGGCGGGCTGGCCCACGGCAAGCCTGTTAATGGCCTGTTCGCATATAGCCCATTTACAGCCCGCTAACCCAGGGCCCGTTTACGGCCTATCCGAATTAGGCCTAGTAGCGTCATCTGGGCCGTCCAATATAATTCCAGCCCGTTTTATCTTCCGACCCATGTATGGCCCATGACGTCTTTCGGCCCATATGAGGCCCTTAGTAACCCTCGGCCCATTAAAGGCCCGTGGTAAAACTGGCCCATAATGAACAGTGTATCACTTTATACCCATTAACGGCCCATTATTCCGTTGGGCCGTTTTCAGCCCATGTTATCTTTCGGCCTTCTCAGGGCCCATTTATTCTTGGGCTCATTTCCAGCATTCGGTTACTTACGGCCCGTCATTGGCCTTTTCTGCCTGTGGGCCAAATTCAGCCCGCGGTTACAATCGGCCCGTTTGCGGCCTGTTACTCTGTTGGGCCGTTTTCATAACGTCATCAAATACGGCCGATTAACGACGGCCTGTTATTGTCGGCCCATGAACGGACGATTCCAAATCTAGCCCGTTTATGGCCCATAATGCGGTTTGTTATTGGCCCATGTTTGGCCTATCGATCATACGACACAAAGAAGGCCCATTGATGCTACGGCCCATAGAAGGCCCATTCTTTCTACGGCCCTAAGAAGGCCCATTGTTTCTACGGCCCGTAGGAGGCCCATGGTAACTACAGTAAATATGTAGCCCATGGTTATTGTGGCCTAGTTTTTAAAAATAGGTTGTTGCGGCTACTAGCAAACCGCGGAAAAAGAACTGCACTGACTACAAGAAAACAAATAAACAAGACAACAAGGAAATAAATAAGCAAGCAACTTACGCTAGGCTATCATGGCTATTACACATATTACATCCACTGGGCATCAAAGTTCGCCACCAGTGCAAATAGAGGGAACAAAGCAGCATATCATATACACTGGTTGTCAAAGTTGGCGACTAGTGCAAATAAACGCCGCAGCAAAACAAGTCCAGAACTGAAACCAATTCAGAAGAGCTCAAGAAACAATATCCTGGGTACCCATAATGCTGGCAAGATGCTTAGCAAGCTTATTAACTTTCTCTTGTTTGGCGCTTAAATCCTCCAGCACTTGCTGTTGCACCAGAAAGTATGCATCTGAATTCTGCAGGGACTTCCTCAGTCCTTCGGCTTCCTGTTGCATAACATCTGATCGGTGTCTTTCAACTTGAAGTTGAGACTCAAGAAGCCGAACTGATTCAGGCAGCAAGTTCGAAGAGCTGGTGCCAGTAGTAGTAGCCAGTAACTCGAACACTACATCAAGACAGGACTTTGGGGTTGTCTTAGTGTCTTCAATATAGTTTTTATCATCTTTCTTGGAGACCAACAGGGATGTCTTACTATCTTGAACCTTATCTGCATTGCTTCCTTTACCATTGCATAACTGGGTACTCTTCTCTAATATTTTATCCGCGTTCTAAAAGAGAAACAAACAAACACATCACAGGTTTACAATGTAGCATATGAAACTCATTTTGGTAAACCGGTTCAGTAGTAAGGTGGACAGGATAACAGCATGAAACGAACATATATCTATGTAGTATGGTCACTGTATGGTCTATATCATTCTAGTTTATGTTGCCAAATCAAGATAGATACAGTTTGAATCATATCTATTTGAGACAAAGCAACATAGACAGAATATAAGTGTGGGAAACTACACAGCAATAACAACACTTGTAATGTGCATGGCATGAGAACATAACTGTTTATTCAATTGAAACTGAAATGAACATAGAGCGAGTTACAACAACAAACGTTAAAGAAACAGGTTTAAAACATACCTGTTGCGCCATTGGAGTTTCAATTGCATCCTTCAATTTGAAATTAGTTGGTATGAGTAAATACAGTGATGCAAGAGCAAAGTAGTATGAACCATAGCTACAGAACCTGACCTGAGAACAATCTTCTTCTGCTTTAAGCGTTGACTTGGGGTTCGGAGTGGTGGTCCTATTGCTTTGGGCACTGCAGTTGCCTTACTAACTGCTCGTGTTTGGGTGCTCTATGGTGGAGACGGTGCTGTATCAACTGGAACTGGATTACTATCTGCTGGGGTTGGGGTTTGAAGGGGTGTAGCTGGTTCTCTGTCCAACTGGGTAGGGGTACAATCTGTGTGAGTCTAAGTTATGTGTGGTGGGGCTGGTTCTTTGGCAAGTACAACCATGGTTCTATCTGCATCGACAGGTAGCACAATCTTTTCTGAAGATCATGTTTTTACTCCCACAGATACTGCCATCACCCCCTCTAATTGAAACGGCTCATAAACAAGAAAAGTAATTGAATGTACAGACATTTTAAGATAGACAGATGCAATGGATAGTAGGGAACAAAACAGGGCATGAAATAATTCACATTTATGTTGGCTAACCAAACAGAATAGCAGGACATAATTTCACATATATGGTGGCTAATTAAACAGGATAGCATGACACAATTTCAAATGTATGATGGCTAACTAAACAGGATAGAATGACATACAAAATATGATGACTATGTAAACAGGATGAGATGATATAACTATATTATGTCTTTAGAAAATGGGTTGGCATGCCATAATTCAGATACATGCTGTCTATGTAAACATCTTGGCATGATATAATTCAAATATATGATTTATATACTAAGCAAGTGAGCAGAGGGCAATCGCATATATGATGTGTCAACTAAGGAGATGGCATTCAATATTGTGCATATGATGTAAAAACTAAGCATTGCAATACAACATATGCATGATATGAGTAATATAACCCTGCCAAGTTTGAGCATACACCTCAGGGGGATAATAGGACTGGTCATCTGCCTCTAAATCCTCCTCTGAAGAGCTATCTGTAACCAGCAAGATATCTGCTTCAGCAGGTAGCATTGTCTGCTCTGAAGACCTTGTTTTCACTCCAGATTTCTCCATCACCAATTCAAATGGCTGATGCACAGGAAGAGCAGTTGAATATACAAACATTGTCAACAAATGCAACGAGAAATACAAAAAAGGATGACATGATATAATTCACATATATGACGCTTGGCTGAACAGCATGGCATTGCATAATTCACATATATAATGCCTTGCAGCAAGATAGCATTGCATAGTTCACATATATAATGTCTTGCAACAAGATGGCATCACATAATTCACATATATGGTAATTAGACACTAAACAGGTGGCATTCACACGAAGCATGTCTAAACTAAGCAAATGACATAGCAATGCAAGATACCATACACACGATATGAGCAACATAACCCTGCCAAGTTAGAGCATGCACCTCGAAGGGGAAATAGGACTGGTCATCTGTCTCTGAATCCTCCTCTGAGGAGCTATCCGTAACCAGCAAGACAGGCGCTTCGTCAGATAGCATTGTCTGCTCTGAAGACCTTGTTTCCACTTCAGATTTTTCCATGACCGTGCCGAATGGCTGATGCACAGGAAGAGTAATTGAATGTACTAAAATTGTTGACAAATTTAACACGTAATAAAAAAATGATGGCATGATATAATTCACATATAAGATGACTGGCTAACCAGGGTGGCATTGCAAAATTCACATATATGATGCCTGGCTAAACAAGATGGCATTGCATGATTCACATATACGATAAAGAAACTAAACAAATGGCATTGACACAAAGCATGTCTAAACTAAGCAGATGACATATTTGATGTATCCAGTAAGCAATGCAAGGCACCATATGCATGATATTACCAACATCAGCATGCCAAGTTAGAGCGAAGACCTCACGGGGTAAATAGGAGTGGTCTTCTCCTTCTGAATCCCCCTCAGAACAATTATCTTCCTCTTGATTACGATCCGAAATGGGTGGAGGGGGGCTGCCTTTGCGCCCACCATGGAGCGACGTCTGCATGAAATTTTATTGCCACGCAAGGCTCGTCTCTTTTGCTCTACATGTTCAGTTCCATTGTGTACAATAACTGACATGCATAGGAATAAAACATAGTGAGATTATGTAAGGAGTGCATGCACAAATCCAGAGTGATGGTAGCAAACTATGGATAGACCCAAAACCAATGATAGCAGGCAGATAATAGCTTTAGTTAAAAATACAGATAATGGCTCCTTTAATGTTTGTTTGCACCCAACATGAAACTCATAGTAGACACCCGAGATTAACCAGATAGTAGACAGATAGTATTGATTGCTGCTCCAATATGTACCCCACAACCATTTAAAAACTCAAGTTTCAGCATTAGTTTGGACCTGACTTGGAGTCTAATAGGTGAACACAACGATAAAGTAGCATGTCATCATATTAAGCAATGCATAACGTAAGCAGACACGGAAGAGTGCGACCTCTCTTGCGGACCCGTGTAGTCCTCAAGGTCATCTACTCAGTTGATGATGGTAATGCAGTTGTCGTGGCTGCCGGAGGCGGGGAAGAAGATCTGAGGCGGCGAAAGACAGTCTGGAGAGCGGATCCCTGCTGTGGTGAACCCTTCCGTCGTTGGAGCAGCTGAGCTGGGGTGGAACACAGCGCAACAGGAGCTGGACAAACCACACAAGGTTTTCTTCGACACATATCTGTAACAGAAGTAATTGTGTAAGGGCTTGTTTGAATTTGAGGATTCTAACAATGCAGGGATAGGAAATAGACAGGAATATGATAGGAATGCACGTGCAAAATAGAGAATTTAAAAACACAGGATTTATGCCAATCTGGGTGTTTGATTCACAAGAATTGGAAGATCACAGGATGCAAAGAAGCAAGGTGAGATTAAGTCAAACCACAAGAAAATGTACGGTTATAATGCTATTATGCTACTATCTCTTAGTCTTGTGCTTCATGAATAGGAATTTGAAAAGGAGGACAAGTGGAAATTAAAATTCCTACGGTTTTGCTTTCAAGGAGACACTAAAGGAACATATCCTACAGTTTTCCTTTGCTCCATTCCTTTGAACCAAATTCATGAATAGTAGTACCATAGGGAACTTTCCAATTCCTATGTTTTTCCTTCACTTTTCCTTTCAAGCTCTGGCGATTCTAGTAGGCAGGCTTGAGCAAGGAAAAGCCTACACTCAAAAAATGTTTTTGTGCTACTTCTATTACTTTGGACCCAGGCCACTGCCCTACTAGCTCAACTCCCAGACCCATCAACAAATGCACAGCTCAAACGCGCAGAGATTAATAATGACGGCGTTCAAGAGAGTCCATCACGGATAGCTAAGTTGCCTGGTACCTCACTGCTTGTCATATAGTAGGAGAAACTAATCGTATTTCACATTATTGTGTGTGCTTAGTGGACAATATATATAACATGTAGAGTAAAAAAGAGATGCAACAAGTGTACAACCTCTTTGGCGAAGCCATGTCGATCTCACCGTAATTGGGTTGGTCGGTGAGGATGATCCGGCTGACTTGGCTGTCAGAGGAGGGGAAGAAGATCTTAGGCGTCTGGAGATGGAGCCTGGGGTACTGCTCCGCTGCAATGGAGGGTTTCGTCGTTGGAGCAGCTCCGGTGAGTTGTACGACGCCGAGGCTGAAGCAGCACAAGAGAGACAATGTTAACCTGAGTGGAATTCTAATAGCATCTCCAATAGATGACGTAAAATACATAACCACAAAGTGCTAGATGTAAAATACATCAGCCGCTCATCTTTGAACTTAACTATCGAAACTGAATTTAACTGTCGAAACTGAACTTAACTGTCGAAATTGAATTTTTCTGTCGAAACTGAACGCACTAGTAGCAGAAAAGCAGTAGCAGCAGCAACGCATGCGAGAGCCGGGGCAGCTGGTCATGTAGCAGCATCAGGTGAGGCTACCCTGAGCCGCCAGCCACCACCGGCCAAACAGCCGCCCCGCGCCGCCCGCGGCCGGCGGTGCGCCACCCCGCCCGCCCCGAAACCACTCCCCACCGCCGGTCCGCCGCCGCCCCGGCCAGCCCTCTAGGCCCCCCCGCCTCGAGCTTTTTCTTCGGTGATCCCCACGCCACCGCCCCACCACCGCCGGCGACCACCGCCCCACCCTGAACCCTAAGATAAATACTGGGGTACCTCTCCGGCGAGCCCTCCTCCCCGCTGCGGCTGGTTCTTCCTTAACTCCGGTGAGCCCCCCCACCCCCTGAAAATCGACTGACTCGAAAGTCGATTCAGTCGATTGAAGTGTAGCTAAATCGGAGCAGCATTGCAAGCAAGAGCAAGAGCGAGAGCAGCAACGCGAGCAAGAGCAAGAGCAGACCAAGTCGGGGGCCGAGAGCAAGAGCAGAGCAGCAGCGCGAGCGAGAGCTAAAGCAGCAGCAACTCCTACTGATGTGGACGTCGCGGCCGAGGGAGCAACGTCGTGGAGGAAGTGGCCGGCGACGCTGCCGTGGATGGAGACGCGCCGTGTCGGCTCGGGACCGAGCGCCGGTAGCACCGTGAGATCGAATCAAGAATAAAATGCGGCAATTAGTGACAACCTCTTTGGTGGCGAGGCCTCAGCTTCATCCGAGGAAACGGTGATGATGATGCTCTTCCGGTGGTGCAGGTGAAGACGACGGTGTGGAAATGGAGGTGGCGCGAAAGATGAGGGGAACGTCGGGGCAGCTCCTTGGAGGTGGAGGACGGGGTGGCTGAACCGGCGGGACGACGAGATCGACGACGGATCCTCATCCGGTACGGTGGATGAGGGACGTCGAGGTGTTGCTTAGGACGACGTCGTCGAGGAAGAGCCTCCGGTTGGGTGGCGGACGGAGGAGGGTGTGGGGCTTCGCGGGTTTTCGTGGCCTCGGTGTACGAATGGGTGGGCAGATGGGATGCGCGTGGGAACCATGGCTTAGGGACGCGCTTGTACGAAATGTGGGGTAAGTTATGAAAGTACCCCCACCGATTTGACCTAGGCGGTTCTTTCGGTTCAGGGGTATCACGGGCATTTCACGTGTCGGGATTTCATAGGAGGTGGGAGTTTTCGCGCGCGTTGTAATTTTGGAATAGCGAGGCGCGGGTTGAGATGGAGGGAGTTGTCGGAGCACAACAAGACAAAGATATATCTTAAATATTTCGGGGTAACAAAGCGCGGGTTGAAGAGGCCGGAGTTTCGCAGCACGATAGACAGAGACGCTAGCTTGAAATTTCGGCATAACAAGGTGCGGCTTGAAATTTCGGGAGAACAAGCTTAACGTGTACCAAAAAAAAGACTATTTGCACCTCATCACTAGAGAGAGCTATGTCCCGTTTTACTATATTACTAGAAATGCATTCAAATACAACAAAAAAACTAAAAAAATCAGGACAACAAACATAACGTGTACAGTACCAAAATAATTTGCACTTCCCTCAACAATAAAAAAAACAATGTGTGTTTTGTCTAGCATACGGACTAAATTTGAGTACATTTTCCCAGTTTGAATGGGATTGTACTCAGGTTAGTTATACAACCATCTAAATATTATCTTCACAATACATGACATGAATATAGGAGAAGTAAATTCCTATATAAATACGAACTACATGTACATATGATCACAAATTCAAATATATGTATAGATTTTATGTTGAATTCAAATCATAGTACATGTGTGCTCTAGCTAGATGTTCGGAATCTAAACCATGTATGATACACTACGTACAATGTGTTTAACAAGCACAACACACACACAAACACCATTTCGACTAGTAAGGTACACGTGCATTGCACGCATGAGATTTGGCAACCAGATTATGAATAAATACCACATTATAGCATGTAAGCTTTGAGTCATATATGCATGATGTAGATGTTCGTTTAATTCTTATAGTTCATTTCATTCAAAATCATCTAGTTTTTATAAGAAAGCTAATCTATTTTAAGATTCATGGAATTGTGCGTTGTAAGGCATAAAGTAAAAACAAATAATGGCAAATCATGTAGAAAAACATTTGGGCAATTCTGATACAGAAGATTCTATAACAAAGAAGAAGTGCTTGTGTTTTGAGGTTTGTGCATTATGCTTAAGTTCAACCATGGAGTCTTCTAGATTGTACATGTGGCAAAATCTGGTGGAATCTAGATGATATCCAACGGCCAATTGTGCTCAAATTTGCCATCTCTGCACCATCGGATTGGCCTCATCCAACGACCATCTTTCAAAGTTAAAGTTATCCGCACACTTTATAAAAAATATAAAAAATAATATATATATAGGGGTATAGATATAGATATGTGATGCGAAAGCCACCCATCATCTCCAATTAGAATAGTGTGTCCATGCACGGATGCAATGTGGCCAAACGATGTCTGCCATCGATATCTCAAATACAAATCAGTCTGACCTTGTTCAATGTGTATACAGTACAACATGCTCGTTTCCAAACCACACCACACATATCTCAGTTATATTCATGCATTCATGGGTTTCAAACATCATGATCTCTTATTCAAATATTTGAATTCTACTTTACATTGATTATGACGTCACCTAGTCTTTTACACTCACACAGTCATCTTCTCTTTATAATTGTACCATTAACTTTCTCTCGTGCATGCATGCACACACAGTACTAGTCGGCATTATCCATCGCACACATGCAATCTTTTTCTTCAGGTCGGTCTCCCATGCATTCACACACACACACACACACCTCCCCCTCCCCACATATCGGGCATTCTTTATCTCTCACGTGCATGCGCAACGATCGATCTTCCTCTATGTGTGCGTATATATAGCTAGGTCTTTCACAGTTTTGCACACAAACCGATCAATCTATATATCTAGTGAGGTCTCACCCTCTTTCCCACGTCCACATCGATCAATCTATACCTCTCTATATAGGATTACATAGCTAATACACCCACATGAATTATATATCCAACGTCCCCCTCTCATCATCCATGCATCCGCTTCATCTCTCAGACGTGCACACAGTGGCGAAGACAGGGGGCAGCAAGGGCCCTGCCCCCCTAACATCACTATATATCAAGGCTAATATGAATGTGATCATTAGACAATTGCTGGTAAAATGGTTTAAGTTGATGAATTGGCCCTCCTCGTAAAGGATTAGCAATGCTTGGCCCCCTATCTCATTTATTTTTCATGGCTCCGCCACTGCGCGCAACAGCACACGTTCTCGCTCCCTCTCTTCAAATATCGATCTCGCACTTGTGCACTCCTTCATAGTCTCCCTCCACTTGGCCCCTCGCACCATCTTCTAGCCCCCCACCGGATTTTGCCACATGTACAATCTAGTAGACTCCATGGTTGAACTTAAGCATAATGCACAAACCTCAAAACACAAGTGCTTCTCCTTTGTTCTAGAATCTTCCGTATCATAACTGCCCAAACTTTTTTTCTAGTTGAATTGCCATTATTTGTTTTTACTTCATGCTTTACAACGCACAATTCCATGAACCATAAAATAGATTAAGGGCTTCTTTGATTCAAAGGATTCTCAAAGGAATTTTGGAGGATTCTAATCCTTAGGAATTTTTCCTATCTTGGTTGTTTGATTTGTAGGATTGTAAACCATATAAATTTTTCCATAGGATCCATTTGCATTAGATTTCATAGGAAACATCCCATCCACTCAAACCACTTTGAAAGAATCCTGCGTTTTTTCTATGCACAATCAAACACTCGTACAATCATGTAGGATTCAAGACGACATTCCACTCTAATCCCATGTTTTTCCTATTCCGCGTTTTGGAAATCCTACGAATCAAAGAGGCCCTAGATTTTTATAAAAATTAATTTATTTTGAATGAGATGAACTATAAGAATTAAACGAAGGTCTACATCAGGCATATATGACTCAGAGCTTACATGTTATAGTGTGGTATTTATTCATAATTTGGTTGCCAAATCTGATGCGTGCAATGCACGTGTACCTTACTAGTACTTCGAGTATGTGCAAATACGTAAATTAGAATTCCAATGGCACGCTACACAGTGTCTCTCTTATAGTTCATGAAGGGGCTGTTTGGTTCTAGGCCTAACCATGCCCCACTTTGCCATACAATGTTGCCACACTTGCCTATGGTTAGTTCTTCAAAATGAGAGCCACAAGTTGGCAAGCCTAAGGGAATCTTGCCACACTTTTTGAGTGTATGTGATGTGGAACCCTGGTGTGGCTTGCCTAAGGTGTGGCTTGAACCAAACACCCACCGAAGTTGGTCAAACTTGCCTAACCTTAGGTGTGGCAACCTTAGGCAAATTTAGTCTCAAACCAAACAGCCCCGAAGCTACGTGGCACATGTGGAGGCGTTGTCGCGACCTCCTTATAGGGATTGATCACAGTGACGTGCTGCTACTTCCAGAAGAATGTACTCGTCCTCTCTGAGCCACACTGGCGGTACATGCACGAAGCGAAGATGTGCACGCACGCCACGCTCGCACTCATTCCCTCGCACGCACATGCGGGTACACGGGGCGACGCATTTTTGTACGAAGATCCACCCCATGTGATAATTTGACGCGTGTAAAGTCCTTCATTTCATTGATGGTCAATTAATACAGCGCATGCAAATTGAGTGGACGTGAGGGCGGAAGAAAGACATTACTACTCCACTGCGCGCATGCGAGTAGTTAAATCATGGGGTGCCAGTACTTCCATTGGTCTCCTTCGTATTTTGTGCCAAAAATTGACCATATTTGTAAGTAACATAATATTTATGCATGTCATAAAAAGTGGCACAAAAAAACGGGGCCAATAAACTAGGACGCAGGCAGCATGATCAATTTTTGCCAGGGCTACTGTTGGTGGCCTTTGTATTAAATATGGACAGAGTGGAGTAGTACTATCTTTATCTTAGCCTCGTAGGGCTCTCCCAGCGCCTAGGCTCGCCTCCCCGCCTCGCCCGCCGGATCCTGCCATGGAGGATCCCTTATATCCCAGGATCCCGCGGGCTACCCTCTCCACTACAAAAAAAGACACATCCGTGACATTTTGGGCCGAACGAAATTTGTTTGTGTCATACATATGACACTTCTATGACGATAATTGTGACAAAACCCGGTATCATCATAGATGTGGTGGGCTCCTACTTCTATGACAAAAAATCATGACAAAAAATGGGCTTTTCGTCCTGCGCGGGCCGGAGACGCAGCTGCATGACATTATTTGGGCCGTCCATGACGGAAAAAACCGTGGTAGAAGCGAGGGGGAGGAAAATTTCGGGGAGTTCCCGGTTACGGTGGGAGGTCGGGGGCCGAGCGATGCGCGTTTCTCTCATACACGTACGCGCGTGTGTGCGAGGCGTTGGCTCTAACTGAACCCGAGCGAGGCGTTGGGCTCTAACTGAACCCGAGCGATTGCATTGCAGGCTACGCGTTACTGAACCCGAGCGATCGATCGATGGCTGTTAACTGAACCCGATCGAGCGATTCCTTCGCTACTGCTGCTAACTGAAGCCGATCGATTGGATGAACAGTGAGCGATGGCGTTGCCTCTGGATGAACAGGACCCCGTGGTGTGGAGGGCTGGATGAACAGTAGACGGTGGAGGGGTGCCCGCGGAGGGGTGGCTGAACAGGACCCCGTGGTGTGGAGGGCTGGATGAACAGTAGACGGTGGAGGGGTGCCCGTGGAGGGGTGGTTGAACAGTAGCCGGTGGAGCAGCGCGCGGTGGAGGCTGGATGAACAGGAGCCCGTGGAGGCTGGAGGAGGTCGACGGTGGAGATGAACAGTATCCCGTGGAGTCCCGTTTTGCGGTACGCCACACCCCTCCCGATGAACAGGACCCCCGTTTCGACCGTAGGAGGTCCGTTTCGTCCGTTTTGCGGTACGCCACACCCCTCCCGATCAACAGGACCCCCGTTTCGACCGTAAGAGGTCCGTTTCGTCCGTTTTGCGGTACACCACACCCCTCCCGATCAACAGGACCCCCGTTTTGACCGTAGGAGGTCCGTTTCGTCCGTTTTGCGGTACGCCACACCCCTCCCGATCAATAGGACCCCCATTTCGACCGTAGGAGGCCGTTTCCTCCGTTTTGCGGTACGCCACACCCCTCCCGATGAACAGGACCCCGTTCCGAACGTAGGAGGTCCGTTTCCTCCGTTTTGCGGTAGGCCAGGCCACGTTTCCATCGCCTGTTCCGTCCAAGCCCTCCCGATGAACACAACCACGCATTCCGTTCCGACCCAGCCGGTTGGCTCCCACGCGTTCCGTTGCCTCTCGATGAACACGACGCATTTCGTTGCCTCCCCATGAACACGACGCATTCCATTGCCTCCCCATGAACATGACGACGACGCTGTTTCTCCGTTCCGACCTAGCCATGTACACGAGCCCTGGCCGTACGTATGCGCGAGTAGGCGTTCGAGACCCCGCCCGTATGTACACATACGTGGTCATATTTTCTTTCTTGCACCCTGGCCGCTGTACGTACGTGTACATGCTACGTGCGCGCCTCTACTACGACACGTGCGCGCCTCTACTACGACACGTGCGCGCCTCTACGTCGACCAGTATGTACGTACATGTTCGCGACCAGAATGACAACGCTACGTACGCTTCGACCAGGTGGGTCCCGACTGTCACACACTTCCTTGCCTGCGAAGATTTAGCTGGTGGGTCCCAGCAGTCAGGGGGGCAAATCGTTTTTTTGTTGCCCAGACCCACTTCCTTGTGTGTGAAGATGTAGCCGGTGGGTCCCAGCTGTCAGGGGGGCGAATCGTTTTATTTGCCCGGACGCACTTCCTTGCGTGCGAAGGTGTAGCTGGTGGGTCCCAGCAGTCAGGGGGGTGAATCTTTTTTTTGCCCGGATGCACTTCCTTGCGTGCGAAGATGAAGCTGGTGGGTCCCAGCAGTCAGGGGGAAACGTTTTTTCCGTGAAATACAGTGGCCCGTCCGGTGGGTCCCAGCTGTCAGGTGGAGGAATCATTATTTTCCGCGTAATAAGGAGGCACTTCCTTGCTGCGGCCGTGGACCCAGCTGTCAGCCTCTCCACGTACAGTCCACGTCCGATGGAAGCCGTTCCTTGACCACGTTGACCAGGCCGCGCCGAGAGCACCACGGCGGTGGACGACGGCGAGGCCTAGGAAGGGTACGGCGCGGTGCTGGGGAAGACGCGGCAGTGGAAACCCGCGCGGAGAGGAGTACGAGGGTTCACTAATTCGGCTGCGGTGTGAGGCTGCCGTCGCCGCAGGGCCTGGCCAGCGGTGGGAATAGTAGGGGCGGTGAGGCCTCCGCGGCAGCATAGCCGGTCACGGGAGGCAGGAGCATGCGGCACGACCGGCGCTGCTTTGGGCGGCTGGAGCAAGAGACCAGAGGTTGAAGAAGCACTACGGCCGTTGGATGGACATCGTACGGTCACTGGAGCTAGAATCGTTCATATTGACTAAGTTGACAAAACCCTCCGTCCCCGTCAACTTAGTTGGCCCACAAGTCATCCTCCCATGGTGGGTCCCAGCTAGCAGGGGGGTATTCATTTTTTGTGCGTAATAAGGAGGCACTTCCTTGCGTGCGAAGATATAGCTGGTGGGTCCGACATGTCAGCGGGGGGAACGTTTTTTTCGCGAAATACAGAGGCCCTTCCAGTGGGTCCCAGCTGTCAGGTGGAGGAATCATTATTTTGCGCGTACAGTCCACGGCCGATGGATGTCATTCGTTGACCACGTTGACCAGGCCGCGCCGAGAGCACCATGGCGGTGGACGACGGCGAGGCCTAGGAAGGGAACGACACGGAGCCGGGGAAGACTCGGCAATGGTTGCCCACGCGGTGGGGAGCACGAGGGTTTACCGGTCCAGCTGCCGTCGCCGGAAAATAACAGGAGGTGTGGGTGAGTAGAGGAATGGCCTGGCCAGTAATGAAGTAGGGTGGGGCGGTGCGGCTTGTGCGGCAGCACAGCCGGCCACGGGAGGTGGGAGCAGGCAGTCCCACCGGAGCTGGTTTGGGCGGCTGGAGCAAGAAGATCAGATATTGAAGAAGCAGCACTGCCGTTGGATTAACATCCAACGATCACTGCTGCTAGAATCGTTTGTGGACTAAGTTGACAAAGCCAAAGTACACGTCAACCTAGTAGACCCACAAATAAGCCTCCAAATCTGTCCCAAACAGCATACAACCCGAAATTTCTAGCCAGATTCAAATTAATTTTAAATCTAAATATACCTTAATTTAAATTCAATGAAATTTTACCTGCACAAAAACAATGAAATTTAAAATATCAAAATCCGAAAGAAAACAGTATTTTGGAACTAATTGCCTGTTTGCTGTATTTTTTCATTTTACAGCCCATTTATTATTACTTATAGCCCATTTTCTGGGCAAAATGCATCCCTCCTCGTCTTGAAAGATTTCCGGCCCAGCAGGGCGTAGAAAAGCAAGTAGGCCTACGTTGGTTATTCTGCAAAAAACAAAATAGCTGGCTAGCCATTTTCAGAAAGGAAAAAAACAAACTGGGCTGGTCATGTGCTAAACATATGAAATAAAAGCCTGGGCTAGACGGGCCACGGGTCCCGCACAACCTAGTTGATACCCTTCTCCGTCCCGAAAAAACAAAATTACTGCGCGCGCTGCTGGGTCCCTACTGTCATCCTCACCATGTACAGTCATCTCCTTATTCCTCTCGGTTGTTGACCATGTTGACAACACCGGAGGGCGGCGCCGCGGCGAGCGAACCAAGGCGGAGGACGATGGTGAGGCCTCGGACGGGAACGAACAGGAGCCAGGGAAGATCACAGCCAGCCGTGGGAGGCGGGAGCAGGCGGTCCCGCCGGCGCTGGTTTGGCTTTGGCGGCTCGAGGAAGAAGAGACTGAAGAAACGCGACAGACGTGGAATGTCAATCCAACGGTCAAGGTTGGCACAATCGTTTGTTGACTAAGCGGGCACCAAGTAGCATACTTTTTTATATATAGGAAGAAAACTGCGAGGAAAATGCGTTCGTCTGCCGTCCTCCTCACACGGAACGTTCGCCACATAAGTGACTAGCACCCTTGGTTTTCAACCGAGAGGTCTTGGGTTCGAGTCCCAGGAACTCTCAATTTTGTCCTCCTTCCTTCCCCGCAAAAAAAGGGAAAGAAAATAAAAGACTTGGGAAGGCGTACAGAACAACCTAGTGTACCAGTAAAGAGACGTTGCCGAGTTTTAGATAAAAGAAAGACGTGCTCCTGTAGCTGGTTCGAATCCAAACCTAGACTATGACTATATATGGTGCTATGCTACTCTGCAAGTAATGAAACTAACATATCCAACGTTCGCTTCTCCTCTTCTCTACTTACTCTGCCTAGCATCAGAAGCTCTGGCCGCAACAACCATGTCCGCTGGCTGCTCGTCCACCTGCTCTTCAGCAGGCAACAACCAGATATGCGCCAAGTCGCCACCCGTACCATCGCCTGTGGGTCTCATCACACCCCCGCCGGCACGCGCACCGCAGCCGATTGCTCATCGCAACCCGCTGCCGTTGGTGTGGTGCCACTGCTGCAAATCACGCAGAGTCATCCATCGCGTCTCAACCACAATCCGCAGCCCTGGCCGAGTCTTCTACAAATGCCCAAATCATGGGGTAATAATATGTTTAAGTGTTGTTCTGATACTTTCAGTTGCTGACTTTTTAATAGTTTGGTTGATGATCTTCCAATTTGATTCGTGCAGAAAAGGGAAGATTCGTGTGATTTGTATTTCTGGGAAGTTGCTGATGTGGGGGAATGCAACTACGCTGATTATTTGGTTAGCCGAGGAATCCCAATACCAGCAGGTTGGGGTGTTGGACAAGTAACTGAAGGAACGACAGAAGAGGAAGATGCAGAGCAGAAGGTTAAAGATGCAGTTCCTCTGATCATGGCCAAGCAACAGCTGCTGAACGGCCTTGACAGCAATGAGGAGATGAAAGAGCTTGTGAAGATAATGGGCAAAATCGATGTGCTCTGTAGGATGATTGTCTCTTTATTTGCAGTGTATGTAGCACTCGTGATGTATTCAGTGGCTACGACATGAGCACTTTGCTGAAACTAGTAATGAATGAAACCTGTGTAGCAGGCTGGGCGTAGTGTTGTGAACATCTAATGATTTCTATTAACGGAAATCAGGGGGTATCCCCTTTTGCTCATATAAATAAATAAATAGCAGAGGCCCTGTCGGGTCAGCTTTGTTCTCATTCGAAGACGTCGAGCAAATTGCAGTCCAACAGCAAACTATGTCATCAAATTCAAGTTTCACAGCCAAATATGAGTACAACTAAACAACAATGTCATCATGTTTTAGTTGTCATACAATCACCAAACACAAATCAGCATACATAACAAGTGATGTTCTCACAGCAAAATACTAAACAACATGTTCATCAGGTTTCAGTTGTCATAGCAAACACAATTTCACATAGTAGATAAAAAAACGTCTTCTGACAGGCAAATACGACAAAAAGCAATGTAATCATCATCCGCAGCAGCAGCGTCAACATCTTCGCCATGTGTATCAGTCTGAATCGTAATTCCCCACGGTGTCATCTTCTTCTTCGTCCTCAACATCCTCGAACGTTGGCTTCTTCTTGATCAACTCTTGTATGTCCACAAGACGACAAGCAATCTTTTCGCCGGCGTCATTGACGTGATGGTTCTCAAAGATATTAGGAACATCTGTGTTATCTTGTACATCTGGAGCAGTGTAAGCATCATCTTGTTGTGCAACTTCATTAAACGAATTCCTCTGCTCAAACCTTTGCAATACTCTCCAGTCATCGCTACGTGTAAATGTGTCTTCCAAGAAAAATATTTGTGTTGCTTGATTTGCCAAAATAAAAGGCTCGTTGGTCTGGTACGCCTCCTTGACATTGATGGATTTGAAATAATCATCAGCTCTGGGTTTTGCGATCCTGGAAAACAGGTTATACCAACGACAGCACAACAGAACCACACACCGATGATCCTCGAAACTGGAGATATACTGCAACTGAACAATGTCTGTTATGTTAGCATACATTTCAGTAGTCTCTTTCACTACTGGAATCAGCTAATTTGCCATCTGCCAGCTCTTTGCCGTCTGCTAGCTGACAGCAAAGAAGCTCTTTGCCGTCTGCCAGCTCTTTGCCATCAGCTACCCAAAAGCAGACGGCAAAGAAGCTCTTTGCCGTCTGCCAGCTCTTTGCCGTCGGCCAGCTGACGGCAAAGAATCTTTGCCGTCCGCTGGCGGACGGCTAAGAGTGAGGTGGCCCCCACCCCCCGCCCGTTTTTGAAAAACTTAACGGGCCACCTCTTTGCCGTCCGCTAGCAGACGGCAAAGAGGCAAAAAAGCGGACGGCAAAGGGGGGCGGACGGCAAAAGAGCCTACTACCTAACGGCCCGTACCCCCGCCCGTTACTCGCTTCTTCCCTCTCCCTCCCACGCCGCCGTTTCTCTCCTCCCACGCCGCCGCCCGCCGCGCGCCGCCGCCGCCCCGTCGCCCCCGCCGCCCCGGCTCGCCGCCGCCCCGGCTCGCCGCCGCCCCGGGGCCCCGTCGCCCTCACCGCCCCGGCCCCGCGCCGCCCCCGGCCCCCGCCGCCCCCGCGCCCCCGCGCCCCGCGCCCCCCGCCGCCCCGTCGCCCCCGCGCCCCGTCGCCCCCGCCACCCCGCTCGCCGCCGCCCCGGGGCACCGTCGCCCTCACCGCCCGGCCCCCCGCCGCCCCGGCCCCCCGCCGCCCCGCGCCCCCCGCCCCCCGCCGCCCCGTCGCCCCCGCCTCCCCGGCTCGCCGCCGCCCCCAGGCCGCCCCGGCTCGCCGCCGCCCCCAGGCCGCCTCCTCCACCGCCCCGCCCCCTCCTCCACCGGCCTCCTCCACCCCCCAGGTGAGCCCCATTTTTCAGTTTTTTTCAGTTTTTTTCAGTTTTTTTCTTTTTTTCCTTTTTAGTTTAGTTTTAGTTTAGATTTAGTTTTAGTTGTAGTTTTAGGTTTAGTTTTAGGTTTAGGTTTAGTTTTAGGTTTAGGTTGTAGAAGAAAAAGAAGAAGAGGAAGAAGAAGAAGAAGAGAAAAAGAGGAGAGGAGGAGAAGAAGAAGAGGAAAAAGGAAAGGAAGAAGAAGAACAGGAGGAGGAGAAGAAAAAAGAAGAAGAGGAAGAAGAAGAAGAAAAAAGAGGAGAGGAGGAGAAGAAGAAGAGGAAAAAGGAAAGGAAGAAGAAGAAGAGGAGGAGGAGAAGAAAAAAGAAGAAGAGAAGAAGAAGAAGAGGAGGAGGAGAAGAAAAGAAGAAGAGGAAGAAGAAGAAGAAGAAAAAAGAGGAGAGGAGGAGAAGAAGAAGAGGAAAAAGGAAAGGAAGAAGAAGAAGAGGAGGAGGAGAAGAAAAAGAAGAAGAGGAAGAAAAGGAAGAATAGGAAGAAGAAGAAAAGGAAAAAAAGAGGAAAAAACCCCGACCCGACACGGCACCCCGACCCGACGCGGCACCCCGACACGACACCACGACCCTAGACCCCGACCCCGACACCCCGACCCCGAGCCTGACCCGACACCCCGACCCCGACACCGACACGGCACCCCGACCCCGACCCCGACCCCGGACATCCCGACCCCGACCCCGACACCCCGACCCCGAGCCTGACCCGACACCCCGACACCCCGACCCGACCCGCACCCCACCCCGAGACGGCACCCCGACCCGACACCCCGACCCGACACCCCGACCCGGCACCCCGACCCGACACCCCCGACCCCGAGACCCGACCCCGAGCCTGACCCGACACCCCGACCCCGACACCGACACGGCACCCCGACCCCGACCCGGCACCCCGACCCCGAGACCCCGAGCACGATACCCCGACCCGGACCCCGACCCCGACACCCCGACCCCGAGCCTGACCCGACACCCCGACCCCGACACCGACAAGGCACACCGACCCCGACCCGGCACCCCGACCGACACCCCGACCCGACACCCCGACCCCGAGACCCCAACCCCGACCCCGACACGGCACCCCGAGACCGACACGACACCCCGACCCCGACAACGTCCTGAAAAGGTGTTCTTTGGCCTTCCAGAAGCCGACGGGGTCATATATTTGTGAATTATTAGTTAGGTCATATATCTTTCGATTTTGTTATGAAAAACATCAATATATAATTGGTGTTGATCGGGTAGTTTTAAATGTGCAGTTGTTTCATCGCTGCGAGGTTTGGTGTTCGACGACCTCGCCGTGCGTTTGACGAGCTCTGCCCCTTCGTTCGTGGGTGAGCACAAATGACATGTCCTCCTCCCCCATTAATTATTTGATCTATTCCGATGAAACTTGATAGCTAGATATATATGTGTCTTGAATTATCAGTATGCGTAACCAATATGTGTCTCCCGTTCGAAAGCGTCATAGTTATAAATATGCATGCATTTGCATATTTATAACCTTGATTCTTTCGAATTGTCCAACGCTATCCATGGACAGCCCGAGTATGTTTAGATTGGGTTCGTTTTCCCATATGCTTTGCTCCGGATCCGACGCATAAATTTCGTCAGTGCCTCCCCTGTTGTTCTCCGGGTACACATCCTCTCTGTTTATTGCAGAGACGTGTATCAGGAGAACAGCGGGGAGGTGCTGCCGAAATTTTGCGTAGGATCCGGGGCATAGCATGGGAAAATGAACCCAATCTAAACATACTCGGGTGGGATTAGGACCTATCATTACCTATTAGAGTGTAGGTTGCATGGACGTAATAAAATTGACAAAGTAGATCAACTGATGAATACATACATGGTGAATTATAATATATATATTTGTTGTGTGTCTAGTAGCTCTGAAAGTCAAGATGAGTGATCGTGCGTGGATGTACACCGGTCACACTGGTCAGAACAAATGGAGCACTGAATGGTTCACAAAAACCAAGGGGTTTGTGCGAGCCGCATTTGCAAATGGCCAGAGGAAAACCTGGTGCCCCTGTTTACGGTGCGGCAATTGGGAAAAGAGGACAGAGGCTGAAATGGGCAAACACCTGCAGAAGAGTGGTTTTACGCCCGATTATACGGTGTGGACATTTCATGGTGAGTCTGCCCAACGTGACCGAGCTGAGGTGGATCGTCGTCGCACCGACGAGCATGGTACCGGTATGGAAAACATGGTGCAAGACTTTGATGATGCTCGGGATTCGGACGAGGAGATGGAGGAATCTGCAAAGGCCTTCAATGAAATGTTGGAGTCTTCAAAACGTCCGCTCCATGAGCACACTGAGCTTTGTCAGTTGGATGCCATCTCACAAGTAATGGCTCTGAAGGCTCAGTTCAACTTGGGCAGAGAATGCTACGATGCAATGATGACAGTATTTGGACGCTTTCTACCCAAAGGCCATGTAATGCCTGCAAACCTGTACCAGTCGGACAAAATCCTCCGTGCACTGAAGATGCCCTATGATAAGATACATGCCTGTGAGAAAGGATGTGTCTTGTTTAGGCTTGACTATGCGGACTTGAACTGTTGTCCCATTTGCAAGTCTTCCAGGTATGTTGTGGTAGACAACGGTATGGGTGAGAAGACACAGACCAAAATCCCCGTTAGTGTTCTTCGGTATATGCCAATCGTACCAAGACTTCAACGTCTTTTCATGGTCGAAGAGACGGCCAGACAGATGACATGGCACAAAACGGGCAAAAGAACCGAACTAGATGCAGATGGGAATCTGATGATTGTACACACATCGGATGGTGTTGCGTGGAAAAAGTTTGATGAATTACATGGTGACAAAGCGGCAGATCCGAGGCATCCTCGAGTCGGCATCAGCACGGATGGGTTCAGTGTGTTTGGTATGACGGCAGCCCAATACAGTTGTTGGCCCGTATTTGTCTTTCCACTCAATCTCCCCCCCGGACAGATTATGCAAAGAAAGAACATTTTCCTGACGTTGATAATTCCAGGGCCCAACTATCCGGGGAAAAATATGAATGTGTACATGCAACCGCTTAAGGACGAATTGCAAGAAGCCTGGGATAATGGGTTCAAGACATACGATGCCTATAGCAAACGGAACTTCATAATGCGTGTCTGGTACATGTACTCGACGCATGACTTGCCGGCGTATGCGCTATTCGTTGGCTGGTGTGTGCATGGAAGGTTCCCGTGCCCCACATGCAAGGGAGCTCTTGAGTTTCGTTGGCTTCAGGCCGGTCGCAAGTTTTCTTGCTTCGACATGCATAGAGAGTTCCTGAATCCTCGCCATAAGTTCAGGAAAGACAAGAAGAACTTCATCAGAGGTAGAGTTGTCAAAAACTCTGCACCACATGCATTGACAGGCCAACAGACCCTGGATCAGTTAAACGCTCTCGAGCCAGATCCCGAGCGTCCAGGGTACTTCAAGGGGTATAATTCTAAGCACGCCTGGACTCACAAAACATGCTTATGGGATCTGCCTTACTTCAAAGACCTCCTTTGCCCACACAACATCGACGTGATGCACACTGAGAAGAATATCGCCGAGGCACTTTTTGGTACATTGTTCGGCATAGATGGGAAGTCAAAGGATAATACTAAGGCTAGAGTCGATCTGGAGGCGCTATGTGATAGGCCGTTACAAAACATGAAAGAACCGAAAGGAAAGCAGAACTGGACGAAGCCAAAGGCATGGTTCAATCTTGGAAGGCCGGCTATGAGGGAAATTATCTTGTGGGTGAAAATGCAGTTGATGTTCCCCGATGGGTATGCAGCGAATCTACAGAGGGGAGCCAGTCTTGATAAATTGAAGATATTTGGTCTCAAGAGTCATGATTGGCACATATGGATTGAGCGGGTAATGCCGGTGATGTTGCGTGGCTTCATCCCTGAGGATGAATGGCTAGTACTGGCAGAACTCAGCTATTTCTTCCGTGTTCTTTGTGCGAAAGAACTATCGCCTAGCGTGCTAGAAGAAATGGAAGAGTTGGCGCCGGAGTTGATCTGCAAGTTAGAGAAGATCTTTCCACCGGGCTTCTTTAATCCAATGCAACATTTGATTTTGCATCTCCCGACCGAGGCAAGATTGGGGGGGCCCGTGCAAAATCGTTGGTGCTACCCAACTGAGAGGATGCAGAAGACGCTTCGACAAAAATGTAAAAATAAACGTAGAATTGAAGCATCGATGGCTGAGGCATTCATCACTGAGGAGGCGGCAAACTTCGTGACAGCACACTACGAAGCCAAAAATCGTCATTTGCATAATCCGAAGCCTCGGTACAATGCTGACGACCCTAAAAAGGGTGGATCCAACCTCAGCCTATTCAAAGGGAATCTCGCACCAGCCAGTGTTTCAAATCCAGTATCTTTGGATAACGAACAATGGCGGACCATTTCGTTGTATATCTTCAACAACCTGATAGAAGTGCGGCCGTACATCGAGTAAGTTCTCGGTACATAGTTTCGCAACTTCTATTTCCTTTGAACTGCTCTTATTCCTGGATATTTCATACAGTCGATACGTCGCCTTATTCTCGTATGGAGCGGTGATCCAAAAGGATTCTGTCGAAGAGTATGAGCTTCTCGCAAAGCAAGGTGGCGGCTATCCCGGTTTCATCTCTTGGTTCAAACAAACGGTAATTTCTATTAGACTTGTAGGCTAATTTGTAGGCGGCTATCCCGGTTTCATTCGCTAATTTGTGCGTAATGCAACAATCCTTTCATATTAAACTTGTAGGCTAATTCAGAGTCTATGGATGCCGAATTGAGACAAGTCGCTAATGGTTTTGACTATAAGGTCCGTTCATTTGACAAATACGACATCAACGGGTATCGCTTTCGTACCTATGGCAAAGAGGTATCTATGGCCGACCGAAAGTCTACAAATTGTTGTGTATCTGCTATCGGCGAAGGAGGTACCGAGTATTATGGGAGAGTTGAAGCAATTTATGAACTTCTATTCTATGGTGAAAACCCACCGAATGTCGTAGTCTTCAAATGTTATTGGTTTCAGCCGAAGGAGACTAGAAGACTCATGAACATATAGGGCTAGTTGAAATCAACCAAAGCACCCATTTAGATGTTCCTGATGTCTATATTACGGCTCAACAGGCAACCCAAGTATTCTATCTACCGTGGGCCTGCCAAACTAATCCAAATCTGAAAGGTTGGGATGTCGTTTATGAAGTGCCGCCACGTGCTAGACTATCTCCCCAAAGGAAGAGGATTATGAACCTCACATTAACCCAGACACATATGAAGGAGAATTCTTCCAAGAGACACGTCTTTCCAAAAAGCGTTTCAAGAACCGCTATAACTTCACCCAAAACATTGAAGTAGACAGTGACAGTGAATCCGACATCACCCCAGAGGAGGAACAAGAAGAGCCGGAACAAGAAGAGGTTACTGCTGCGGATGACCTGTCATTGCTTGACCGATTCGTCAAGGTGGCCTTGCACATGTTGATGCCACTGAACCCTATGAGCCCGTCATTGATTATAGTGATGATGATGATTATGCATTTATTGATGATACTGATCGAGATTATTAGTAGTGTCAGGTATTAAATTTTTTAATGTTGTACTTGATGATGATACACTTAAGTGATACACATATTATTATTCATGTCGGTCTTTTTTTTATGTTGTACTAATTTCGTTTACTGTTTGTCATGGCAGGTGTTGAAAGATGGTGGGCGCTGGTCGGGAGCGCGCCAAGGCTCCTTCTTCCTCGGCGCGTGGTCTGAGGTCTTCGATTCCAGACGTACCTCTTCGCCGAGCGTTGCTGGACAGTATGTCCACACCGCCGGGCCCTTCTTCGTCCACCGCGGTGCCCAGCAGGGGACGAGGTAGGAAGAGAGGAGGTGGGGCACGTGGTCGCGGGAGAGGAGGTAGGGTGACTGCTAGGGCGCCTTCCTCGCCGCCACCCCAGCTGTTTCACCCGAGCACGTGACTGCTAGGGTGGACTCGTCCGAGGAGGAGGCTACACGGACTCCGGTCCACGAGCCTCCGGTCCACGGGTCTTGGGCCCACGAGCCTCGGGTCGACTGGCCTTCGGCCCACGAGAGTTCGGCCCACGAGACCCCGGAGGAGCACACGTCCGGATGGGGTACCTGGCCGGATCAGCCCGAGGAGCCGAGTGGCCATGCTGATGATGGCGGGGAGCCGACTGATCTTGAGGAGGAGGGTGGCACCGTCTACCAGCGTGGTGCTACACGGCTCCCGTCCGTGCCGGCGACCCGCGAGCAGAGGTGGTTGATCTTCCCTGATGGGGAGAGGTACGTAAGTGCATTTAAATTTTTTGTACCTTCTGCATTCACGTTTCTTCAAATAACTAATGCGTTGGCCTTGTCATGCTGCAGGGGTTGGGACCACCATCATAGTGTCCGCCGGCCCAACTCCGTCCTTGGAGTTCTTTGCCGGCAAAACTTCCCGGGGTTTGTCACGTTGCCTGGTGAGGGTCGGCTTCCAGAGCTTGGGTTGAGCTGGGAGCACTACGTGGCTGCCCCGGCCCCGCCGGATGTCATTATCGACGGTGTCGTGTGCGACACGAGGGCAGACATGGTGATCAGGACGTTCTGGGTAATTTCTCCTTTACACATTTCAAAATCTTCAACTAGCTAGTTATTAATTGTACTAATCAATATTGTCTCATTTGATTGCAGACATTCTACAGGTGTGAGGAGGGATACGAGGAGGAGTGCGCAAATGTTATCGAGAACGTCTGCAAGCGCCTACTCCAGAACTTACGGCACGAGGCTCGGGTGCAGGCTGTTCGAGACTACTACGCCTTGCGTGGTATCAAGAAGACCAAGCCGGCGTGCCGCGATAAGTTCCTAAGTAAGGAGCAGTACATGAAGGTAATTCTTAAGGCCTTCTACTTAAGTTCCTTCATTTAGTAATTCTTAGCCGTAGCGCTCAAGTTTCTATTTGCTAACTTAGGCGCCTCCGAGATGGTGTGCGGATCGGATGGATTGTTGGGAGGTGTTGGTCGATGAGTGGTGCTCACAAGAATGGCTAGCCCTCCACAACCAGGCCAAGGACAAACGTGCCCAAATGGAAGGTGTGCCACACCATCAAGGCAGCTCCAACTTATATCAGTTCGGGCGCAACTGGGTATGTGGTTTGCTTCATGATTCATGCAATTCATTCATCATGCTAGCTTGAGCCCTTTAATTACTAACTTTCATTGCTTCTCTCTTTCAGGCACGCCACAATAAGGCGGATAAGGTGCCAGAGGTGTACGACCTGTATGCCATGGCCCACACTGGCTCTTACAAGAAAGTCAAGGCTTTCTCTCAGTCTGACCTCGATAATGCAAACAACTTCACCAACATCTCCTCCCACAACAAGCTCGTGAGATATAGAGATGAGGGGAAGGCGAGGAAAGGGGAGGACTTTAACCCGAGCCAGGGTCCCATTGATCCAGAGCTGGTGATGATATCTGGTGGCGGGAGGTCCCATGGCTCCATAGCCATTGGAGATGGACTTATCCGTTGTCCTAGCACTCTCCCGGAGATCAAGGCGCGCCAGTCGAGCTCCGCTCCTGAGATAAGGCCTCGTGAACGGCCAGTGCAACTCGCCATCAAGGTTAGTGATACGTACTCAGTTATCTGTCTCCATTACATTGTGTGCGCTTCCATCAATGATTACAAATGGTCATGTGAGTGGTGTTGCAGGCTGCTATACAGACTGAGAGAGATAGAACGGAGAAACTTCTGGCAGAGGCGGCGGAGAGGCAGCGGGAGATGGAGGAGAGGACGAGAAAGATGATGGAGGAGGAGAGGGCACGGAATGACATGCAGGCAAGGGCCATGTACGAGCTCCTTGTGGTAAGTTTCTTCTGCAGATTACTTGCTAGTCTTAACATTTGAGTCTCATTACTAACTAGTATGACTCTGTTCTGAAAACCAAATGTGCAGTCTGTGTGCGAGAAGTCCGGTCAGCCCGCTCCGCCGATGCCAGTGATTGCTCCTGGGAGCACGGTGAGTTTAGTTTGAATGGACATTAGTTAGTAGTCTCAACATTTGAGTGTCGTAATGCTAACGAGACATTGAAAATGATCTTTGTTGCAGCTTAACTCCAGAAACGCATCGCACGATCCTTCTCCAGGTAGCGGCACTAGCCACCCCGGTCCTACACCTCCCTGATCCCGGTAAGTTTCTCTAGTGTTTTGCTTAACAAATGCATAAAGACCTAGACTTAGCTTTATTTCCTCCAATATGCTTACCATAATGACCTAGAGTTAGCTTATTTTCCTCCAAAATGACCCATTTTACCTAGGTTAACTTATAAATGATGCAGTTCATCCAAGTTAGCTCAAAAATGACCCATTTCACCTAGATTAGATCCTAAATGATCCATTTTACCTACGTTAGCTTTAAAATGGCCCATTTCACCTACGTTAACTCCAAAATGACCCATCTTACCTAGGTTATCTCATAAACGATCCATTTCAACAAAGTTAGCTCATAAACGATCCATTTCAACTAAGTTAGCTCAAAAACGATCCTTTTGACCTAAGTGAGCTAAAAAACGACCCATTTCACCTTAGTTACCTCAAAAACGATCCATTTCAACTAAGTTAGCTCAAAAACGATCCATTTCTAACTTTCTTATTTTGCCATTTTGCAGATTTCATTATGTGCTGGATGGAGTGCTTGTTCTACTCTTCTTCTTCTTGTCTTCTCATTCTTGTCTTCTCATTCTAGTCACCTTAGCTATGGAGTGCTACTTTATGTATGGATGGAACTTCTTTATGTATGAAATGATGGATGGAACTTGTTTATGTATGAAATGATGGATGGACCTTGTTTGTGTATGAAATGATGTATGAACTTGTTTATGTGATGAATGCCTGTGAAATATATCTATATGTCATATATATTTTCTGTGCAAATTGTGGGATTTAACAAAAAACAGAAAAAATAGACAATATGCAGGCTCTTTGCCGTCCGCCGCAGACGGCAAAGAAGCCACGTGGCAGCCAACTGTGCTTCCTGGGAGCTGACCCATTTGGTCAGTTTGCCTACAGTGGCAGACGGCAAAGACTTTGCCGTCCGTGGCGGACGGCAAAGAACCTGCAGTTTGCCTACAGTGGCAGACGGCAAAGAACCTGGCATCTAGTGACGTGTAGATGACATCATAAGGCGGACGGCAAAGACCAAAGGCTCTTTGCCGTCTGCGGCGGACGGCAAAGGTCTGCCGTTAGCCACTTAACGGACTGACAGCGCAAATATTGCTGTCCGCCCTCTTTGCCGTCCGCCGCAGACGGCAAAGATCCTTTGCCGTCCGCCGCCAGGAAGCAGACGGCAAAGAAGCTGTTTACCGTAGCCTTCTTTGCCGGAGCCTTTTGCCGTCCGCGGCTGACGGCAAAGGTCTTTGCCGTCCGCCTTTCGAGCCTTTGCCGTCCGCCATGGCAGACGGCAAAGTAGCTGTTTCCTGTAGTGTTTGTCATACGTATCCGTGCTCATGATGGCACTATTTTGTGTCTTCCTGCCTTCGTCTCGTGCAAGGGTGTTGTAGCGCACATCTCCAACAACGCAAGATTCATAATGTCTTACCCGAGTATCAGGACCCATTGCTAGTGAGTAAAGGGCATCATCAACTGCCTGCCCATCCTCCCGCATCTTCTTAACCTATGGTTAGAAAAAAGACAAGCTGATCATCTTATGTACTCAATATATTAAAAAAACTGACAGTGCACTTCAAAAGCTTACATGGTTCTTGAACCATTTCGCAAATCCTGCCATAACCAGTTTGTCAATGTTTCTTGGATTTTGCGGCAGTAACTCCTCTTTGTAGATGCTGCACAACATAGTGATCGCGTCAAACATCTAAATATATAAGAATGTGCTGCAAGTTTAGTAGATTACAATGTATAAGCTGCAGTACTGCACTTACTTGATATAAGGTAGTACCTCAGGACAGGTATTCAACACATACCAAACCATTTTGTCCAAATCTTTAGGTTTGTCCTCTTGTCGACTCTTCCCTGTAACTCGAACAGAATAATCGAAAACATTGAGCCCGTGATTGTCTTCACCCACCTCTTTGCTAAGTTGATCAGCTGTTTCAATGTATTTTGAGCAGAATGTCAACGCTTCTGTAGCAATGTAGGCCTCTGCAATGGAACCCTCAGGTCTAGCTCTGTTCCTAACATAGCCCTTGAAAGTGTCTAGCCGCCTTCCAATAGGGTACATCCAGCCATACTGTACTGGACCTCTAAGTAGTGCCTCATCAGGTAGATGAACAGCCAAATGCACCATCACATCAAAGAAGGCTGGAGGATATATCTTCTCAAGGTCGCATAGGATAGTTGGTATCTTGTCTCTAAGACGCTCCAAAGTATCTATCCTGATATTCCTACGGTAGAGTTCCCTGAAGAATTGTCCCAACTCTGCAACTGCTCTGTATAAGTCAGGGCGGCCCAATCCTCTAAGGATAACAGGTAAAACCCTTTGAAGTAGGACGTGGCAGTCATGAGTTTTCAACCCTTGTACCTTGTTTCCATCTGCACTGACTCTCCTTTCAGGGTTGCAAGCAAATCCATGTGGGAATCTCACACGTGACAGGACCTCGCAGAATTCTTTTCTTTTTACCTTGTCCAAGACGTACACAACTGGTGCCATATCCCGTGGTTTACCTTCATCTTGCACCTGCAAATCCTTTCTGATACCCAGGTGTGTCAAATCAATCCTAGATTTTAAGGTATCTTGCGTCTTGCCTTCAATATTAAGAAGTGTGCCGATAATGCTGTCACATATTTTTTTTCCGATGTGCATCACATCAAGATTATGCCGCAGATCCAAATCTTTCCAATACTCCAAGTCCCACAAAGTGGACCTGCGGCTAAACAATAATCTCTCTTCTACCCTGCCACGCTTCCTTTTCCCGCTACCATTACCAGGATGGCTTCCTGGTGTAATATGCCTGACCTTCTCTAATTCCACTTGCAACTCATCGGCGGTGAGGCTCTTTGGCGCATCACGGTTTTCATGCTTTGCATTGAACACATGTCTTCGGTATTTTCTAGGATGCGGCTTGTCCTTGGCAAGGAAACGGCGGTGTCCAATGTAACATATCTTGCTAAGTATTGCGTATGACAGCGGATTCCTATCACAGCGAACACATGCATTGTAACCATGTGTCGTTCGCCCTGACATAGTGCCCAAAGCCGGATAATCATGGATGCACCAAATTATAACAGCACACAGAAAGAAATTAGCTGGTGGGCTGCTATATAGGTCTCGAGTGAGAACACCCTTCCATAGCTGTTGAAGTTCCTCCACAAGAGGCTCCATGAACAAATCAAAATCTTTCCAGGACTTTTTGGACCTGGGATGAGCAAGGCCATCATGTAGTTTGATTCTTTGGTGCAGACATTTGGAGGCATGTTGTAAGGGATAACAAGCACTGGCCACATGCTATATGTGGCGCTCTGGTGGCCAAATGGGTTAAATCCATCTGAAGCTAAGCCAAGTCTAATGTTTCTCGGGTCAGCAACAAACTCTTTGTGTTTATCATTGAAGCTTTTCCACTCACTACCATGAGATGGATGTCTCATTACATTCTGATCTCTGTACTCCTGGTTCCTAGAATGCCAAAGTACATCCTCTCTTGTTTCAGCATCATGAAACAACCTCTGCAATCTTGGTGTAATTGGAAAATGTCTCAGAACATTATGAGGAATCCTCTTCACAGCATCGCCATCTTTCCATCTTGATGATTTGCATTTCGGGCATTCACTTAAGTTGGCATAATCCTTCCGAAACAGAACACAATTATTCTTACAAACATGGATCATATCATATCCAATTCCAACTGCACGAAGGAAATTCTTCATTTTACTGTAGGTGTGTAGTAGCTCAGACGCATCCGGGAAAGATTTGCGGAAAGCAGCCAACATCGCATCGAATGATTTGTTGGTCATCCGCTCAGATGTCTTCACCTGAAGAAAGGTGACCATAGCTGAGAATACTGACAGCTTATTTCCTGGGGTGACAGCAACGTTGCATTGTTCCAACATGCGGGCCCACCGTTTTTCTTCTGCAGGTGAAAGTTCACGGAATGCACGAGCATTTCATAGCATTGTTTCAATGTTGGTCAAACTCACTGGCTCCACCACCACCACCACCTCCTCCTCCTCTTCCACCTGAGCATCAGGCAGATCAAGATGGTGATCTGCTGCTTCCACGTAGTCAATAACATTGACGTTCATAGCTTCACCATGATGAACCCACCTAGTATATGTGACCGACATCCCATACAATTGTAGATGATTTTGCACAGTTGACTGGGGTCTTGTAACTGAATTCATACAACTACTACACGGGCAGAGCACATCTGATTTAGGACCAGCGTACTCAGCTCTGATAAAGTTCATGAAGTTTTCAACCCCCTCGACATATGCAGCGGAGAATCTTCGAGCAGAAGTTATCCAAATCCTGTCCATCTGTTAGACATACAAATTAGTTCTTCTACTAGATATTACAGGAAAAACATATATGCTTTTTTATGAAGTCCAGAAAAAAATACCTAGGTCGATGTCTAAAGCTATGGCAAGATATTTGGACGAGCAGATCTAAGTAATGAAATATATGTAAATCTAATTCAGCAAACAGATTTGAGTGCCAAATTATGGCAGGCTGTTTCAGCAGTCAATGAGGCCGAGCACACAGCCATCGAACTATCGAAGGCCATCGCAGCAACAAAGATCGAGTATAAAACGGTGTAGAGCTATTTCACCTAACAGATTGGCTACTAGACCATGGCAATCTACGTCACAATAAATATATGGCAGGATATTTTAGCAACTAATCGGCATTGGCATGCCATCTCAGCTAAGCAGATTGAGTGAAGAATAGGGCAAGGAAGCTTCTTACGCAGAGCATATTGACAGTAAACTACTTTGGCAAACAGTGAGATTAACAGCGTCTATCAGCTAACATTCAGCGCTACACCGACATGAACGGGGCCTCAGTCTAGACTGCGTGTACCGTGGGAGAAGCTGACCGCCGTGCGTCTCCACACGAACGTCGCCAGCGGTGGCGGCGCTGACCGCCGTGTGCCTCCACAAGAACGTAGCCAGAGGTGGCGGCGCGGCTAGAGGACGGCAGTCTACGAGAGCGTACTGTGGGAGCGAGAGGATCGCCGAACCGTGGCGCCGACGTATCGGCGCGGCGGGGAGGGCGGCTTTGGCGGAGCGAATGGAGTAGAGGGGGAC